>NC_054848.1:24518175-24823711 GCF_018345385.1 Vulpes lagopus
AAATGTTGGGAAATATCAGGAAGGGAGACAGAACATAAAGACTCCTAACTCGGGGAAACGAACTAGGGGTGGTGGAAGGGGAGGAGGGCGGGTGTTGGAGGGGAATGGGTGACGGGCACTGAGGTGGACACTTGACGGGATGAGCACTGGGTGTTTTTCTGTATGTTGGTAAATTAAACACCAATAAAAGTTAATTAAAAAAAATAAAAAATAAAAAAAAATAAAAAATAAAAATGGGCAGAAAACATAAACAGATATTTCTCCAAAGAAGACATCCAGATGGCTAATAGACACATGAAAAAATGCTCACCATCACTCATCAGCAGGGAAATGCAAATCAAAACCACAATGAGATATCACCTCACACCTGTCAGAATGGCTAAACTCAACAACACAAGAAACAGCAGGTGTTGGCGAGGATGTGGAGAAAAAGGAACATCGTGCCCTGCTGGTGGGAGTATAAACTGGTGCAGCCTCAATGGAAAACAGTATCGAGGCTCCTCAAAAAGTTAAAAATAGAACTACCCTATGATATATCAATAACAGTACTGGATATTTACCCAAAGAATATCAGAACTCTAATTCAAAGGGATATATGCACCATTATAGTGCCATTATTTACCACAGCCAAGATATGGAAGAAACCTAAGTGTCTATTGATTGATGAATGGATAAAGAAATTGTATATATATGAAATGGAATATATTGAACCATAAAAAGAATGAAATCTCGCTATTTGCAATGACATGGCTGGAACTAGAGAGTATAATGCTAAGAGAAATAAGTCACTCAGAGAAAAACAAATACCATATGATTTCACTAATATGTGGAATTAAAGAAACAAACATGCAAAGGGGAAAAATAAGAGAGAGAGAGAGAAACAAAAAGAGTCTTAATTGTGGAGAACAAACTGATGGGGAGGTGAGTGGGGGGATGGGTGAAATAAGTGATGGAGATTAAGGAGGGCACTTGTCCTGCCTGACAAGCTCCAGGTGATGTATGGAAGTTCCAAAAGCATGTGATAGCTACAGACTTTTTGCCTGTTTATGAAAGTACCTTACCTCCATGACCAATTACCTATATTAAAAATTTATATACCCAAATCATTCTGCTTTCTGGCTTTATCTGTGAATAACATTTTTTTCTTTTGTTTTGAAAGATATGCAGAAGAATATCAGTAGTTCAAATTGTAAAATGCTGAATACAAACATACTCTTTAAAAATGGCTTTGGAAAATTTATTCCATTACCTTAAAACATAATTGAGAAGATTTGTCTCTGTTTAAAAATGTGTATGGGGATCCCTGGGTGGCGCAGCGGTTTAGTGCCTGCCTTTGGCCAGGGGCGTGATCCTGGAGACCCAGGATCGAATCCCACGTTGGGCTCCCCGTGCATGGAGCCTGCTTCTCCCTCTGCCTATGTCTCTGCCTCTCTCTCTCTCTCTCTCTCTCTGTGACTATCATAAATAAATAAAAATTTAAAAAAATGTGTATGTAAATATATGCATTTTTAATATTTCTGTCAGAATATAGACCAGTATAGTCTTTTTTGAAGTTTAAAATTGAGCTAAGCCTTATCAATGTTAAATTTTAAGCCATGGATTATTTTACCTAAAGCATTGTCAAAGAAATGAAAGAGCATATATTTAGAAGGTGACTTATTTACAAAAGAAAAATAATTAGTATTCTCAACTCTAAATGAAAATCAATAACAGTAAGAGGATACAATACTGGCTAAAAGACATCCTTTGCAGTTCATCACCCTTGAATTTATGCTCATTACATGTGACCTTGGGAAAGTACCTAACTTCAATTATCCTCAGTGTCCTCATCTGAAGCATGCGAGTTATAATGATATATGTATTACAGGATTTTTTCAGAATTAAATAAGATACTACACACAAAGGGCTTAATTAAATGGTGTCTGACAAAATAATTTACAGATATTAATTATTATAATTATTATACCTCATACTAAAATTAGTTTTTTTTTAAGATTTACTGATACACCACTTTCTCCGGATTAAGCTTCTTAAGGACAGAGAGACTGTATATTAATATCTTAATAATTTTATTTCAGCTTCAGTGGTTAGCACAATTTCTGTCCTTAAGTTTGAATAAATGACTCACTGAGTGAATGAATACTTGTTGGCTGAGTTAACTATGAAGCACACGAGAGGCATACAAGTGTAACCTTTTCAGGAAATGTTTACTTCTAGTATTGCATGGGATATATATATATATATATATATATATATATATATATATATCGAATGTATTTCAACACAGAATGCTATATTTAATAATTAGTCTAAAAGTGTTAAATTATGGGTTTTGATTCTTTACATTTCCAGGAAAGTTCTGTAGATATTATTAAAACTTTGCTTGGCAAGGTTGTTAAATATTTGCTTTTAATTTTAGGCAATGATTTGCTTATAAGAAAATCTTGTGTTATTTAAAATATTGCTTTTTCTCACACATTTTCTGTATGATAACTCTCTGAGGAACTAGTGTCAGAAATATAATTCAAGAGTCCGAAAGAAATATATCAACTTTGTAACTGAACACGCCAGTGGTCAGATGGTTACTGTCACTATAGATCCAGCTGAAGCAGGTCAGTTAAGTTATCAGTACATGGTTTCTTTTCTTTTTCCTCCTGCTACTCTCTCTGTCCTGTCTCTGTCCCTTTTTCCATTTCTCCATATCTTAACTGTTCTTTCTCCTATGTGCCTCTGTTGGCTACATTCTCAGGCTATATCCTTCTAGTGACTAAAATGGCCCCTGATGGCCTCAGGCTTATTATGATTCCTGGTCCCAACTCCTCCCTCCCCCTGGCCTTTTCAGAAAACTGTAGGTTTTTGTTTGGTCTGGCTTTGATTGCATACTATAATTATATGTCCATGCCTGAACGAACCCTAGTAGCCAAGGAGATATGGTACTCTGATTGGTCAGTTTGGGGTCATATGCCTGCCCCAAAGACAGGGATAGAATCAAGCACCTGAGCCACATGGACTGAAGACCACAGTCTGTTCTCCCAAGTATATACTGGGTCAATGAAAACACACACACATGCCCCCCGCCCGACATATACACATGGGCACATGCACATTTAAATATAGCATCTCACTATGGTAATGACCCTGTGAGAAAAATGTCTTTTATAAGACAGGCAGATCAGCATACTGGAAAGATATAGCAGGCAGATCATTTTGACTCCTTTCCCTTTTGGTCTATGTGCTGTTAGCCAAGTTACATAATTTTTCTGAGTTTCTATTCCCTGTTAACTGGGAATAATGTACAAGATTGTAATGAAGACTAAATGAGGGATCCCTGGGTGGCGCAGCGGTTTGGCGCCTGCCTTTGGCCCAGGGCGCGATCCTGGAGACCCGGGATCGAGTCCCGCGTCGGGCTCCCGGTGCATGGAGCCTGCTTCTCCCTCTGCCTGTGTCTCTGCCTCTCTCTCTCTCTCTGTGACTATCATAAATAAATAAAAAATTAAAAAAAAATCCTTTAAAAAAAAAAAAGACTAAATGACATGGCATCAAGAACCTAATCTAGTATTTAGCATATAGTAGACATTCATACATATGTGTATATCTATTAGATGTATCATAACTTACTTTTTTAAAATTTGAGTGTAGTTGACACAAAATGATACATTAGTTTAAGATGTACAACAGTAATTCAGTCTGGGTCACCATACAATACTATTACATTATAACTTACCCTTTGACAAAAGTACTCTAGGATTTAGAATAAGAAATTTAAGAGTGAAAAAGGAGTGCAAAATTTGGAGAAATACTGTTCACACCGTGTTTATAAAAATAAACCTTTTATTTAATAGCTGTTTCAGATATGCAGAATTATTATAAAAGGTAGTTCAGAGAGTTCCTGTGTACCTCACATCCAGTATTCCCTATTTTTAACTATTTATATTGCCATGGTAAATTTATCACATTAAGCTGACATTGATATTATTATTATTATTATTATTATTATTATTATTATTATTATTATATTACTAAAGTCAATACTTGATTTAGATTTCTCAGTTTTTCCCTAATGTCCTTTTACTATTCAAAGATCCCATCCAGGACACCACATTACATTTACTCATCATGTCTCAGGCTCTTCTTGATTGTGACAGTTTATTATATTTTCCTGTTTTTGACAGTGACCTTGATGTTTTTGAGTAGCATGAATCCAGTATTTTGTAAAATGTCCTCAACTGGGATTTCTTTTTTTTTTCCAACTGGGATTTCTTAATGTTTTTCTCATCAGATGTTTCTGGGCCCACTACAGGGTCAGGAACTTGTCCATCACTTTCAGCACTGGAGCTTTGCCCACTGTCTATCACATAGTAGGTGCTAACTAGATAGTTGCCAACTGAAAATATAGATGCAGTGGCAGTGGTAGAGACTATTGGTTGCCTATCCACTATTCTTTCCCTTCTTTCTTGCCAACAAAAGCTTAAATATTTGTTTGTTTGCTTGTTTGTTTATTTGAGGTGAACTTCTGAAATTCATATAACATAAAATTAACTGTTTTAAAGTGAATAATTCAGTGTCATTTAGCACATTCACAGTGTTGTGCAACCACCACCTCTATCTAGTTCCAAAACATTTTCTAAAGAAAATGTCCCCATTTCCCTTCTCCCTGGCTCCTGACAACTGCCAATCTGGATTCTGTCTGTTTAGATTTACTACTTCTTGATATTAATATTGTACAATATGTGACTTTTTGTGTCTGGCTTCTTTCCCTTACTGTAATTTTTTTAAAAGTATTTTTTTAATTTGTATTTATTTGTGATAGTCACAGCGAGAGAGAGAGAGAGAGAGAGAGAGAGGCAGAGACACAAGCAGGCTCCATTCACCGGGAGCCTGACGTGGGACTCGATCCCGGGTCTCCAGGATTGCGCCCTGGGCCAAAGGCAGGCGCTAAACCACTGCGCCACCCAGGGATCCCCCCCCCTTACTGTAATATTTTTGAGGTTCATCCACATTTTAGCTTTTATCAGTATTGCCTTCCTTTTTGTGGCATAAACCTACTTTTATTCAGGATAGAAGTGTGCCCAGCTTAAAGGAAAACTATATTTTCCTCCCTTCCTTGTTCCTATGTGTGGTTATGTGGCATTTGTTTGGCCAGTTAAGTCTAGGAATTCCTGGGTAGAGTTTCCAGGTAATTTCCCTACAGGGATCTGGTTCAGCTGGCAAGCATCCTTTTGGTGATTTGCCCTTTCCCTTCTTCCTTTCTGAAACAAAGCCACTACAGTGAGAACTCTAGATCTAAGGAACATAACACAAAGATAATAGAATGGAAAGCAGGAAGGAGCTGGTGTCTCTGAGGACACCGTGCATCTGCCATACTATATCTGTAATCTGTACTCAGGGTTTCATTACATGAAAGAGAAATGAGTGTCTAATATACTTAAAAATATTGACATTATAATATATATCTTACTATGCATTAGAGATCCAGTTAAAGTTGGAGAAATTTCCTGACCAGTGAGTTTATTGTAATCCTGAATTTAACCTAGGTAAGAAAATTTTAAAAATATCTACTTATATAATTGTTTTCACCACAGTAATCCTCAGCTTAGGACTGTTTCTGTTCACCTAGTATGGCAGACAGAAAAAGGCTAGAAAGTTAGGTCTGAATATTGAAGTTGCTCCCTTATAGAGTGAGCGAGGTATCAATATACTCAGAGAGACTTCATCTTTACATATGTAGTCCCCGCTTTCAGGAAATAGACTCCAGATGTCAATGGCATCTCTGCAGCCCTAAAAGGTGAGGCTTTTCATATGTGCTGACATCCACTAGGAGAGAAGGAAGTTCTGTTATTTTCTGAGTATGTAATCTGTTGATCTTTCATTAAAAATATATGATGAATGGGTACAGAAAATGAAACTTACCAAGCACACACTTATTTAATGTATAAAAAAAACATAGGATGTGTGGGAGACAAAATAGGATATACACTGGAGTATAATCAAGTAAATTCAGTGTTGGGACTGTGAAGAGAGCTTGGAATAATGATGACTACAGTTAAAGGCAAAGCTGAAACAATGGAATCTGAAGGACCATGAAAATCCAATGGTGGCTTGAAGAAAAGTTGAGTTGGGGCAAAGGGAAATATGTTATTTTGATAGGAGGAAAATTTTCAATTACACGAGTAAGAACCGGAACATGGAGCATGCTAATATTCAAATGAAAATTGTGAGAATATTGAGAACAATATTAGGGGTGAAAATAAGTTCAAAGAATTATAAAAGGAAATGGAAAAATGTGTACTGCTGCACCACAATTGCTGTGGTTTTTATTTCTTGATGGTTGCTTTAGGATAAACTTTCTGGCACAGGGAAGTGATAGGGGCTTAAATCTGAGGACCACAATCAGTCATTCTTTCAGATGCATTGATTGAGAATTGACTGTTTCTGGACTATGCTAAGCATCAGAGATTAAATTACAAATGCAAAAATATGGCTTTTTGCTTCCATTTACCTTAGGTTCTAGTGAGGGAAACAAACAGCAAACAAATAAACAAGTATGTACCTGAACAGAAAATAGTGGTGTCACATTTCCTCCAATTTTAAGTCCAGGAAGTAGTAAGAACACAGAAAAAAATGAAGATAGGTATGGTTAGGAAAGTCAAGAGTGTAAGTTTTTTTGATGAATCATTCAACAAATACACTTACATCTGGCCATTAATGATGCATTTGGGCAGCTTTCCCTTCACCTTCCTTAGTCACAACAAAGTATAGACATTAGCAGGGGAAGATACATATATATAAAAAGGCAGACATACATCACAACATGAAAAGTAATTTAGTCTATTTTCTAATTATGTATCAGTTTTTAAAATGTAAACATGACCTAGAATGTAGGCTAATATCACCTGAATTGCCTAATTATCCTAACATGCAGCTTAAAATAATGATGGTAATAATACATTTCTCTTTAAGTTCAAGTAAACACCATTAAAAGAAGCACAAAGCAAGTGGACTGTGCAATGTCAAAGAAGCAGGATAGCAGGGCACTGTAACTGGGTCACAGGTCCCAATGTTAACAGAGAATGAAGCCTTTTTTTCTGCAATAGAATTTCAAGCAAATTAATACTAGAAAAGGTCCCTTACACAGCTCAGCATCATTACCTCTGGAGGTCTTTCTTATTACTACCTGATGGAGTTAATTCCTAAACTGTCTGCCAACAAGTATTAATTACTTAGGTAATCAAAACAATATACTTGTTGATTCCCCCCCTGTATTTATCATTTAAAATGAAAATAACTTTGGGGTGCCTGGGTGGCACAGTCGGTTGAGCATCTGACTCTTAGTTTCAGCTCAGGTTGTGATCTCAGGATCCTGATATGCAGCCTGGTGTTGGGCTCTGTGCTCAGCATGGAGTCTGCTTAACATTCTCTCTCCCTCTGCCTGTGGCATGTGCATGCATGCTCACTTGCTCTCTTTTGCGCTCTCTCTCTCTCTCTCAAATAAATAAATAAATCTTTAAAAATGAAAATAGCTTTAACTTTCTCTGGATGATGAAAGAAAAACAAACTCATTGGAATAATACATAAAATACCCCTGTTATTAATAATGCTTTCCTCCCATAGTGGGATTTCAGGTCATTTTTGCTTTCTTCTATTTATTTTCCATATTTTTCCCCAGTGAGTCTATCAGGGAGAAGTTGTGCTGCCACAAAGGGACCCAAATGTCTCATGAGTAAATAGAGTTGGGGCACAGAAGTAATACAAATCAAATATTCCCTGGTATTTGTTCTAGCCCATGCATCTTCCTTTTCTTGGGGTTAAGGTGAATATTTTCTTTTGCTCTCAAAGAACCCTCTAATACTGGGGCTACCTGCTACATTATGCTTACTGTTATTCCATAAAATCAAGCACTTGGTAGAAACCCAAGAAATATCTCATTAATTTTAGTAAATACCTAATTTTCTGAATATATTAAAGTGTTATCTGATAGAGATATGGTGAAAAGCATTCTATGATGAATTTCAAGTGAAACACTCCCCCCACGTACTAGCCAGCTTTATGATATTCTGTAAAAAAAAATATTGATTTTGTATTGTTTTACATCAGAACACCATATATGTATGTATATCTCTGTGTGTATAATATTAATTTAATTAAGGGCCAAACTTTCCCAATAAACATCACTGAAAAACTTTTTTAAATTAAGCTTTCATTCTTGCCCCACATTAGACACACACACACACACACACACATACAAGTGTAGGTGTATAGGTAGGAGAACAAGGGAGAAAATTCTGTATTAGGGATACTTCAAAAGTAGGTTAATGCAAATGAACAGGATGCCAAGTATAGTATTAAAATTGACATTTATTAGCACACTTTCCATGGGGATATTTTCAAAGTTTTACCATGCATATGAAAATATTCCATTTTGATGCTTAAGTTTTCATTATTTAGTAACATGCATTGCTTTCTGTTGTTCCCAAATGCAAGTTGTAAATCTGCTCAAAAAGTTTCACTGATCTGGGATTTCACTTAATCTTTTGCAGTTGATATGATCATTTCATTTCAATCAGAAAAGTTAATTCAATGGAAATGAGTAAGAATGAAAAGAAATAGAAGATCATATATCTTTGAAATTAAAAAAACAATAAAATTAATTATTCATTTCAGGAGCTTTTTTGCCATATTCAAATCCATATTTTCATCTATGGAATTAACTTTTATCATCATAAACATGAAATATATTTATGTTTACAGAAAAGGGAAATTTAAAAAGCTTCATTCACCTGTCTTACTAATCTAGCTACTTAGTTTACATAAACATTTGTCTTGATTCATTTTCCTTTTTTTTACAGTATTTATAATCTGCATGTATTTTAAATTTGGCAAATAAATCCATTCTTGTTGTAAAAATATTTATTATATAAAATACATATGGAACACCTTAGTTTTTCTTGGCTATTACTCCTCTCTAACTCTGACTTCTCTAAGGGTAACCTTATTTTAAGACCAGAGTACAAGCAATCAGATATTTTTTGAAATTGTATGAAATTGCATGAATTGCTTTGCAGATTATTTTTATGCATCTTGGAGGTTTCCCCATGTCTGGTTCAATGCATGCTTTTGAACTGATGAAGAATGTTTCACAGTTACACTATACAAAAACTTTATTAAGCTGTTTTCCCTATAGGTGGATGTTTAGGATTGTCCAAATGTTACACCATTACAAACAGTGCTTCAGTTCTAATCAATGATTATGCCTCATTGTACACATAAGCAAGTATTTCTCTTGGATAGATACTAAGAAGCGGAACTGATAGTCACAGGGTACAGGCATCATTAATTTTAATAGATACTGTGAAATTGCCCTCCAAATGTCAGTACCGCTTTACTTACCCACCAGCAGGGTATAAGAATTCATAGGTCCTCTATCTTTTAGAAGCAATGAAAAAAGAAAATGCTATTGATGTGTTATTTTAATATGTATTCCTCTGATTTGTAATGAATTTAGGTTTTCATAAATGTACTGGCTATTTTTTCTTTTTCCATTTTGAGATGCCTGTTTATCACCTTTGACCATTTTTATATTGTTTTATTTTCTTACTGATTCATAGATAAACAATTTGTAAATTGTTCTTTCAAACCCTTTTAAAGATTTTATACATTGCAGATGTTTTCTTTTTTTACTTTGCTTAGGTTGTTAAAACTTTTTAAAGTTTTATAAGTTTAATGTATCAATCACCTCTTCCATGTTTTCCCCCCACTTGAGGTGTGCTATTTAAGAAAGCCTTCCAGCCTTTCTGATACCAGGGTCACAGTCTGAAGTTAGGTACATTTATAGTTTTTTTTAAAGAAGCATTTTGATGTATCACCAATCTAGGATTTATTTTGTGAATGGTATATGATAGAATTTGGTATATATATACAAACATGTTTGTGTGTATACATACATAATATATGACAGCTTCTTTGAATTATTAAGTCACACTACAAATCAAACGACAATGGGATATTATTAACTCAGTTGCTTGGGCAGTTAGCAAAGTTTTATATTTCTTTTCCCTGTGCTTTTTAATATTTCCTCTAAATTAGGAATGCTACTTTTTGGCTATTTGGTTTATCACCAAAATATACTCCTTCTTGTTTATTAAGGCCAGTTCAGTTCTTTGATTTGAACTTCAAAAGAAGAAGAGATGGACCTTGAGGGTATAATGCTAAGTAAAATAAGTCAGAATGACAAATGCTATATGATTTCTCTCATATGTGGAATCTGAAAAAAAAAACAAAACAAAAGAATAAACAAATGAACAAAAAGGAGAATCAGACCTATAAATACAGAGAACAAACTGATGGTTGCCAGAGGTGAGGGTGAGGGGTGTGGAGAGATGGGAAAATGGGTGAAGGGGAGTAAGACTACTGGCTTCCAACTATGGAATATGGAACAGGTTATGGGAATAAAAAGGTACAACATAGGGAATAGTCAATGATATTGCAATAGCACTGTATGGTGACAGATGGTAGCTACACTTGTGGTGAGCATAGCATAACACAGAGATATATTATCACTGTTGTACACCTGAAACTAATGTAACACTGTTAACTATACTCAAATAAAACAATAAACCCTGAAAGAATAAGAATAGACCCATTTCTTCTCCCCCCCGCCTCTCTCTCTCTTTTGCACTTGGGTCAAGATCCTTACATAGGTGTATTCAGCATTAAAATAACACCTACCTCTTTTCCTTATAAGGTTCCTTGTGATTAGATTGGGCCCACATGAATAATCCCAGCTAATATTACCATCTCTTGACCCTTAATTTAATCACATTAGTAATGTCTCTTTGAATAAATATTCACAAGTTATGGAGATTAGGATGTGGACATCTTTGGGGAGGTGGTATTCTTCCCTCTTGCTCCTCACTGTTCCAAATCATTTGTCTTCATTGTAGAGGTTTGTGTGGGTGAGGGAGTGGTAGGAGCTGGGAGTATGTTTCATTGACTTCAGCTGAGCTTAAGTTTGTGCTTAAAAGGGTATATGGCTAAGCAGGCATCATAAGAGAAACTTTTAACATTATCCCTGAATTGAAGGAGTTTATATATCAAACTTCATGATAAATTAAATGAGTTACATTTTGTAAAGCAGTTATAACAGTGACTGAGCATAGTAAGATATATATATATATATATATATATATATATATATATATATATATATATATCTGTATATTTCACTTGTTAAATAGAGCCAAAAATATAGTGCACACAAGGAAGGGAGTTTTTTGTTTTTGTTTTTGTTTTGTTTTTTTGAGGTATTAAGGAACTATATTTAGGACATAAAGCAGGTTTTACAAAAACTGCAAAAAAAGCAACTTGGACATGAAAACCCTAAGAAGAAAGTAATTACCCGTGAGGAACTGGAACACAGGACACAGAGGATAAGGAAGGGAGTTTTAAGCAGAGAATGGATTTTGTGTGTGTGATATATCTTCTTAACTGAGAGAGCTGATGGATTTTGTGAACTTCTTTTCTTGGGGTATATTAAACCTTCACTGTTGACTATCAGGAGGAAATGTTCCTTGGCAGGTTTGTCCAGTGGTGGTGATGACTATATATGGACTATACACTTGTCATATTTTTATGAGAATACCAACTTAAAATAAAGAATGAAATGTATTTATTGAAAAGTGACAGTACTAGTTAACGTCTTATTTATTTATTGAACACTTAACACTGTGTGCCAGATGCTACAGAGCATCAATGACATTTGCTCTAGGCTTTTAAAGTATAGTATGGTGAATTCTTCTGAGTATACAAATACTTATATGCAAAGTGGACTACATTGTGGCCTAAAGAAAATATAAATAAAGGTCTCCGAAGGATTATAAATGACTATAATCACACGTGTAAAGATGCCTTAGAATAGATAATATTTGAAATGAGTTTTGATTACAAAGGTGAAAATTAGGGGCACTCCAGGCAAGGGCTTAATGTCACCTAAGATAGATAGAAAATCCGAGGATGAAAAGTCAAAAGCTTTGGCAAAGGTTAAGGGTGTTGCACCTCTCACGGTAAGAGAGAGAATGGAAAAGTTCAATGTACCTTTCAGATCACATCCCATTGTGAGGGGGTTGTACTTAATTCTGTAGGAGGTAATGAATTTTGAAGAAGGAGATGTGTTATCCAGCCTACTTTTGAGAAAAATTGATTTGGCTGTCATATATTAAATAAACAGAATGGAGGTGAGATCAGAGGGAGGGGTAATAGTTAACAGCTCATTACCAAATGGCCTATGTGAGAAACAGTGAAAGTTTGGACTAGGAGAGTGGGAAAGAACGGGAAAGGGGAGGTGGGTATGAGAAACATTTTGTAAAGCAGAATCCACATGATTTAGCATCTGATTAAGGAGGAAAGGGAGGGGCCCATAATGACTGGTTTCCTGCTTGGATGACTAGGATAATGTGGTATCAGAATAGAAACAGGAAATTGGGCAGATGATATATTCTGGTCTTTAACTGAATGGATTTAAGATACTACAAGAATTTTGAGGACAAATGTTTCAAACCAGTACTTGAAAATGAGACTAGAAGTTTCAGAAAGAATGAAAGAAAGAGAAAGAGAAAGATATTTGGGAGTTTTCATCTAAAACAACCATAGGATAGGGGAGGGGACAATTCAGCTCTTTGTTTTTATGAACTCATCTTATGTACCCTTTCTCATATCTGCTAAATGGTTGTTTAGGGGATCCCTGGGTGACTCAGCAGTTTGGCGCCTGCCTTTGGCCCAGGGTGTGATCCTGGGGCCCCGGGATCGAGTCCCACTTCAGGCTCCCTGTATGGAGCCTGCTTCTCCCTCTGCCTGTGTCTCTGCCTCTCTCTCTCTCTCTCTCTCTCTCTCTCTCATAAATAAGTAAGTAAGTAAGTAAATAAATAAATAAATAAATAAATCTTAAAAAATATAAAATAAATGGTTGTCTAACCTATATTTGAACTTTAAGTCCATGACATCCTGTGGCAGGCATTTCTGTTTGCATCATTCAGTGAGAAATTTATTCTTTATTCTGAGCTTGCCAAAGTTCCTTTCTTTTGAGCCAAGTTCTGTATCTTGGGACCCTACCGTAGAGCAATTACAGTTCTTCATTCTTACAAAAGCTCTTCTGATATTTTAAGAAAGCTATAACATCCCTGTTTAGCCTACTCTTCCAGTAATGCTAGGAGTGTAAATGGGGCTCAGAGGCGATGTAATATCTTTATGCCTTCTTTGGCTCAGATCCTTGCTAGAGTTTCCCAGATACAAATAAACACATAGAAAACACAAAACAAAATTTGAAGGAGTTCTAAGCTCAATAAATCTAACATGCAAAATTGAATTTAAAACCACCCTTACAGGAAAACATTAGGGTCTCCCTATGGACAGATGCTGTGGGACACATATCTACCTCTGTCATCTCTCCCACTTCTTATGCTCCTATATTATTTTATAGGCTAAACATCCCTAGTTCTCACAGTGATTCATTTAACATAGCTTCCAGTCACATCACTCTCCTTTAGTCTAACACACGGAGAAGAACAAGACTGGCCCCTCCCTTGGTCTAAATATTGTGATTTTTTTAAAGCTAAAATCAGTTTGGATACATCCCCCAGATGGCTCATAGTCACATGCTGCCGGTGTTGTGGCAGCTGTTAATCTTTCGCAGCTGGCTGTGTAACCAAATAGTGGCTCCTATCTTCATTGATGTTACATTTTGCCTTGTTATAGTTGACCATTAAATTGCATGATCTTTTAGATCCCAAATTGGTCATATTTATCAGGTTGTCTTCTATATTTCCATTTAGTACATTGTTCACAATGTAGAATGGTAAACAACTTATATTTAGAGTAGAGTCCTTTTGCCTAGGAGTACTCTTCAAGTTTAATAGTAAGTTGTCAAAGATCTGGGAAGGAGTTTGGAGGGAATGTCATTGAAATGGTATGGATATAAAGAGTACTTATTTATATGAAATGACACTGATGTTTTAACCTGCATTTACATATACATATGTGTATATATATATATATATATATATTTACTTACATATGTTATATATATGTAACACTATTTTTAGTGTTATATTTTTAGGGGTACCTGACAGGCTCTGTCGGAGTAGCTTGCAACTCTTGATCTGGGGATTGTGAGTTCAAGCTCCACCTTGGGTGTAGTTTACGTTAGAAAATAATACTATTTTTGTGTTAATAGTTTGGGCTCTTGACTTGAGTTCAAATCCTGTTGAATTATTTACAATTTATTTCTTCTCTCTGAATCTGTTTCCTTAGGTATCAAAGAAGGATATTAATTTCTTCTTCCCAGGATATTGTGAAGGTTGAGGAGATAATGTGCATGAAACACTGAGTACCTTGTTTGGTACATAAAGTGCTTGGTTATTATTTCTTTCTGAAAGTCTGATTACAGAACAAAGACATCACATTTTTATGCTCTTTGCATTCATTTTGATATTGAAAAAAATTATAGGATTAAATACTTGGGAAGAAGCTTCTAACATACATGGTCAGCATTCTGGGTTTCTTTCTTTCCTGAAAGTGACTTTTGATTTGCTCCACCTTCTTCCTATCTTTTATATAAGCAGTAAAACTTTAAGGGTAATCAGTGCCATGGGTGCAGTCTAGAAATCTGTGGCCTTGGTGTCCTCACATTAGTGTTGTTACAAAAGCTAACCTACCATCATCTGTGACCCTCAAGACCCATCCCATTTATAATGAGTATTCCATTACCCATTTGTCCTGGCTCACCCTGAGTAGAGGATATTCAAGAGATGGTGGGCACTTTCCTATTTCAGTGACTTCCCCCTTCCCCACCACTGTATACTTTAATGCTATTTTCTCATCAGCTGTACTTAATGTGATACTAAACCTACATCATTAGTTTTAGATGTAGTTTTCAATAATTCATCAATTGTATATAACACTGTTCATCACACCATGTGCCTTGAGGTTTTAATTTTTTAAAGTTTTTATTTAAATTCCAGGTAGTGAACATACAATGTAATATTAGTTTCAGGTGTACAATATAGTGATTCCACACTCCCATACAATACCTGATGCTCATCATAAGTGCACTCCTTATATTTTTCATTTTCTGGAGATTTGAAGAATTGCTTTATTTCAGATTGGTTAGGTGATTTTTGTAGATAGGTATAGAAATATCTATATATGCTTTATGCCTGTCTTTTATTTCTTTGTTTTATTTATTTTTACAAAATATTTTATTTACTTATTTGAGAGAGTGGGGAGAGAGAGCACAAGTACGGGGAGGAGCAGAGAGAGAGGGAGCAGCAGATTCCCCACTGATCAGGGTCCTGGGATCATGACCTGAGCCCAATGCAGATGCTTAACCAACTGAGCCACCCAGGAGCCCCTATTTCTTGGTTTTAAAAGTGTTGGTTGATATTCCTAAACCTGCATTTTCACTGCAGAGAGGAGAGAGCTGCTGTCTGTTTTTTCTCATGATTATTGCCCAAGGCCCCTTATTTCATTATATGCTTAGTTGCTTTTTTATTTTTCAATGAGCTGATCATTTTCCTTGGAATATTATTTTTGGGAATTCTCTGAGGCTTAGGATGAGGGAGAACTCTCCTAGAAAGGATTTCCTTTTGCATTGTTAGGTGTCTAACGTGATACTCTGGGGTCAGTATAAGTGAAATTCATGGCTTGAGGTTTTTGAGGGACTCGGTAATATAAATTTGTACTGTAAATCTACCTTATGGATGTGTAAGAATTTAAGGAAGGTCAAGTTTAGTATGTTTCATCATTTTCTTTTTTTTTTTTTAACGCAAACTCAGCTTATTGAAAAGCCTCTACTATTTGTAGTAAGACAGTGAAGTGCTTTGTTTCCAGTCATTATCTTCCTCCCAGGTTTTACAGACTGATTCCCTCATTTTCCACAGCTCTTTTTTCTTTTTTTTTTTTTTTAATTGGAGTTCAATTTGCCAACATATAGCATAACACCCAGTGCTCATCCCATCAAGTGCCCCCCTCAGTGCCCGTCACCCAGTCACCCCCACCCCCCACCCACCTCCCTTTCTACCACCCCTTGTTCGTTTCCCAGAGTTAGGAGTCTTTCACGTTCTGTCTCCCTTTCTGATATTTCCCACTCATTTTTTCTCCTTTCCCCTTTATTCCCTTTCACTATTATTTATATTCCCCAAATGAATGAGACCATATAATGTTTGTCCTTCTCCGATTGACTTATTTCACTCAGCATAATACCCTCCAGTTCCATCCACGTCGAAGCAAATGGTGGGTATTTGTCGTTTCTAATGGCTGAGTAATATTCCATTGTATACATAGACCACATCTTCTTTATCCATTCATCTTTCGATGGACACCAAGGCTCCTTCCACAGTTTGGCTATCATTTTCTTGAGGGTGTAGCCCTTAGCTTTACTGGATGGGGGTTCTCTACAGCACAGTATTTACCTGAGCCCCTTCTCCCCACACTTCCAATCCTGTGCCACCATTAAACTTAGGCTATAGCAATTGGTATCATTAGGTCCAGTAAATGCCCTCAGGGAAATATCCCATTTTCCACTTAATTCTTTGAGTTCTGCTTTTACTTAGATTCTGGCCTAGGAATCTTATGAAATATTTCATTTTGAGTGAAAAAAAACAGTATTTTTACTTATTTTCATTGGTAAGTTTGGTCCAAATAACCTACATTGCCATATTACTAGAAACTGAACTTCCCCATTGTTTCTGTTATAATTTTCTCAGCCAGATTTTCTATTTAACATTTAATATTTCTTGGACATAATTCTCATTCTCTGACCTTACTTTCTGGTTACTGGCAGGCTTATTTATAATCTCCATTTCACCTTTATTTTCTCCTTTGGACAATTTATACCAACATCAAATACCTTGAAATAGGGGAACCTGGGTGACTCAGTGGTTGAGCATCTGGCTTTGGTTCAGGGCGTGATACTGGATTCCCGGATTTGAGTCCCACATTGGGCTCCTTGCATAAAGCCTGCTTCTCCCTCTGTCTGTGTCTCTGCCTCTCTCTCTCTCTCTTTCTCTCTGTGTGTGTGATGAATAAATAAATAAAATCTTTTTTAAAAATACCTTGAAATAGTTACTCTATTAGTATGATACAGATTTTTCAAAAAATAGCTTTATAAATTCTCCAGATGATTTGATTGTGTTTGAAGAATGGATACATGACTTTGGAGAGTCAGGACTTGGCAAATGAGTGAAATAAAAAGATGTAGTGAGAAATTCATGGATAGAAAAGAGGGAGAACATTATTGAGATGATTGACCAAACCATTTTGATTGTCAGATAATTAAATGAAGTTAGGAAAAGGTTATGGGATATAAGTTGATTGAAGGAGGTAAAAGGGAAAGAATGATGAAGGACTAGGAGTACAAGAGCCATGCTAATGTTGTGGAATTCTATCTTGTATTCAGATTTAAAAAAAAATCAATTAGTGAACATTTGACTATGGACCCCAAAAATCAGTGGTGCTTTGCCATCTTCTCTTTTCTTAGAACTAATTATCAAATATTATCTATAACAGGGAATGTTTTGACCTCAAAAGAATATTCTTGGTACATGTACTCATCAAAGAAATACCCAGAAAAACTAGAAAAACAGAAAGTTAATAATGTAAGACGCCTGGTACTTGATGATTTTTTCATCCGGAGATAATAGGGAGAATTAGAGAGGTATGAATCTCCCCATGTTATTTTCACATCACACTTTTTCTGCTGTTCTTTCGCACTTCAAACAATTTAATGTACTACAAATAAGGTATAGTATGTGATATTTTGGATTATAATATGTAATATATGTATGTGTTTGTGTGTATATGGAATTCTTTACCTCTGAATTTCTAAGTTGTTTTAGATGTTTAAAGCTGCTCAGCCACCATTAATCATTTATTTCTGCCTCTGGCATTGTGGTGTTTTGCATAGATATTTCCCATTGAATTATCAGAAAATCCTGTGAGGTAGAAAATATTATTGGTATCTTTGTAGGTGAAACTGAGACTCAGTCAATTAGTAACTTTTAACTTTATTGTTTATGAGGGTCTTCTACCTATTTTAGTTAGTGTATATTTTAACTAACTGTGATTCTCATATCAATCCTGTGAGTTAGATCAGATATTGTTATTTATCTTTATACAAGAAGTCAGAGGCTCAGAGGAGTGAAGGGACTTGCCAAAGCAGTGAGCACATTGATACAGATGGCATTCAGTTTCAGTGCTTCTAAGTCTCTACTATTTTTTCCACAGTGCCACACTTGTTGGAAAGATAAGTGGTGATGATGATGTTGATGATGATGATGATGATGATGATGATGATAACTTTAATAATTGTGCAGAGCCTGGGATTTAGAATACCATTACTACCCAATAGTAATTGTATTTAGTAGTAATTGTATTTAATAATACACATATCTTATCTCTAACGCTGGGAGAGGGACCCAAGGGATGGGGACAATGTGTGAAAAGCTCTGGGAAGAATGTAACAAGTAGACTGTATAGTTATAAATGGCATTCTGTATTCCAACAATTTATTTGGCTTTGTTTTTTAGAGATACTTTTTAAAATATGTTCCAATGATTACAGCCAGAAAGTATTTGTGATATAAAGCTGTAATGCCAAAATAGTGATGACTTCTCTCCTCTTGGGTGTAAGAAAAATCTGATTTGTAAATTCAGGTATGATAATCAAAGTAAAAAGGACTGTGTGACATAAACTTATCCTAATTGGCTAGAAATCTTTTTGCTTTTTTCATTTTAGATTCTTGCCATAGGTAAGAAAGGATTACATGGAGCCATAGAATCAGGAGGACAAAATCATGTCTACTATTAATAGTTCCAAAATTAAAAAGCCATATATACTATAGCACAACTGGAATTTTAAAAACTGTTTATGAAAATAAGTTAGAGTTTAAATAACTAAATCAAGGTTAGGCAAGTTATAAGTGGTGGAAGTTGGATTTAAACCCCATCTACTTCACCTTAGCACCATGCTCTACTTAAACACTTCCAAAGGTGATAGGGGTTTCCCTGATTTGAGGTTTGATAAATTGGCCAACTGTTGGTGTTAGGATCATGCTATAACTGTAAGTTTTTAGATTCACCTAAATGATTCTTAGCCATATAAGTCTTAGGGCACAGGTGAATTAGTCAGGAATTAATTTTAGGAGTCAAAATTTAAAAATATTAAGCCCATATTAATTATAGCTCACATATTTCAGTCTTTTATATTTTTGTTTCCTTTTTGTGCATAAACACAAATTTAATATTTTTAACTTTTTATTTCTGTCAAAATAAATTTTTTAGTGCTGATTTTCCTGGTTTTGTGTTTATAAGTATCTGATTGAATTAAGGATTTTTATTTGAGTTTACCAAGCAAAGTACTTAAATCAAAATCCAAAAGCTTATCTGTTTTGTTTCCTATAATTTTGGACAATAACTAGACATAATAGTTTCTTAATAAATATTTATTGAGTGAATGTGCAGAATAAATATACATTTATTATTAGTACTGATTTGCGCATCAAATGCTTTTTCAGCCAGTAGACTATGGAAAAGTATTTCCTTTTTGAAGAAATGCTCAAATCCTGATATATCTTTCTTTTTAATACAGTATCTTTCTAAAGCCTCTGAGTGTTTAAGGGTATTATTGAATATATGCCGCTAATGCTTAACAGAAAATCTGTTAAATCTTAAGCATTGATATGTACTACCGCACGTAATGTGTTTTCCCAACTAATGATGAAGAAAATATAACTCTCAGGATGAGAAAGTATACGGTCTCCTAAAGGTAGCCAGCTACAGCTGACCTCCTCTTTAGAAGTTAACTACTTGTTGACTGATTTCAGATGGCTTAAAATGGAATAACTGGGAATATTAGAATCTAGGTCTATTAGATTTGCATTTTCCAGAAGCTAGATCACATATTTTCATGTCAACAGCAGAGGTGTAACAGAGAAATAAGAGATGTGTAAGTACCGATTCAAGCACCTGCTTCATGACTTATCACATCCCATTGGCCCAAGCAGGTCACATGGGAGACTGAGACTCAGAATGGAGGTTACATGGCAAAGGGTATGGATATAGGCAGAAGTGAAGAACTGGGACCATTAATAAAACCAACCTACTATACAAGCCTAACTAATTGAATCTATTCTCATAAAATATGTCTGGCATTTCCACCATAACCTTCTGATCCCTTCTGTGAATCTTAAAAGACAGTCTACCTTAAACACACAATGTGCACATGTGCACATGCACACACACAGACTTTGTTCATTTTCTGCTTATCATACACTTTGGTAGTGCAGTTCATTAGCTAAAATATTTCTGTAGAGACTAGCAAAAGAATAGCAGGCTTTTCATAGAAATACCACATGGAATGAACTTTGTGTTCAGTATACAAGAAAATATTATCCACATGGCATTTATCAAATAAAATTTGTGTGTGGACATTTTATTTACAAGCATACATTGCAAGAAAAGCACATATTTTAAAAATAAAAATGAGCTGATCATTCTACAAACATTCCAGTTGCCTATTATAATGAAATTGTGTGTTGTGTCATTCTTAAAGTAATGGAGATGGTATTTGCATATCAGTTTAATTGCTTTGGATTAAACATTGAAAGATGAGAGCCAAGAGAGTTTATTAAGCTGAAATGAGGGCAAATGATAAAAAAGTGATATTATATCAACACCACATCTGGATATCTGTTGCTATTTCCATTTTAAATCCTAAATTGCAATGTTTCTTAAAATTATTGAATGTCTGTCTTGAAATATAATAAAAAATTAAAAGGTTAATGCATAAATTGTGCCTGATAAATACAATTTGATTTGCAAACCAAGCTAGTTTTCTCTACCATGTTAATATTTCTTTGTTCTTAATGTACTAGACTGTAAGCTTTTGAAGGATATACTGTCTCATTTACTTCTGTGTTTTAAGGGCTTTGACATAGTCTGTCCTGCAATAGGGGCTCAATAAATGTGTGTGAATAAATGAATGAATGAATGAATGCATATATGCAAGGTATGGCGACCCCCCCATATCCACTATTAAGCATTTTAGGTGAATGGTTGGGCACTGCTGGTTTTGATTGGTCTTCTTCCCCTTTCCCCCGGGAATCATCATTCATTAAATACATAAAGTCCTTCAACCATCTACAGTGAAGTAGGCTAAATGGAGTGGAGCATGTGCCAGGCAACTTTTGTAAATCAAGGAGTGCCCTGTTAGGATGTTTGATTTGGGGCTTATATTAGAAACTATTATTTGTTTGCTGTATCCACAGCATCATAAAACTGATCTCACATCATTTTATAAATCAACGATAATGCATAACTCATTTATTTGCATTAGAGAATGAGCACCACTTCTAAGTGTCCCTGTTCCTTACCAGAGTTATTTCACATTTGCCAGATTGCCTGTATTGTTAGATCATCTAAAACATTCCCTTTAAATGTGGTGAGAATAACTCCAACATTTCAGTTATTCTGGAGAATTTATTTTATGGAATATCTAAGCAGCTTACAAATACTGTCTTCTTTAATCCTTACAACAACTATGTAAAAAAGTTTCCACTGACCATCTCCAATTTGCAGATGAAGAAATTGAGGCACAGAGAGGTTAAGTGACTTACCCACAGCCCTACACCTAGCAAGCACCAGGACCAGGTTTTGAAATTAGACACTGTGGCTCCAGAGAATTGTGATGAGTGCATAGGTGAAAGTTTTCCGGGATCTCTGGGTGGCGCAGCGGTTTGGCACCTGCCTTTGGCCCAGGGCGTGATCCTGGAGACCCAGGATCGAATCCCACGTCGGGCTCCCGGTGCATGGAGCCTGCTTCTCCCTCTCCCTCTGCCTGTGTCTCTGCCTCTCTCTCTGCCTCTCTCTCTCTCTGTGTGTGTGTGACTATCATAAATAAATAAAAATTTAAAAAAAAAAAGAAAGTTTTCCTAAGGCCCCTGAAAATGAAGTATTTTATATGATACATCTATTTGGTTGCTGTTGGTTTAAATATTTAATTGTGTTAAGAAAAAAAACCCTCACAACATAAAATTTACCAGCTAACCCATTTTTATGTATACAGTTCAGTAGTATTAGGTGTATTCACACTGTTAGATATCAAATCTCTAGAACTTTCTCATCTTTTAAAACTGCAAAAATTCTCACTGACCAATAATTCCCAATTTTCTACCATCTGCTTTTAATTCCTGTCATCCCAAACCTAGTACCCCAATCTAATAAAACTCCATCAGACTACTATCACATGATATAATAAGAGCTAAATGGAAACAGGAAAACACTGTTTTATTTGCATAGATGAGTGTATGCCCAGAATGCAAAACTTTTAAGAAATACAAATGCACAAGAAATGGGGTAAGGAGAGTCTTACTCATTTTTCTTCTTGTTGTTCATCAGTTTGGCTTTAAAATTTTGTAGAAGAAATTTTTTCTGCTCTGTTATATTTCATCAGAATGACCTATGCCTGGGTCATAACTTTAGGAATATTTTCTTGGTTTAAAGCCAAGAAAACAACAACAACAAAAAAACCCTGCATTTAATTTTCTTGTTTCTTACACGTATCATTTTAACCTCTGCTTAAAGAGAAATTACATTTAAATACTGATAAAAATACTATTATGTATATCAGATTTTTACAATAATAATTCCCATTCACTATTCTTTTGATGTTTTAAAAAGACTATTGTGGCATTCAATACACAGAATATAAATATGTATTACATATATTTAGGATTATACATATATAGCAAATTTTTAATCAAATAAAAATACTAATGCTATAAAGTTCATGCAAAGTTATACAATCTATGTTTGAAGAAATAAAAATATGAAAAGGATTCTTATATCAAAGTACATTTTCAATTCTTATTTTTCTTTATACTTACTACTATATTTGATCCATAAATAATCTTTTGAAAGAGTTTGAAGGGGGCTGTAATAAGGGATGCTACAGAAATAGACTCAGATTCCAGAGCAATGGTAAAGCATTACACTACGAGCACAGAATGGAAAGGAGGTTCCACTTAAGGTCTCCACCAAAACATGGGAGCAAGGAACAATCCAGCACATCAGGAGCACCAGTGGTTTAAATGCCGCCAAAGTCACAACTGTGAATGGGGAAATGGTAGATAATGGATAAGACAGACAAGCCAAACCTACGTCAAAAAAGACCTCAAATAGCCAAACAAAATAGTTTGAATTTAATTCTATATAGAATTCCCCCATGCAGGGAAAGGTATTTGGTAATGCATTGTGACACCTGATGAAATGTCACAGATGAAAATGTTCTATTGGAAATCTATTTGCTAGTGTTAGGACACATTCTGCCCCCTACTTTTTCATAGTGTTACCTTACATTTGGTTGTCTGGCTGTTAAGAAGAAAGTCTGACTCTACCTCAGAAACTAATAATATACTATATGTTAATTAATTAAATTGAAATAAGATTAAATTTTAAAAAAGAAGGAAGTCTGAGAACTTCTCTAAGAATCCCTCAAAACCCATAAACCCAATGGAAGTAGTTAGGGGTAAGAGTATGCAGATAGATTTTGTTCTTAAAAGTATTTAAAACTAATTGGTAATTAATTCAGTTACTTTCTGAATTTTTCTAACACCAAACAGTCAAGACACTGGTAGGCTCAGGGAAGTGATGAATGCCATCATACTTAAGCATGCAAAATGAAAGATGTTTACCAATCATGTAAGTGGATGTCTGAAATAGCAAACATTACAATAAAATAAAGTCTTTTAACAAAAGCAGATGTTTAACCAATATATTTTATTTATTTTTTATTTATTATTTTTAATAAATTAATTTTTTATTGGTGTTCAATTTACCAACATACAGAATAACACCAGTGCTCATCCCATCAAGTGTCCCCCTCAGTTCCCCTCACCCACTCACCCGCACCCCTCGCCCTCCTCCCCCTTCCACCACCCCTAGTTTGTTTCCCAGAGTTAGGAGTCTTTATATTCTGTCTCCCTTTCTGATATTCCCCACACATTTCTTCTCCCTTCCCTTATATTCCCTTTCACTATTATTTATATTCCCCAAATGAATTAGAACATACACTGTTTGTCCATTTCCGATTGACTTACTTCACTCAGCATAATACCCTCCAGTTCCATCCATGTTGAAGCAAATGGTGGGTATTTGTTGTTTCTAATGGCTGAGTAATATTCCATTGTATACATAAACCACATCTTCTTTATCCATTCATCTTTCGATGGACACCGAGGCTCCTTCCAGAGTTTGGCTGTTGTGGCCATTGCTGCTATAAACATTGGGGTGCAGGTGTCCCGGTGTTTCATTGAATCTGAATCTTTGGGGTAAATCCCCAACAGTGCAATTGCTGGGTGTAGGGCAGGTCTATTTTTAACTCTTTGAGGAACCTCCACACAGTTTTCCAGAGTGGCTGCACCAGTCCACATTCCCACCAACAGTGCAAGAGGGTTCCCTTTTCTCCACATCCTCTCCAACATTTGTTGTTTCCTGCCTTGTTAATTTTCCCCATTCTCACTGGTGTGAGGTGGTATCTCATTGTGGTTTTGATTTGTATTTCCCTGATGGCAAGTGATGGGGAGCATTTTCTCATGTGCTTGTTGGCCATGTCTGTGTCTTCCTCTGTGAGATTTCTCTTCATGTCTTTTGCCCATTTCATGATTGGATTGTTTGTTTCTTTGGTGTTGAGTGTAATAAGTTCTTTATAGATCTTGGAAACTAGCCCTTTATCTGATACGTCATTTGCAAATATCTTCTCCCATTCTGTAGGTTGTCTTTTAGTTTCGTTGACTATATCCTTTGCTGTGCAAAAGCTTCTAATCTTGATGAAGTCCCAATAGTTCATTTTTGCTTTTGTTTCTTTTGCCTTCGTGGATGTATCTTGCAAGAAGTTACTGTGGCCAAGTTCAAAAAGGGTGTTGCCTGTGTTCTCCTCTAGGATTTTGATGGAATCTCCCCTCACATTTAGATCTTTCATCCATTTTGATTTTATCTTTGTGTATGGTGAAAGAGAGTGGTCTAGTTTCATTCTTCTGCATGTGGATGTCCAATTTTCCCAGCACCATTTATTGAAGAGACTGTCTTTCTTCCAATGGATAGTCTTTCCTCCTTTATCAAATATTAGTTTACCATAAAGTTGAGGGTCCACTTCTGGATTCTCTATTCTGTTCCATTGATCTATGTGTCTGTTTTTGTGCCAGTACCACACTGTCTTGATGACCACAGCTTTGTAGTACAACCTGAAATCTGGCATTGTGATGCCCCCAGCTATGGTTTTCTTTTTTAAAATTCCCCTGGCTATTCGGGATCTTTTCTGATTCCACACAAATCTTAAAATAATTTGTTCTAACTCTGTGAAGAAACTCCATGGTATTTTTATTGGGATTGCATTAAACGTGTAAATTGCCCTGGGTAACATTGACATTTTCACAATATTAATTATGCCAATCCATGAGCATGGAATATTTTTCCATCTCTTTGTGTCTTCCTCAATTTCTTTCAGAAGTGTTCTATAGTTTTTAGGGTATAGATCTTTTACCTCTTTGGTTAGGTTTATTCCTAGGTATCTTATGCTTTTGGGTGCAATTGTAAATGGGATTGACTCCTTAATTTCTCTTTCTTCAGTCTCATTGTTAGTGTATAGAAATGCCATTGATTTCTGGGCATTGATTTTGTATCCTGCCACGCTACCAAATTGCTGTATGAGTTCTAGCAATCTTGGGGTGGAGGCTTTTGGATTTTCTATGTAGAGTATCATGTCATTGGCAAAGAGGGAGAGTTTGACTTCTTCTTTGCCATTTGAATGCCTTTAATGTCTTTTTGTTGTCTGGTTGCTGAGGCGAGGACTTCCAATACTATATTGAATAGCAGTGGTGAGAGTGGACATCCCTATCTTGTTCCTGATCTTAGGGGAAAGGCTCCCAGTGCTTCCCCATTGAGAATGATATTTTCTGTGGGCTTTTCGTAGATGGCTTTTAAGATGTCAAGGAAAGTTCCCTCTATCCCTACAATCTGAAGAGTTTTGATCAGGAATGGATGCTGTATTTTGTCAAATGTTTTCTCTGCATCTAATGAGAGGATCATATGGTTCTTGGTTTTTCTCTTGTTGATATGATGAATCACATTGATTGTTTTATGAGTGTTGAACCAGCCTTGTGTCCCGGGGATAAATCCTACTTGGTCATGGTGAATAATTTTCTTAATGTGTTGTTGGATCCTATTGGCTAGTATCTTGTTGAGAATTTTTGCATCCATGTTCATCAGGGATATTGGTCTGTAATTCTCCTTTTTGGTGGGGTCTTTGTCTGGTTTTGGAATTAAGGTGATGCTGGCCTCATAGAACGAATTTGGAAGTACTCCATCTCTTTCTATCTTTCCAAACACCTTTAGTAGAATAGGTATGATTTCTTCTTTAAACGTTTGATAGAATTCCCCTGGGAAGCCATCTGGCCCTGGACTCTTGTGTCTTGGGAGGTTTTTGATGACTGCTTCAATTTCCTCCCTGGTTATTGGCCTGTTCAGATTTTCTATTTCTTCCTGCTCCAGTTTTGGTAGTTTGTGGCTTTCCAGGAATGCATCCATTTCTTCTAGATTGCCTAATTTATTGGCATATAGCTGTTCATAATATGTTTTTAAAATATAAAACATGGTGTTGGTAGTGATCTCTCCTTTCTCATTCATGATTTTATTAATTTGAGTCTTCTCTCTCTCCTTTTTAATAAGGTTGGCTAATGGTTTATCTATCTTATTAATTCTTTCAAAGAACCAACTCCTGGTTCTGTTGATCTGTTCCACAGTTCTTCTGGTCTCGATTTCGTTGAGTTCTGCTTGAATTTTAATTAACTCTCTTCTTCTGCTGGGTGTAGGGTCCATCTGCTGTTTTTTCTCTAGCTCCTTTATGTGTAAGGTGAGCTTTTGTATTTGAGTTCTTTCCAGTTTTTGAATGGATGCTTGTATTGCGATGTATTTCCCCCTTAGGACTGCTTTTGCTGCATCCCAAAGATATTGAACAGTTGTATCTTTATTCTCATTAGTTTCCATGAATCTTTTTAATTCTTCCTTAATTTCCTGGTTGACCCTTTCATCTTTTAGCAGGATGTTCCTTAACCTCCACGTGTTTGAGGTCCTTCCAAATTTCTTGTTGTGATTTAGTTCTAATTTCAAGGCATTATGGTCTGAGAATATGCAGGGGACGATCCCAATCTTTTGGTATCAGTTCAGACCCGATTTGTGACCCAGTATGTGGTCTATTCTGGAGAAAGTGCCATGTGCACTTGAGAAGAATGTGTATTCAGTTGAGTTTGGATGTAAAGTTCTGTAGATATCTGTGAAATCCATCTGGTCCAGTGTATCATTTAAAGCTCTCGTTTCTTTGGAGATGTTGTGCTTAGAAGACCTATCGAGGGTAGAAAGAGCTAGATTGAAGTCACCAAGTATAAGTGTATTATTATCTAAGTATTTCTTCAGTTTGGTTATTAATTGGTTTAAATATTTGGCAGCTCCCACATTCGGGGCATATATATTGAGGATTGTTAATTCCTCTTGTTGGATAGATCCTTTAAGTATGAGATAGTGTCCCTATTCATCTCTCACTACATTCTTTGGGGTAAATTTTAGTTTATCTGATATAAGGATGGCTACCCCTGCTTTCTTTTGAGGGCCATTTGAATGGTAAATAGTTCTCCAACCTTTTATTTTCAGGCTGTAGGTGTCCTGTCTAAAATGAGTCTCTTGTAGACAGCAAATAGATGGGTCCTGCTTTTTTATCCAGTCTGAAACCCTGCGCCTTTTGATGGGGTCATTAAGCCCGTTCACGTTCAGAGTTACTATTGACAGATATGAGTTTAGTGTCATCATGATATCTATTCAGTCCTTGTTTTTGTGGATTGTTCCACTGGACTTCTTCTTAAAGGGGAATTTTAAGAGTCCCCCTTAAAATTTCTTGCAGAGCTGGTTTGGAGGTTACATATTCTTTCAGTTCCTGCCTGTCTTGGAAGCTCTTTATCTCTCCTTCCATTTTGAATGAGAGCCTTGCTGGATAAAGTATTCTTGGTTGCGTGTTCTTCTCATTTAGGACCCTGAATATATCCTGCCAGCCCTTTCTGGCCTGCCAGGTCTCTGTG
Source organism: Vulpes lagopus (assembly GCF_018345385.1). Classification (NCBI taxonomy): domain Eukaryota; kingdom Metazoa; phylum Chordata; class Mammalia; order Carnivora; family Canidae; genus Vulpes; species Vulpes lagopus. The sequence continues at coordinate 24,546,344 of NC_054848.1, forward strand.
GAGAGGTCTGCTGTTACCCTAATATTCCTCCCCATAAAAGTCAGGGATTTCTTGTCTCTTGCTGCTTTAAGGATCTTCTCTTTATCTTTGGAATTTGCAAGCTTCACTATTAAATGTCAAGGAGTTGAATGGTTTTTATTGATTTTCGGGGGGGGGATCTCTCTATTTCCTGGATCTAAATGCCTGTTTCCCTTCCCAGATTAGGAAAGTTTTCAGCTAGGATTTGTTCAAATACATATTCTGGCCCTCCGTCCCTTTTGGCGCCCTTGGGAACCCCAATTAAATGTAGGTTTTTCTTCCTCAGGCTGTCGTTTATTTCCCTTAATCTGTCTTCATGGTATTTTAATTGTCTGTCTCTTTTTTCCTCAGTTTCCTTCTTTGCCATCAACTTGCCTTCTATGTCACTCACTCGTTCTTCCACCTTGTTAACCCTCAGTGTTAGGACTTCTAGTTTGGATTGCATCTCATTCAATTGATTGTTAATTTCTGCCTGATTGGATCTAAATTCTGCAGTCATGAAGTCTCTTGAGTCCTTTATGCTTTTTTCTAGAGCCACCAGTAGCTGTATAATAGTGCTTCTGAATTGGCTTTCTGGCATTGAATTGTAATCCAGATTTTGTAACTCTGTGGGAGAGAGGGCTGTTTCTTTCTTTTGAGGTGAGGTTTTCCTTCTAGTCATTTTGCTCAGTGCAGTGTCCAAAAACAAGTTGTATTGGGAAAAGGAGAAAAAGAGAGAGAGAGAGAAGGAAAGAAAAGAGAAAAAGAAAAAAAGAAAAAAGGAAGAAAAAAAGGAAAAAAAAGAGAAGAAAAAGAGAAAAAGAAAGAAAGGTGAAAAAAGGGGTGGGGGAAGCAATCAGAAATCAAAAAGAAAAAAAAAAAAACAGGGGGAGTATCTTCCGATTGTGTATACTTTAAGTCCCTTGACTTCCCCTGGAACTGGTCCGTCTCGCTGGTCTTCTGGGGGAGGGGCCTGCTGTGCTGATTTTCAGGTGTCAGCACTTGGGGTAGCTGCTCTGCCCCTGCCTGGTGCAGGGCTCAGTGGGTGTTGTTTACCCCGTGAGGCCCCTGGAGGAACAACCCTAGTGGCAGCGGCAGCTCTGGAAACCTGGATTCATCCCCCGCAGGAACTCCAGGGCTCTCCGTCTGCAGGGGCCTGGCGGCTCCGGGCGGGGCCGCTGATCTGCTCAGCTCCAGGCAGGAGCGTCCTCACTGTCCTGGGCCCTCCCGGCCTCTGCCTGTCCCGGGGGAGGCCGGATCCTGGGCTGTGTCCCGGCGCCCTGTGCTCCCGGTCTGCGCTGTTGGATTCGAGCTCCCGGCTGCGCAGCCCCCTCTCCGCGGAGCGTCCGCCCGAGCCCCTCCGAGCTGCTCCCAGAGCTGCGCAGCCCCCTCTGCACGGAGCCTCTTCCTCTGCCGGAGCAGCACAGCCCCCTCCGCGGAGCCACCGCCCGAGCCCCTCCGAGCTGCTCCGGGTCCCGCCGAGCGCTGCAGCCCTTAGGGAGCTCGGTGCGCTCTCCCCCCAGCACGCAGGTGTCTGTTAGTGTCCCAGGGAGCCCGAGGGCATCCGCTCCCTCCTGGGGTCCTGCTCTAACTCCCTGCGGACCCCTTTCCGCCCAGGAAGATTAGTGCAGCTCCTGCTCCTCCGGGACGGGGCTCTCCTGTCCTGGGGACACTCGCCCCCGCCTTAGCCCGGCTCCTCGCGGGGCCCATCCCCCTCGGAGGCCTTTTGTTTCTTTATTTCTTTTTTCCCCGTCTTCCTACCTTGATAGAAGCGCGAACTCTTCTCACTGTAGCGTTCCAGCTGGTCTCTCTTTAAATCTCAGGCCCAATTCGTAGATTTTCAGAATGGTTTGAAGGTTAGCTAGGTAATTTGGTGGGGACAGGTGACTTGGGGACCCTACTCTCCCGCCATCTTGCCCCTCCTCTGTTCATTTTTATTAACACCCAGTGCTCATCCCATCAAGTGCCCCCCTCAGTGCCCGTCACCCAGTCACCCCCACCCCCCACCCACCTCCTTTTCTACCACCTCTTGTTCGTTTCCCAGAGTTAGGAGTCTCTCATGTTCTGTCTCCCTCTCTGATATTTCCCACTCATTTTCTCCTTTCCCCTTTACTCCCTTTCACTATTTTTTATATTCCCCAAATGAATGAGACCATATAATGTTAACAAATATATTTTATGATGTTTCCAATAGCTCATTCTTTTCAAACTTCAATTCCAAAAACTCCTGAAGGTGACATTTTTGTCACCTAAATAAGTATTTTATTTTATTTTTTAAAAGATTTATTTATTTGAGGAGGGGAGAAGCAGACTCCCTGCTGAGGGCAGGGCTCTGCCTCAGGACCCTGAGATCATGACCTGACCAGAAAGCAAGAGTCGAATGATTAACCAACTGAGCCACTCAAGTGCCGCTACTTATAATAAGTGTTTTAAAAGTATTATCCACATTTATGAATTCACTTAAATTGGGGAGGAGGGGGTTTTAATGTAGCCATTAAGTTTCTTACTGTACACTGCTATCATAAAATATACTGTTTATGAGCTGCAGAAATCATTTTAAATTAGCAGCTATATTAAAGATATTTTCATATCACAATTATTTATTCTTGTCTCTATAATTCCCTGTTGTAGTTTGTTTCATCAGTTCATCTAAACTTAACAATTTTCATTTACTTGTCTATTATAAGTCAAGAAACTTTTGCCTTTTCTCTCTTGTGATTATTATCTTGTCTGATGGGGACAAAATAATTGAGACAGAATAGAGGAGCAAGAGGCAGATAGCAGGTGCATTTGTATATTATGAAATGTTTGCAAAATAATAAGCACCACATGAATAATGCATTTGAATAATATTGTCTGGCAAATGATATTGAGTCATATATCCAAATCATTCCTCAATTACTGAAGAACGAAATTACGAGTGCCTAATGCATCCAGTTTTATCAGAGAGAGAATTCAAAATGTGGGGCCTCTAGGTAGAGTAAAAAGGCTACTGTTTATTTAATAGAAGATTAAAATCTCTATATCTATATATGTCTATAGCTGTACCTATATCTATGTACTTTGAAAAATCTAAAAGATGTGTACATGTATAATTTATATGTTTAAAAGTCTAGTGTGGATTTTTTTGAATAATTAAGTTCCTGTGGCATATTTGCTGTTGATTCCAAGGTTGGCTTTTATGTAATGTAACAATACTGTTATTTGAACTAACATTATTATTGTTTATTTTAAGCATAAATACTTGTTTATTTCTTTCAAATATTTAATATTTATATTAAAATACTTCAACTTCAACATTTAATGTCTTACATTAACCTTGACAATAAACTTAACAAGTGATTATTCCTATTCATAGTTTACAGATAAAGAAATGGAGACTCAGTGAAGTAAGAAAATAGGCTTAAAGTTGGCAAATTGCAGAGCTGGGATATTGACCTGATGGTGGTTAACATCAAAGTCCATCCATTCATTTGTTTTTTTCATTAAACCATTTCCCTGTTTTTATATCAAAAGCACTAGGTTGTGCTTCTGTATGGTTTGTATACCCAGCAGTTCAAATACTGAGACATTAAAGACGAAGTAAAAATTCAGAAACCCTTTGCTTCAATGTTTTTGTCTTGCGTTTTTTAGAAACAGAAAGAAAAGTGATGTAAGATCTAGGATTCTGGAGTAGTTGATGTGCTTCTCTTCATTTTACCTTTTGACTGGTTTGCTGTCTGCTCACTAAGTGGATGTAGCTGAGCTGTCTGGGCAACTGCAGTTGCCACAGCCACTGGGCCCTGCAAAATTCTCAACTGTGCCTGCTGCTTGGGCTGTGGCTGTGAGGCAGGGGACAGCTATACTGTTTGCCCAGGATGGCTCTGCTCCAATGTTTCCTGGCTCTCCACAGAGCCTAGAGGCACCACCACTGCTGCCTGAGGCTGCAGAAAACTTCTTGCTCCAGGGAGGTTAAGGACAATGTCTTGCTGAGCAGATGAGGCTGCTCTCTGACCAGATGAACCTTCTGCACTTGAACCCTGTGGCACTGGCTGCTGAGGACAGGAAGTTGTGGGCTGTTGACTAGGAGTAGTGGGTTGCTGAGGTTGTTGTGGAATCAACTGATAAAGCCACTGTTGCTGAGGCTGCTGCTGGGTGTTCTAAAGGAGAGAACTTTCTGGAAGCTGGAGTACAGTTACTGGCCTAATATTTGAGGCAATTTTTAAAATAAATTGAACACCTACTTGAGAAGGAGCCTGTGGTTGCTGAGCTCCCGAGGGCAGGCTACTGGGCTTGGTTCCCAAAGGAGCTGTGGTCCCAGAGGTAGAGCCCTGCCCAGGACCAGATCCACTCCCCAAAGCCTGGACTCCATAACGAGGGCCCACCACTTTGATGATGTTGTGGCCACTGGAGTCGGCTGTGACTGAGGTGGCCGGGCCGCTTTGTGATGAGCTGGTAGACAAAGAGGTGGCAGGATATGTGCTAACTCGATTCACTTCCACAGATGATTTCTGGGAAGGCACAAGACCCTGGGTGGTTAGGGTTTTTTGCGATTAACTGGTAGTTGAAAATGTGGCTGGAGGTAGAGTGCTAACTTGAATCACATCTGTAGATGGTTTCTGGGAGCTGGCTGTGACTTGGGGTGCCAGGGTTCTTTGTGATGAGCTGGTAGTAGACAAAGCAGCTGGAGGAAGCTGGCACACTCGAATCACATCTGTAGATGATTTCAGGGAGCTGGCTGTGACTTGGGGGGCCAGGGTTCTTTGTGATGAGCTGGCAGTGGACAGAGGGGAGGCAGGAGCCATGCTAACTCAAACCATATCCATAGAAGATTTCTGGGAGCTGGTTGTGACTTGGGGGGCCAGGGTTCTTTGTGATGAGCAGACAAAGTGGCTGGAGGAAGTGTGCTAACTCAAATCACATCTGTAGATGATTTCTGGGAGCTGGCTGTGACCTTGGGGGTAAGGGTTCTTTGTGATGAGCTTATAGTACACAAAGTGGCTGGAGGAAGTGTGCTAATTTGACTCACTTCCATAGAGGATTGCTGGGGGCTGGCCGTGACCGGGGTGGCCAGAGTTCTTAGTGATGAGCTGGTACTGTGCGAAATGGCTAAGGAAGCATGCTCACCCGAATGACTTCCACAGAAGGTTTCTGGGAGCTGGCAGTGCCTTCGGTGGCCAGAGTTCTTTGTGATGAGCTGCTGGTGGACAGAGATGCTTCAGGATGTGTGCTAACTTGAATCATTTCAGTAGATGATTCCTGGGTGCTGGCTGGGACTTTGGGGGCCAGCGGTCTTTGTGATGAGCTGCTAGTGGATGAAGTGGCTGGAGGAAGCACACTAACTCGAATCGCATCCACAGAGGGTTTCTGGGAGCTGGCGGTGCCTTGCATGGCCAGAGGTCTTTGGGATGAATTGGGAGTGGACAAAATGGATGGAGGAAGCGTGCTAACTCGAATCACTTCTGTAGATGATTCCTGGGAGCTGGCTGTGACTTGGGGGGCCAGTGGTCTTTGAGATGAGCTGGTAGTGGACAAAAAAGCTGGAGGAAATGTGCTAATTCGAATCGCATCCGTAGATGATTTCTGGGAGTTGGCTGTGACTTTGGGGGCTACTGCTCTTTGTGATGAGCTGGTAATGGTTGAAGTGGCGGCAGGAAGTGTGATATCTCGAAACACTTCCGAAACTGATTCCTGGGAGCTGGCTGTTACTTTGGGGGCCAGCGGTCTTTGTGATGAGCTGGTAGTTGATGAAGTGGCTGGAGGATACACTCTAACTTGAATTGCATCCACAGAGGGTTTCTGGAAGCTGGCAGTGCCTTGCGTGGCCAGAGGTCTTTGTGATGAACTGGTAGTAGACAAAATGGTTGGAGGAAGCGTGCTACCTTGAATCACTCCTGTAGATGATTTCTGGGAACTGGCTGTTACTTGGGGAGCCCGTGGTCTTTGTGATGAGCTGGTAATGGATTCAGTGGTGGCAGGAAGTGTGATATCTCGAAACACTTCCAAAGCTGATTCCTGGGAGCTGGCTGTTACTTTGGGGGCCAGCGGTCTTTGTGATGAGCTAGTAGTTGATGAAGTGGCTGGAGGAAGAACACTAACTCGAATTGCTTCCACAGAGAGTTCCTGGGAGCTGGCGGTGCCTTGCATGGCCAGAGGTCTTTGTGATGAGCTGGTAGTGGACAAAATGGTTGGAGGAAGCGTGCTACCTTGAATCACTTCTGTAGATGATTTCTGGGAACTGGCTGTGACTTGGGGGGCCAGCACTCTTTGTGATGAGCTGGTACTGGATGAAATGGCTGGAGGATGCACTCTAACTTGAATTGCATCCACAGAGGGTTTCTGGAAGCTGGCAGTGCCTTGCGTGGCCAGAGGTCTTTGTGATGAACTGGTAGTAGACAAAATGGTTGGAGGAAGCGTGCTACCTTGAATCACTCCTGTAGTTGATTTCTGGGAACTGGCTGTTACTTGGGGAGCCCGTGGTCTTTGTGATGAGCTGGTAATGGATTCAGTGGTGGCAGGAAGTGTGATATCTCGAAACACTTCCAAAGCTGATTCCTGGGAGCTGGCTGTTACTTTGGGGGCCAGCAGTCTTTGTGATGAGCTGGTAGTTGATGAAGTGGCTAAAGGAAGCATACTAACTCGAATTGCTTCCACAGAGGTTTTCTGGGAGCTGGCGGTGCCTTGCGTGGTCAGAGGTGTTTCTGACAAGCTGGTAGTGGTCAAAATTGTTGGAGGAAGACTGCTAATTCGAATCATAGCCGTAGGTGATTTCTGGATGCTGGCTGTGACTTTGGGGGCCAGTGGTCTTTGTGATGAGCTGGTAGTGGGTGAAGTGGCTGGAGGAAGCACACTAACTTGAATCGCATCCACAGAGGGTTTCTGGGAGCTGGTGGTGCCTTGCGTGGCCAGAGGTCTTCGTGATGAACTGGTAGTGGACAAAATGGTTGGAGGAAGCGTGCTATCTTGAATCACTTCTGTAGTTGATTGCTGGGAGCTGGATGTTACTATGGGGGCCAGCGGTCTTTGTGATAAGCTGGTAGTCCATGAAGTGGCTGGAGGAAGCACACTAACTTGAATTGCTTCCAAAGAGGGTTTCTGGGAGCTGGTGGTGCCCTGCGTGGCCAGAGGTCTTTGTGATGAACTGGTAGTGGACAAAATGGTTGGAGGAAGCGTGCTATCTTGAATCACTTCTGTAGATGATTCCTGGGAGCTGGATGTTACTATGGGGGCCAGCGGTCTTCGTGATGAGCTGGTAGTCGATGAAGTGGCTGGAGGAAGCACTCTAACTCGAATCGTATCCACAGAGGGTTTCTGGGAGCTGTCGGTGCCTTGCATGGCCAGAGGTCTTTGTGATGAGCTGGTAGTGGATAAAATGGTTGGAGGAAGAGTGCTAATTCGAATCATAGCCATAGATGATTTCTGGGAGCCAGCTGTGAGTTTGGGGGCCAGTTGTCTTTGTGATGAAGTGGTAGTCGATGAAGTGGCTGGAGGAAGCACACTAACTTGAATCGCTTCCACAGAGGGTTTCAGGGAGCTGGTGGTGCCTTGCGTGGCCAGAGGTTTTTTTGATGAACTGTTAGTGGATAAAATGGTTGGAGGAAGCATGCTATCTTGAATCACTTCTGTAGATGATTTCTGGGAACTGGCTGTTATTTTGGGGGCCAGTGGTCTTTGTGATGAGCTGGTAGTCCATGAAGTGGCTGGAGGAAGCACACTAACTCGAATCGCTTCCACAGAGGGTTTCTGGGAGCTGGCTGTGCCGTGCGTGGCCAGAGGTGTTTGTGAGGAGCTGGTAGTGGTCAAAATGGTTGTAGGAAGAGTGCTAATTTGAATCATAGCCCTAGATGCCTTCTGAGAGCTGGCTGTGACTTTGGGGGCCAGTCGTCTTTGTGATAGGCTGGCAGTCAATGAAGAGGCTGCAGGAAGTGTGATAACCTCGATCACTTCCGTAGCTGATTCCTGGGAGCTGGCTGTGACTTGAGGGGCCAGTCCTCTTTGTGATAGGCTGGCAGTCAATGAGGTGGCTGGTGGAAGCATACTAACTCGAATCGCATCCACAGAGGGTTTCTGGGAGCTGGCGGTGCCTTCCGTGGCCAGAGGTGTTTGTGAGGAGCTGGTAGTGGTCAAAATGGTTGGAGGAAGACTGCTAATTCGAAGCATAGCTGTAGGTGATTTCTGGATGCTGGCTGTGACTTTGGGGGCCAGTGGTCTTTGTGATGAGCTGGTAGTGGATGAAGTGGCTGGAGGAAGCACTCTAACTCGAATCGCATCCACAGAGGGTTCCTGGAAGCTGGCAGTGTCTTGCATGGCCAGAGGTCTTTGTGATGAACTGGTAGTAGACAAAATGGTTGGAGGAAGCGTGCTATCTTGAATCACTTCTGTAGATGATTTCTGGGAGCTGGCTGTTACTTTGGGGGCCAGCGGTCTTTGTGATGAGCTGGTAGTCGATGAAGTGTTTGAAGGAAGCACTCTAACTCGAATCGCATCCACAGAGGGTTTCTGGGACCTGGAGGTGCCTTGCATGGCCAGAGGTCTTTGTGATGAGCTGGTAGTGGACAAAATGTTTGGAGGAAGAGTGCTAATTTGAATCATAGCCGTAGATGATTTCTGGGAGCCGGCTGTGAGTTTGCGGGCCAGTGGTTTTTGTGATGAAGTGGTAGTCGATGAAGTGGCTGGAGGAAGCACACTAACTCGAATCGCATCCACAGAGGGTTTCTGGGAGCAGGCCGTGCCTTGCATGGCCAGAGGTCTTTGTGATGAACTGGTAGTGGACAAAATGGATGGAGGAAGTGTGCTATCTTGAATCACTTCTGTAGAATATTTCAGGGAACTGGCTGTGTTTTGAGGGGGCACGTGTCTTTGTGATGAGCTGATAGTCGATGAAGTGCCTGGAGGAAGCACACTAACTCGAATCGCTTCCACAGAAGGTGTCTGGGAGCTGCTGGTTCCTTGCGAGGCCAGAGGTCTTTGTGATGAGCTGGTAGTGGACACAGTGGTTGGAGGAAGAGTGCTAACTCGAATCATAGCCATAGATGATTTCTGGGAGCTGGCTGTGACTTTGGGGGCCAGTGGTCTCTGTGATGAGCTTGTAGTGGATGATGTGGTTACCGGAAGTATGATAATTCGAATCACTTCCGTAGCTGATTCCTGGAAGCTGCCTGTTACTTTGGGAGCCAGCGGTCTTTGTGATGAGCTGGTTGTGGAAGTGGTGTCTGGAGGAAGCAAATTAAGTTGAATCGCTTCCACAGAGGGTTTCAGGGAGTTGGCGGGGCCTTGTGTGGCCAGAGGTCTTTGTGATGAGCTGGTAGTGGACAAAATGGTTGGAGGGAGCATGCTAATTGGAATCACTTCCGGAGCTGATTCCTGGGAGCTGGCTGTGACTTTTGGGGCCAGTAGTCTTTGTGATGAGCTGGTAGTGGATGAAGTGGCTGGAGGTAGCACACTAACTGGAATCGCTTCCACAGGTGGTTTCTGGGAGCTGGCGGTGCCTTGCGTCACCAGAGGTCTTTGTGATGAGCTGGTAGTGGAAAAAGTGGCTGGAGGAAGCGTGCTAACTTGAATCCCTTCTGTAGATGATTTCTGGGAACTGACTGTGAGTTGGGGGGCCACTGCTCTTTGTGATGAGCTGGTAGTGGATGAAGTGGCTGCAGGAAGTGTGATAACTCGAAACACTTCCGAAGGTGATTCCAGGGAGCTGGCTGTTACTTTGGGGGCCAGCGGTCTTTGTGATGAGCTGTTAGTGGATGAAGTTGCTGGAGGAAGGACTCTAACTTGAATCGCCTCCATAGAGGGTTTCTGGAAGCTGGCGGTGCCTTGCATGGCCAGAGGTCTTTGTGGTGAGCTGGTAGTGGACAAAATGGTTGGAGGAAGCGTGTTACCTTGAATCACTTCTGTAGATGATTTCTGGGAACTGGCTGTTACTTTGGGGGCCAGTGGTCTTTGTGATGATCTGGTACTAGATGAAGTGCCTGGAGGAAGCACACTAACTCGAATCGCCTCCATAGAGGGTTTCTGGAAGCTGGCGGTGCCTTGTGTGGCCAGAGGTCTTTGTGATGAACTGGTAGTGGACAAAATGGTTGGAGGAGGCGTGCTACCTTGAATCACTTCTGTAGATGATATCTGGGAACTGGCTGTTACTTTGGGGGCCAGTGGTCTTTGTGATGAGCTGGTAGTGGATGAAGTGGCTGGAGGAAGCACACTAACTTGAATCGCATCCACAGAGGGTTTCTGGGAGCTGCCTCTGTCTAGGGCAGCCAGTGGTCTTTCTGATGAGCTGGTAGTGGATGAAGTGGCTGCAGCAAGCACACTAACTTGAATCACTTCTGTAGATGATTTCTGGGAGCTGGCCATGACTTTGGGAACCAGGTTTCCTTCTGATAAACTGGTGGTGGACAAAGTGCCTGGAGGAAGCAGAGTTACTCGAATCAATTCCATAGAGGGTTTCTGGGAGCTGGCGGTGCCTTGCATGGCCAGAGGTCTTTGTGATGAGCTTGTACTGGACAAAGTGGCTGGAGGAAGCGTGCTATCAGGAATCACTTCTGTAGATGATTTCTGGGAGCTGGCTGTGACTTCGGGGGTCAGGGTTCTTTGTGATGAGCTGGTAGCAGACATGGTGGCTACAGGAAGTGTGATAACTGGTATCACATTCTTCGATGACTTCTGGGAGTCGGCCGTTTCTTGGGTGGCCAGGTTTTTTTGTGACGAGCTGGTAGTGGATGAAGTGACTGCAGGGAGGGTGCTAACCTGAATCACTTCTGTAGCTGACTTCTGGGAGCAGGCTGTGACTGTGGGGGCCAGAGGTCTTTGTAATGAGCTGGTAGTGCATGAAGTGTCTGCAGGAAGCATACTAATTTGAATCGCTTCTGTAGATGATTTCTGGGAGCTGGCCATGACTTCGGGGACCAGGTTTCTTTCTGATGAACTGGTGGTGGAGAAAGTGGCTGAAGGAAGCAAACTAAGTCGAGTCACTTCCATAGAGGGTTTCTGTGAGCTGGCAGTGCCTTGGGTAGCCAGAGGTCTTTGTGATGAGCTGGTAGTGGACAAAGTGGCTGGAGGAAGCGTGGTAACTCGAATCACATCTGTAGATGATTTCTGGGAGCTCGTTGTGACTTTGGGGGCCAGGGTTCTTTGTGATGAGCTGGTAGCAGACAGGGTGGCAGCAGGAAGTGTGCTAACTTGAATCACTTTTGTAGATGATTTCTGGGAACTGCCTGCAACTTGAGGGGCCAGTGGTCTTTGTGATGAGCTGGTGGTGCATAAAGTGGCTGCAGGAAGTGTGATAACTCGAATCGCCTCTGTAGCTGATCCCTGGGAGCAGGCTGTGACTTTGGGGGCCAGCGGTCTTTGTGATGAGCTGGTAGTGGATGAAGTGGCTGCAGGAAGCACACTAACTCGAATCCCTTCTGTAGATGATTTCTGGGAGCTGGCCATGACTTGGTGGACCAGGTTTCTTTCTGATGAACTGGTGGTGGACAAAGTGGCAGGAGGAAGCGCACTAACTCGAAGCACATCCATAGAGGGTTTCTGGGAGCTGGCAGTGCCTTGGTTAGCCAGAGGTCTTTGTGATGATCTGTTCGTGGACAAAGTGGGTGGAGGAATTGTGCTAACTCGAATCCCATCCATAGGTGATTTTTGGGAGTTGGCTGTTACTTTTTGGGTCAGGGTTCTTTGTGATGAGCTAGTAGCAGACATGGTGGCAGCAGGAAGTGTGATAATTCGAATCACTTCTGTTGATGATTCCTGGGAGCTGGCTGTGACTTGGGGGGCCAGCGGTCTTTGTGATGAGCTGGTAGTGGACAAAGTGGCTGGAGGAAGCGTGGTAACTTGAATCACATCCGTAGGTGATTTCTGGTAGCTGGCTGTGACTTTGGGGGCCAGTGGTCTTTGTGATGAGCTGGTAGTTGATGAAGTGGCTAGAGGAACCATACTAATTTGAATCGCTTCCTCACAGGGTTTCTGGGAGCTGGTGGTGCCTTGCATGGCCAAAAGTCTTTCTGATGAGCCGGTAGTGGACAAAATGGTTGGAAGAAGCATGCTAACTCGAATCCCCTCTGTAGATGATTTCTGGGAACTGGCTGTTACTTGGGGGGCCAGAGGTCTTTCTGATGAGCTGGTAGTGGACAAAGTGGCTGGAGGAAGCATGCTAAATCGAATCACATCCGTAGATGATTTCTGGTAGCTGGCTGTGACTTTGGGGACCAGCGGTCTTTGTGATGAGCTCGTAGTGAATGAAGTGGCTGCAGGAAGTGTGCTACCTTGAATCACTTCCATAGATGATTTTTTGGAGCTGGCTATGACTTTGGGGGCCAGTGGTCTTTGTGATGAGCTCGTAGTGAATGAAGTGGCTGCAGGAAGTGTGCTACCTTGAATCACTTCCATAGATGATTTTTTGGAGCTGGCTATGACTTTGGGGGCCAGTGGTCTTTGTGACGAGCTGGTAGTGGATGAAGTGGCTGGAGGAAGCACGCTATCTCGAATCACTTCCATAGATTGTTTCTCAGAACCGGTGATGCTTTGGCTGGCCAGTGTTCTCTGTGTTGAGATGGCAGTAGAGTAAGTGGCTGCAGGAAGTGTGATAACTTGTATCACATCCTTCAATGATTTTTGGGAGCCGGCCGTGTCTTGGCGTGCCAGGTTTTTTTGTGATGCACTTGTGGTCAACAAAGTGGCTGGAGGAGGCACGCTAACTTGAATCACTTCCATAGAGGGTTTCTGGAAACCAGCGGTGCCTTGGGTGGCCAGGGTTCTCTGTGTTGAGCTTGTAGTGGAGTAAGTGGCTGCAGCAAGTGTGATAACTGGTATCACATCCATTGATGATTTCTGGGAGCCGGCCATGTCTTGGGTGGCTAGGTATTTTTGTGGTGAGCTGGCGGTGGATGAAGTGGCTGCAGGGAGGGTGTTAACTCGAATCACCCCCATAGATGATATCTGGGAGCTGGCTGTGACTTGAGTGGCCAGGGTTCTTGGTGATGAGCTGGTAGTGGGTGAAGTTGCTGGAGGAAGCACACTAACTTGAATCACCTCCATAGAGGTTTTCTGGGAACGAGTGGTGCCTTGCGTGGCCAGGGTTCTCTGTGTTGAGCTGGTAGTACAGTAAGTGGCTGTAGGATGTGTGATGACTGGTATCACATCCATCGATGATATCTGGGAGCCGGCCATGTCTTGGGTGGCCAGGTTTTTTTGTGATGAGCTGGTAATGGATGAAGTGGCTGCAGGGAGCGTGGTAACTCGAATCACCCCCATAGATGATTTCTGGGGGCTGGCTGTGACTTGAGTGACCAGGGTTCTTGGTGATGAGCTGGTAGTAGACAGGGTGGCTGCTGGAAGTATGGTAACTCGATTCATTTCCACAGAGGTTACCTCGGAATTACCTATGTCCTCAGTGGCCCTGGTTCTTTGTGGTGAGCTGGCAGTAGACAGGATTGCTACAGGAAATATGCTAACTGGATTCACTTCCAGAGATGATACCTGGGAAAGACCTGGTAGCTTAGAAGCAAGAACAGGAGATGGAGATTTAAGAAAGCTGCTTCCTTGCAATGGAGTAAAACTGTCACCTGACAAATTCTTTCCTGAGCTCGAGGGAAGTTTGATGGTTGTAGATGGATGTCTGACTCCCTTCCCCAGGACTGAAGACTGAACTGACAAGATCTTAGGCTGTTCTGTTTCTTTCTCTGGAGGAAGTCTGCTGGGGCTGGCTGATCCACTGGAGCTGCATGATGACGTGGTGACTGGACACTGGGCCTTCTGATGGACCAAGACCTCTGACTGAATGATTACAACCTCAGTATCACTCTTGGAGCCAGGAAGCACATTATTTGAATGGTCATCTGTGGAAGGGTGTGGAGGAGACATCGGTCTCTCATTTCTGACTTTTTTACGTCGCTTTCTTTTTCCAGAGATAAGTGGATCATTAAGCGACTTCATGAAGGTTGCCTTTGTTGTCTGAGACTCATCACCACCTTCATATCCAAATACAGAATCATCTTTTACCTCATGGGCTGGCAAGACTGTTGATTTTGAGTAATCATATTTAACAAACTTCTCCCATTTGACATATTTCTGCACATCCACTTCAGAAGGGACGGCCAAGTCATAGGGTCTCTGTTTCCATGTATCTACAGAATAACCTGCTTTAGAAATTATGAAGTCAGAATTCTCACTTGTTTTACTCTCTTTGCTTTTTTTGAAAGAAGTCAATACTCTCAGCTCAGGAGGAGGTAGGTATTGAGACAGCTCCTGCTGGCGAGTCAGAGAGGGTGCAGAATACCTCTTGAAGCTCCTTTTCATAGGGCGAGTGTTCATCTTCTGCTTGTTATAGAGCAGCCTGTTTGCAGCGCAGGCTACTGATATAGAAGGATCAAGACACAGGGGTTCGGCGGTAGCCAAGATCAGCTGGCTCTCAAGCAACAGTTTCTCTTCCTCAGTCCACTGCTGGCCATCGCTGGTTATGGACTGCACATCACAGGCTAAAGTCTGCATCGTGGGGTGCAGGAGAATGTGCCTGGTCTGGTAGCCGGCAGGCTCCCCGTGGCTGCACTGCCTGTAGTCCCGTACCTGTGCTATGACACACCCACAGTGGAAAATGTTAACCTGAGATTGTTCCAGGAGATCCACCAGGGCAGGAGGCAACTCTTCAGCATCCAGGTATTCAAGCAGTTCGCCTTCCTCGTAAGGCAGCCGAATGGTCTCCGAGCACGAGCCCTGCTTCCCCTCCAGCATCAGCGAATATCCCTCCCCTCCTGGGTGTAGGTTGACCACTAAACACGCCAACGACTCTCTCCTAACCAGCTTCTCTAACAAGTTCGCGTTGCTTCTCAGTTCCTCCGTAGCCTCGGGCTCTTTCCCACACTCTTCCACATAGATGTCATAAAGCTTTTCATACAGAGATGCTGCCCCACTCGACGAGCATTTCCTTTTAGGAGGCCTCTGCTGGGCACTCGCGATGACATAGTCTGCACGGTCCAGAGCTCGTTCTACAGCCTCTTGCATCGTGCTGCAAAAGGGGCCCTACAAAGAAGAGAAAACCCACGCGCCCTGAGGCCTCTACTTACCGTCTCTCACGTCAGAGTCTCACAAGTGCCGCAACTACACAGCGGGAGCCACTAGTTTAACTTAAAAATTGATACTAAGAAACCCGCCAACAAGAAAGTAACATACGGAATTTTCACAAGTCCCCTCAAATACCTGTATCTGGACAGGCTGAAGCCTCTGCGCCGGGCCTTGCCTCAGTCAGCCTCCCGTCGTTGCCCTCGATTCGGCCGGAAGTCGACGCGGAGGGGTCAGACTACACTGCGTTTTGTGCGCCTGCGTGTTCCCTCAGGCAGCACCTTCCGCCTCCTTGGCGGTGTCGCGTTCAGTGGTATGCACTTCCTGTTGTGGTGCGTGCACTTCCTGTTGTGGTGCGTGCACTTCCTGTTGTGGTGCGTGCACTTCGTGTTGCCGAGCTGGGCCCCGCGTCTTCGCACAGCCAATGTGGTTCTACAGGATAATAACAGAAACCATTTCTTGAAAGTGATGCAGTGTCTCTCTTTACTTCTCATAAATCAAAGAACAAAGAAAAATCACACTTGTAAATATGTCCTTTCTCCCTTTTCTTTGCATTTTTTAGTTTTTTTTTTGTTTTTGTTTCTACTTCATCAGAGCGAGTAATATTTATTTTATTCTTACAACTCTAATACTTAATACTGCCTTTATTTTAGTAACAGATCATCAATTAAGTATGCTCACTACTAAAACTTCTCTAAATCCTTCTCAATCATTACACTTTAAAATTTTCATTTTCTACTTGTAGGAAGCATTTATATGTATTGTATTTTCTAAGATTCTTTTTTTATTTTTTTATTTTTTTAATTTTTTTATTTTTTAGATTCTTTTTTTAATGTTTAAAACTTTGATGGTAATATAATCTTGGGTCATACTCTGTCCTTTCCTTTAGATTCTTAAAAATGTTACTTTGCTGTTGTGGTTTGTGTTTTCATTTTTTGGTAAGTGTCTTGGCCTTTTTCTCTGGAAGTTCAGAAAATATTATTTTTTATTTTATTTTAATTTCAGATAGTTAGCATACAGTGTTATATTATTTTCAGGTGTACAACGTAGTGATTCAGCAATTCCATACATCATCCAGTGTTCATCATGATAAATTCGGTCCTTAATCCCCATTGCCTTTTTAACCCGCTTTCCCCTCTGATAACCATCAAATTGTTCTCTGTAATTAAGAATCTGTTTCTTGATTTGTCTTTTTTTCCCTTGCTCATTTGTTTTATTTCTTAAACTCCACATATGAGTGAAATCATATTGCATTTGTCTTTCTATGACTGACTTAGTTCCCTTAGCATTATATTTAGTTCTTTCCATATTGCTACAAATGGCAAGATTTAATTCTTTTTATGCCTGAATTATATCTATATAGATACCTATATAGATATATATTTCACATCTTCTTTAAACACTCAGCAGCCAGTGGACTCTAGAGCTGCTTCCATAGCTTAGCTATGGTAAATAATGGTCCTGTAAACACAGGGGTGCATGTATCCCTTTGAATTACTATTTTTGTGTTTTTTGGGTAAAAAACCAGTAGTGCAATTACTGGATCTTAAGGTATTTCCATTTTTAACTTTTTGAGGAACCTCTGTACTGTTTTTTCACAGTGGCTTCACCAGTTTACTTTCCCACCAACAGTACAAGAGAGTTCTTTTTCTCCCCATCCTCGCCAATACTTATTGTTTCTTGTGTTTTTTATTTTACCCATTCTGACAGTTATGAGGTGGTATCTCATTGTAGTTTTGATTTGCACTTCCCTGATGATGAGTGATGTTGAGCATATTTTCTTTAAAAAAAAAGATGTTATTTATTTATTCATGAGAGATACAGAGAGAGAGAGAGAGGCAGAGATACAGGCAGAGGAGAAGCAGACTCCCTGCAATGAGCCTGATGCAGGACTTGATCCCAGGACCCCAGGATCACGACCTGAATCAAAGGCAGACGCTCAACCACTGAGCTACCCAGGTGTCCCTGTTGAGCATATTTTCATGTGTCTTTTGGCCATCTGGATATCTTCTTTGAAGAACGTATGTTCATTTCTTCTGTTGATTTTTAAATTAGATTATTTGGGTTTTTTTGGGTGTCAATTTATCTAAGTTATTTATGTATTTTGAATACTAACTCTTTATCAGATATGTCATTTGCAAATATCTTCTCCCATTCAGTGGGATGCCTTTTAGATGTGTTTATTGTTTCTTTTTATTTTAATGTAGTCCCAAACATTTATTTTTGCTTTTGTTCTTGTTACCCTTGCCCCAGGAGATATATCTAGAGGGAAGTTGCTATAGTGGATGTCAAAATAGTTACTACTTGTGTTCTTTTCCAGGATTTTGGTGGTTTCAGGTCTCACATTTGGTCTTTAAATTCATCTTTAAACTTTTTTGTATTACCTCTTGTCTCTTTTCTATTCTTTATTAACCTATGTTAAATGTGGCTATACCTATTCTCCCTTGAGAGCTATTTTAATTTTGTATTGCTACCATAACAAATTACCACAAACTTCTTGGCCAAAAACAATACCCATTTTTGTTTTCCCACAGTTCTGTTGTTCAGAACACATAGCAGGCTCAGCTTAGGGTCTCACAAGTGAAAAGTTAAGGTTGCCTGGTCCAGATTCCTAACTGGAGGATCCGGGTAAAAGTCCACTTCAAGTAGTTAGCCAAATTTAGATTCTTGTGGTTATAGTAATAAAGTTTCTGTTTTCTTCCTAATTGTCAGCCAGGGACCACTCTTAGCTCCTAAAAGTTGCTCATATTCTTTCTCTGTCAAATGTCTTCCTCCACCTTTACACTAGTGATAATTTATTGAATCCTTTTCATGCCTCAAATGTCTCAGACTTCCTCTTCTGCTACCAAATACAGAAAGCTCTGTGCTTTTAAGGGCCCATCTGGAGAATTTGGGATCATCTTCCCTATTTTAAGTTATGGTGCCTCATAACATATCATAATTAAAGGAGTGATAAGTCACTATATTCAAGTGTGCTGAGCATTAGAGTGGGTCATCTTTCACTGGACATTTAAAATTTTCTGCCTACCATAAGCACTTTATAATTTAGTCTTTATTCATTTCCTGTCTCTCCTGAATTTGATTAGCTCCTGCTTCACATCTTCCTGTTATTTGTCCTTTTTATTTGGAGTTGTTTTTTTTAATTTTATGAATCATGGTGTTCTTCTAATTCTACAATCACTTATTTAAATATAAAATCCCTGAGGTGCTGGGTTAAAATTTTCCTTTGCTTTGTCTGTAGATATGTGTGTGTGTACGTGTGCTTTCCAATGGTTTTGTTTGCTGAACTGATTCTTATTTTTTTTTCCTGAATCGGCAATAGAAGACACTTTGAGATGAGTAGGGTAAGGTGATCCCATGGCTTACTTGACTTCATACTTCAAGACCACCTTCTTTTGCTGTCATTATGACATGTGGATTTTATTATTTTTATTGTTGGTGGTGGTAGTGGTAGTTTTTTTTTTTTAACAAATAGTACATTTTTTTACAAGTCTGGTTTCTTCTGATTCTTTGACACAATCTTGGTTCACGAGAGCCCTTTATTTGTAGTCAGCCCCTTTTCCCCCTTCACCATTAAATATTCAAAGGAAACATTTCCTCTCAAAGGTGCCTCACTCTCTTCCTAAGGGAGTTGACCACCTCTGGCACTGTGCTTTTTCCATGCTCCTTTCTCTGGATACCTTAATAACTGATGCTCTAATCTACCCAGTCTCAATTTTTTTTCAGTGTTTACCATCTCAGAATTTAACCTCAAAAACTGTCTACAAATTAATAAAAATAATATCATTAACCTAAAAGGAAAAAAAGGTCAAAATGATAGTTCACAAAAGAAGGAATACAAATACCACTTAAGTATATGAAAAGACATTCAACCTCACAAATAATAGAATTATAAGCTAAGACTAAAATAAGAGACCTATTTTACTGATTAAATTTCCAAAAATGAAAATATTTCATAGTTTATCTTGTTAGCTAATGGTATGGGGAAAGAGACAACTCTTAAAGATTGTTGTTGAGGGTGCTATTTGAACCAATTCCTGTGGATAATGGAGAACCTGATAATAGGATATGCCCCCAGATTTGGCTTCAGGATGGATGGGGCTGTTAGGTGGGAATTTTTCACTATTAGCATATTTTCATTAAAAATTTACTTTTCAGTTTCTTTAAAAAATGCAACATTTCCTTTGTTACTTCATACTGTAGATGGATAACAACTGTTATCCATCAGTGGGGGCAGCAGTACTTTATTCTGAGTGTCATTTTGCAACATAAGAGCACTCAAGAGGAAATGAATACCAAGGACAAAAATCTAGGGAAATTCTGGCATTTAACGGAAAGTAAAAGAGTGAATAGAGGTACAAAAGCAAGACCAGGAAAAGGCCTTCAAATAAAATCTCAAGATGACTGGTCATAAATAGTATTCAATACTATATTGTGTTCGAGCCAGATAATGATTGAAAGCCAGGAGATTATTGATAACACTAATAACAACCTTTTTCTGAGAAATAAAAGAAAACTGGGAGCACGGTAGAGAAAGGGATGAGGCTGTGTTGAGAAAATGAGAATAGTTTATGATACTACTGAAATATTTGTATTAGAGAAGGAGAAGAAGTAAGTTACAGGTAGGCATGGAGTACACAAATGTGCACACAAAGACTACCTCTATGTAAATCTCCCAATAATGCAATAAATGGATTATGTAAATATAACATGCATAATGATATTATAAATAATGTTAGTTTGGAATTTCAGGAAAGGATGTAATCCTTCATGGAGACTTTTATTTGACAAATAAGAGACTAGCATACCCAAAGCCACAATTCAAATTAATGACTTATTCATGTTATGTGCTTTATACATTGTAGACATAATAAATGGTAAATAAAGACATTGGTGACTACAAAGTCAAATTAGGCAGCAATACTTTGTACAATTTGGATTACAAATAAATCTATATTAGTAAAGAAAACCAGGAGCCAGAAGCAATGTAATAGCTTTTTCAAATTAGCCACCAAGGTAGTCAATTACAATTGTACTTAATAGACTAGTGAACAGAAGGGTTTTTGAGAGTGGGAATGATTACAATGCTGTTGCATAAATCGTAGCTTCAAAAAAGCACTGAAGTAAAAGATGCCCAGTTAATCATTATGATATTGTTCATGTGTGTATGAAGAATAACTTAGGAAGTCCCTGAATTCTGATAAGACTGAATATAATGAGATTGAACTCCTCCGTTCCATAAGAGTTTTCTTTGGCCATTATCATAATGGACTTTTAAGGAAGAAGCAGATATTATAACTAGAATTCATGTATACAACAAAGCCATTTTCATTTCTTTGCAATAGTTGTTTCATATGAGAAGAACATGAGAAATAACCTTATAGTATTGACAGCAAAGTAGGTTTGACAGCTGACTGTTGCAAAGACTCCTGTGTAATTATCCCACCTAACCTCTGGCTCAGGATAAGTGTTTCTCATATGACCCATACTTCTGAAAATACTGAATTTCAAAATGTCTGTTCCATGTATATAGCTATTGACATCTGCAATTATTTAACCTTCCAGTTCTAGAGTCCCATTGGTGATTCTTCCATCAAAAACCAAGAATGGAGCAAAGCTAATAACAGGCAAGCCCTCATTCATGCTGTTTTATTTATTTTTTTCTCCCTGCTGCATCTAGGGATGCCTTCCACTTTATGCCTCTTGGCAACTGCAGCTCTTTCTGGCAATAATATGAGACAAGTTTAACTGAATTTCGAATGTATGGGACTTGACTCCCAGAAAGGGTGTTCTATTTATACTGAACTTTTTTATAAAAATGAAAAGTTGGATCTGGAGAACAGAAATGGAGGAGAACTGTATTCATAGTAGGATAAGGAGATTAAATATAAAGGGCTATGGGATTCATCTTTTATGAGGTGCTGCTGGAAAGGAGAAAAGCTTTTAAAAAGTGGTGACCATGACATAAATTCCATATTTAGGCAGGTGAGATATTATGAATAACAAAGAGTATGTGAAACAGCATTGGGCATAAGTGAGAAGATTCAAGAGTTGTAGTCAGGTTGACAGTCATCTAAAGGGTTAAGCCATACCTGTGCATCATAGTAACAGCAGTGATCTGTGTTGAGTAACCGTTTGTCCATTACAAAGTCTGTTTGCATTAGGATGCTATTTGCTTCTTGCACAGGCTAGGAAGTTAAGTATCCTTATAATTTTATGATCAGGTAAGTGAAGTTCAAGGAAGACTAGTTATTTGTTCATAATCACACAGCCTGCTAGTGAGTGCTGCCTGTGCAACTCCCCAGTTCTGTCTCTTCCTCCTCTTTCCTCTTTATCATATTTGGGTAAAGGTTAGATCCACTTGTGTTTTGTTTTTGACACTTTTAATCATACCTCTAACATTGCTCTGTGGCATTATATTCTGGCAGTTGACATGTAAAGGAGTTCATTCCCACATTCTTTGCTGACAAAACTTGTAGTGTTATTGTCACATTATAAACATGTTTATATTTATAAAGAAATAAAAATTATTAGACCTTTATTTTCTAAACATGGCCTCTTTTTACCAAGGAAAGTTATTGGATTGCTGGATTTATTTATTTATTTATTTATCTATTTATTTATTATTTATTATTTATTTATTGGATTGTTGGCATTTAAACCATTTGCTCTTTTAGTGATTCAGATTAGTGGCTCTTCTTTCTAGTCAAAAAAATCTAAAAATTACTATCTACTGGAATTGATACTAAAATTACATAAAAAGGATTGAAAAGACACCAACTGTGAAATATGCATGTCACAGAATAACATGGTCTCTCCCCAAAAATGTCTACTTCTGCCTTTATTTTTTTAAGTTGTATTTATTTATTTGAGAGAGAGAAAAACAACACACAAGATTCAGAGGAGGGGCAGATGGCGAGGGAGAGGGATTCTTTAAGCAGACTGACCACTGAGTATGGAGCCTAGTGCGGGGCTCGATCTCACAATGCTGAGATCATGACCTGAGCCAAAACCTAGAGTCAAATGTTTAACTGACTGAGCCACCCAGGCACTCTATAATCCTGCCTTTAAATTAAACCAACTCACTGTTTAAATACTTTTTTTTTGGTTTTAGAATATCAATAAAAGACTTTGATCATAGCTAGAAAAATGCAAAAGTGCCTTACTTTATTAAATGTGCCATGCTTATACAGTGTTATTTGTACTATTTGGAAATATAACTCTATATTTGTGTACCTCTTTATTTACCTCATGGGAGACTTTTTGGAGTTTATGTATAATGTAGATAAAACACTGAGCTATTTGTTTCCTAAACTACTGTATTGACCACGATCTAGTCAGTTAAAGCAAATTCATTCCAAGTATTTCAGTAGGGGAAATTTAATACACAAAATGGGTTATAAATATGGTAGAAGAGCTGAAATGGCATAACATGAGGCATTCCAGGGGTCAGCAACAGCAGGAAGCCACAGACACCCCTCTATTTGGAGGGGAAAAGAAAGAAAGGAAGTGAAATAACCAACTCTAGGACCTGAAATGACAGATCCTCTCTTGGAAAAATTCAACCTTGAAGTCAGCCAGTGTTAGAGCCTGGTAAATGGCTGACATATTTATAGAATAAAGTGGTGAATGAGATGGATAAAACTCCCACTCTCATGGTGCTTACACTGTATGGAGGACAAAATATATACCTATATACAGAAAAAAATGAAAATATCAATTAGCAATCATTGACAAGATAAATATAAAACAGAGTGGTAAAGAATTATAAACCTTTATTATTCTCATAGATTTTTTTGTATTGATTTGATTTTGAAACACTGTATTGAAATAGTGTTTCTCTTAATTATTGAGTTTTTGGTGCCCTCTCACTCATCTCATGCTAGTCTTGTTGGGGTGAGCCTGTGATGTCCGAAAGAAGTCCTAGGTATTTTGTGTGAGCAGCTAGGGGAATGGAGTGGCAATCGGTGACATATGGAAAGCTAGGGAGAGTAGCTTTGAGGGAAAAAGTAAAGATTTACTTGTGGGGCACCTTAGGTTTCAAGTAGCTTTTTAGATTTCGGATAGATTTGTTAAATAGGCAACTGGATACACAAATGTAGAGTTCAGAGAGGGTTCAGAGCTGGAGATATAAACACAGGAGACAACACACGGAAATGATATTTAAAATAAGAGGGTTAAATATGATCAGATCCAGGGAGATTAGATGAGAGAATACGTAAAAGCTTTTTAAAAATAGTGCCTTTACTGAGATATAATTCACATGCTGTATAATTCCTGCATTTAAAGTGTATAATTCATTGTTTTTTAATTGTGATCACATATACCTAACATAAAATATACTCTTTTAACCATTTGTGATCATATGCTTTAGTGGCACTAAATACATTGACAATGTGGTGCAACTATCCCCACTATTCATTTTCAGATTTTTTGTTTGTCATTCCAAGTTCTGTGCAAATTAAATACAAACTCCCCATTCCTTTCTTTCCCCCAGTTTAGGTAACTTCTCTTTTACCTTTGTCTCTTTGGATTCGCCTATTCTAACTATATAAGTGTAGTTGTACAAGTTTGTCCTTTTGTGTCTGGCTTACTTCACTCAGCATAACATTTTTAAGTTTCATCCATGTTGCATCAGGTATCATAATGTTATTCTTTTTAAAGGCCAAGTTGTATTCTGTTGCATTTATATACCACATTCTGTTTATCCATTCATATTTTGATGGACTTTGAGTTCTTTTTATGTTTTGGTATTATAAATAATGCTACTATGAACAAGTAATGCTACTATGAACACTGATACACCAGTATCTCTTTAAGTCCTTACTTTCAATTCTTTTAGGTATATACCTAGGAGTGGAACTGCTAGATCATATGGTAACTCTGTATTTAACTTTTTGAGGAACTGCCAAGCTGGTTTTCCATTGCAGCTGCACCATTTTATATTCCTACTAGTGAGGCACTAGGGTTCCATTTTTTCTACATCTTTGCCAAAACTTGTTGTTTTCCATTTTTTTATAATAGCCATTCCAGTGTCTGTGAAGTGGTATTGTATAAAGCTTTTTGTACAATATTCCTCCCTCCACCATTTCCTCTCAGTAAAATATAAGCTCCATAAAAGAAAGTACTCTGCTTGTTCACTGCTTTATCCCCAGCTGGGCCAGACTTAGTCTTTGTTCAAAAAATATGTATTGACTGAATTAATGAATTTTAAATGTTCAGTAAGTGATAATTGGCTCATTTAATAAATGATGTTATACATCCATGCCTATGTTAGGTTGTGTATTCTCTGCTGGACTTAATGGTTTTATTTTGTTTTTATCAAATGTCATGCCTTTGCTCAGGGAAGGATAAGAGGAAATATATTGAATTTATATAGAAAGAAACTGTCTCAAACCAGTATGGGAGAAAAGTCAGTGAAAGAGTTCAAAAGTGAAATTAGAGTGTTGTGGAAAAGGCAAGCAAGAGCTAATGTGTTACCTTCACATTTGAGCACCAGGCTGGTGGTATGAACATGTTGAGTCAAGGGTGGTAGCTGCAATGTCTTTTTGGGGGAGCATTTCTGGCTTCTATTTACTTTTCCTCCAAAACTTTCTTGGGTGAGGAAGTTTTCGTGTATACAGGTATGCTGTTTTGTCTCCTTTGTGTCTGCAGAAATTAGGCTAGTTTCTATATATGCTAAATTCAAAGAGGTCACTCTTCCTATGAAACTCAGAAAAAAAAAACTCAGGATCATGAATTTTGGTAAGCATTATATATTTAAAATGGTACCAGTCTCTAGAGTCTGGAAATATGCACCTTATCAATTTTATGGAATTGATTCACTTTCTGCCTTATACGTGTAATTTGAAATATGATATAAATGTCCTTAATAATTAAGATTATCTACCATCTTCTCAGTTAATTTCATTTATTGTATTTTTCTTCTGAAGTTAAGGAAAGCAAAGCTCTTACCAAGAAATATCATTCTGCAAAGCAAAACTGAATAAAGCATATGCTGTTATGACATTTAGGGACATATTTAAAGAAATATTAACAGAAAAGAAAAACCCAGTGATTATGAAGGCTGTTACCTGACACTGTCCATTTTTGGTTTCTATACAGTAGGGGAAAATAAAGTATGTTTTTATGTTTATATGTTATTAATCTAACTCTGAAAAATGTATTTGTGAATGAGTATAATTTCCCCTAATTCTGGTACTTCTCTGTCTTCCTTAAAGATTAACATAGATTTTGTTTTACTCTGTTACAACTTTCTCTGGAATTTTCATTGTAAAATGAGGAGGTAGGGTTTAAGATTAGCTGAACATCTGGATCCTGGGTCACTGCTTCTCTACAATAGCCTAGGAGCAAGATTTAATAGTGTAAACATTATTATACTCACTGTAGAAAAAAAAACTGCCTGGGTAATGCTTGGAGAGAAAAAAAATGATTTACAGTGGACCCAAATGTAGCTCACACATGTATTCTCCCTTTTTTTTATCTTTCAAATAAAGAAGGTCAACTACAGTTAGAAGAAAGTCTGTTACAAACACGGTGAAAGAATGAGATAATCAGGTGATTGCAGATAGCTCTTCAGTGCCAGGAAATCTTTACAGCTCTGTTTTATTTTTTTGATGGACCTGGAAGACACATTTTCTTGCCACATCCACTATCAAGAAGTATGTGCTGTTTCAAAGAAGCATAAAACAAGAGGGGATAGAAACTAGTTTATTTGGTGTAGATGAGAGCTGTTTGAAGGGATCGAGCAAAGAAGAAATGTAATCAGAACTATATGGACCTTAATGAATAGTTAATTTTTTCATTTATTTCACAAACATTTACTGAGAGTGCCTACTCTATGCCTGGCACTGTACTAGGCACCTAATTTAAAAAATCATTAGGCCTTTTAAGTCTTGAGCCACAATAGTCAGTGAACACATTTTTATAATGCCTTAGTCTCCTTGCGCCAGCAGAAACTGGTATTCAAAAGGGTAGAAAGAGCTTAAAAGATTAAAAATAGAAGTGCTTGATATGTCAGAAAATTAAACATAAAATATCCATATGACCCAACATTTCCATTACTAGGTATATTCCCAAAAGTATCGAAAGAAGGAACTCAAACAAATACTTGGACATGGACTTTCATAGCAGCATTATTTTCAGTAGCTAAAATGTGGAAACAAATTCAAATGTCCATCTGCTCATGTTCAAATGAACTATATTTGTGTATCTACACAGTGGGCTATTAGCCACGAAAAGGAATGAAGTACAGATGCATACTCCAATATGGGTGAATCTTGAACACATCATGCTAAGTAAAAGAAGTCATACACAAAAAACCACACATTATGTTATTCCTTTTATATGAAATATTCCTAATAAGCAAATCCATGAAGACAGCAGATTGATGGTTGTTAGGGGCTGTGGGAATGAGGAAATAGGGAGCACTTGCTAATAGTTATGGGTTTCTTTTGGGGATGATAAAAATGCCATAGAACTAGATAGAGGTTGTACAGCATCATTAATGTACTGAATGATGCTTAATTGTACACTTTCAAATATTAATAGTTAATTTTATGTTGTATTTTACCTGTTAAAAAATAGATCTCTAAGAATCCAAACAGTATGCAGCTCTCTTATATACTGTGAGAAGAATATATATTAACAGAGGGGACAGCAAAATAAATGTAAATAAAGGATTGCAAATTGAGATTGTTTCTAGGAAAATAAAGGGATAAGATGGATAGGCTTTCCTGAAGAACTTATTTGTAATTTAGGTGACCTTTGAACCCATGTCTTAGGCCTCAGTTTCCTTCAGAGGCATGTTTTTATTTTTGTTTTTCTGTCCCCTTCTTTTCTCCTCCCTCAAGAAGAGGTCAGGAAGGAGACTCTGTGATCTAGTTGTGAAGTTCAAAAGTCCTCATGCCCAGGAATAACTCAGAGAAATACTGGATGAGGATTCCATTCACCGAGGCCTTCTCAACTCTAATATTTCAGGAAGCTTAGCATGAAAAACAGAGATGGCAAAATTATACTAATTACTTGCCACCAAAAAGGACAAAAATAATTATTTTGAATTTATAGTTAGCAGAAGACTGTGAATGAAGTTCAGGTTACCAGTTAAATTTTTGGAAACCAGAATTTCAAATGAGAAGGCAATAAACTGGCATTTTTAGTGTTATCACTTGCTCAGTGGTCTTTCTATAATCTTTTTACAAGGGCTGATTTCAAGCAAAGTTAAATCAATAAGTCCTCCAGAGCTCTTCTCAAAAGAAAACCTAATCCAAACAAATTTTACATTTAGTGCCAGTAGCTGTAAGCATAATATGTATAAGAAAGATAAGATATAACAGAGGGGCCACACGCATAGCTTCAGGCATCACCATAAACACGGATAGAAAAAATTAAAATCTAGAAAAAATTGAAAGGCTTTCAGATTAGAAATAAACTAGCAAAGCATATTTAAGGTTTAACAAACTGTACGATGTTCCCTCCGTAATCTAACCCTTACATGTTTTTTATTCCTAACATTTTATTTTCACCACTAATGATTGGACACTATGAGAAAATTTGTGGTAAAGGAACCACCTTCCAGATGGTTCAGTTCTGTTCAGATCTGAACTAACTGAACCTTCAGATCTGCTGTCCTTCCATGCCCAAGTATTTGAGACACTTTAAAAATACTGTGTACTTTTATTTTTACAAAACATTTATGTACAAAAGATTATGACTTAAAAAAATGACCAGTGAATGGTAGAGTAGACCCTATATAACAGAGAAGAGAGAACAGCTTAATCCTTTAAAAACATTGATCAAATTCCTATCTGTCTTTCTCAGCAGTTCATAATGTGGGAAAAGATCTCCAAATACTATGGCAATGTTATTATTTTTCCTAGGGACCTGAGAATTAACAGACGGGTCAAGTGTTTAGTGATACTGTTAGAGGATCTATTTAACAATCATGCTACTGGTAATTCTGTTAGAGTAGGAGAGGGACATTCAGCACCAAATATTATCATGCAGAGGAGGTATAATTACAGAATAATTGTAACTGTGCTACCCTCAGTGTGGTGTCATGTGGTCTTTTTTTTTTTTATGTGGTCTTTATTATAGTTTATCAGCTAAACAGGTAATATACAAAATTTCCCTTCTCACACCTCATTTTATTTTTTTAAGATTTTAAAAAATTTATTTATTTATTAGAGACACACAGAGAGAGGCAGAGACATAGGCAGAGGGAGAAGCAGGCTCCTCACGGGGATCCTGATGCAGACTCAGTCCCAGAACCCTGGGATCACAACCTGAGCCAAAGGCAGACACTCAACCACTGAGCCACCCAGGTGCCCCTCACACCTCATTTTCTTTCTTACCTCCTGTCTGGACCACCCACATTTCCACACCTCGATCTGTAGTTGTGCAATGTTGTCATCCTTTAAAACATGAATGTAAATCTGTGATAGCTCCCATGAGTGCCAATTCAGAATCTTGGTCTATTTCAAGGTAGCAGACTGCAAAGAAACCTGTGGAGAACTTGAACGCCCTGTACTGACTTCCAAAGTCTGTACTTACAGAAGTTATTTTCATTTTATATTTGTCATATATTTGCTTCTTAATTATGTTCATATTATATTTGTTAGTTCTCAATCTTTATATTGGTTTCAGGTTACGTTTTTTCCTCTCTTGTAAGGCAGGACTCTGGGCAGTCCTTTCAGTAGCTACCTCATTTACAAGGATGTAAGTTTGTGGGGCACCTGGGTGGCTCAGTGGTTGAACATCTGCCTTTGGCTCAGGTCATGATCCTGGTAGCCTGAGAATGAGTCTCACATCAGAATCCCCACAAGGAGCCTACTTCTTCCTCTGCCTATGTTTCTGCCTCTCTCTGTGTGTCTCTCATGAATAAGTAAATAAAATCTTTAAAAAATGTAAGTTTGTAAAAAGTAGTAGAAAGAGCTGGAGAAAACCTACAGGACCTGTGATTTGCTCCCTTTTAGTCCTTACTAAACATAGGGGAGCTTAAGGACCTGAATTTTCAAAGAAATCCAGGTTAGATCACATTTTCCCTTTCTCCCAAAGACATCTATTTGGAGGTATAAAAGAAGAGAAAACCGGGGGCTAAGAGTGAGTAACTTTCTTTTGTTTTAAACGGTGTTAAATATATATGCATATATAGTTTTTGTGTGCTGACCCAGCACTAATGATCTCCAGTAGCGTATAGAATTAGAAGTGAGTCAATATGAGTTGTAACCCCATTTTTGCCACTAAATAGGTAGTAGAACTTGGGTAAGTCATTGACTTCTTTAGGCATTGGGTTGCTTTGTTATGACCTCAGCAGGTGAAAAGAAGGAAATCTGTGTGACTTTGATTTGTAAAATACATTTTGTGTCCTTGGTGTATACTACAGGTCACCTC
Organism: Vulpes lagopus; assembly: GCF_018345385.1. Lineage (NCBI taxonomy): Eukaryota > Metazoa > Chordata > Mammalia > Carnivora > Canidae > Vulpes > Vulpes lagopus. Next base: position 24,575,756 of record NC_054848.1, read on the forward strand.
TGCCAGAGAAAAGTAGTTTTTTTTAATTCATTAAATATTGATTGTATTGTATTTTTATTTATTATTGAAGTGTAGTTGAACTAGGTCTTTTTAAAATCCACAATAATATCATTTCTTCCCTGGAGAGGACACTTCAGTGTTGAGTCTCAGTTAAGAACAACTGTTTAAAAAAAAACAACTGTTTTCTCTACATATATGTATATCCTGTCTTTCTAGCCATTTTATTAACATCAAAACCAACAGTCATGCTGGATTGTTGCCTTGTTGCCTAGATTGCAGCCCATCTGTTCTCAACAATAGAATATGAGTAAATACGTGCTGATGATTTTCACCGTACATCCTATAGGAGCATTTGCCTTACCCCATTTACCCCGTTGCATGGTATTTCCCTGATGGCACAGAGCCACAGTGCCATAGCAGTTGTGCTGCAAATTTGATGATGGCGGATGGTGCTCTTTACTTTGAGAGTGTGTAATTCCCCTCAGGGGGATCACATATTTATTAATGTGTCGCAAGTTGCTTGCTTCGTGTTATCTCTTCTCAGTAAATAGGAGTATAGTGTTCATAGGATGCTGCTTTATTTTTAGCTTTTTAAATCACCTCCTGATGAACAGAAACAGTAAACAAGTATTAAAACATTGAAAGTAATTTGGAAATAGTGCTATCCTGGGGAGTCTGGAATTCCAGACATTACCAGACAGTTGTAAATCAGCAGTCACCTCACAGAGATGAGGAATAAAAGTTGGGAAAGTAAGAACATCAAAGTGTGCTGATCTGGAGCCACTTTCTGGAAATTAGGGGTCAGTTGCATTTATAAAAGAGGAGAAGGGGACAACTGGGGTGAGGAGTTTGTATTTTTCATCAAGTGTACTCACTCTTCTCCAGCCCACTCAGATATTCCAGGTGAAAAACAGAAGGATTTATCTGGATTCTTTGCCTGGAACTAATTAAACACCAAAGAACTGAAGGCATCCTCATGGTCGTGTTGTCTATCTCACCTGCCTTTTAAACACCCAGGGTGGCTAGACTGGAAAATGGAAATCTAAAGAAAATAGTGAAGAGGGATGCATTACTGATGATGAGATCTAACACTTCCTGAGTGCTCCTGGAAGATGGTCACTGCCCAAAGCTCTTTTTGTGTTTTTGCATGTTTGACTCCCAGACCAACCTTTGAGGTCTTTAGTATTATTTTCTTCTTATATACACGAGTAGATGGAAGCCTAAGGATTCAGGTGACTTTCCCTAATTTTCAAAAGTAATGAGTGATCAAGCTGGAATATAAACCTCTCACAGTTGGGTTTTGGAGATCTTGCTCTCAACCCTGTCTGTATAAAATATGTTGGGCATTTAATGAAAGAAGGTATGGGAAAACAAACAAACAACAGCAATCAGTAGTTTGAGGAGAAGGAAAACCCAAGACTCGGGAGTTTAAAAGATTAATGTGGAGTTCCCATGTAGAATTTACTGATTTACTTCTTAGGAAAGTATGTTCTTTAAGAATTCTAATGTGTACAATTATCAGAATTATTCTAAAATATGCATATTTTCTTACTATACATTGGAAAGTGTCCTAGGATAGTTAATTGCTTAACTTAGGTTATTATTTTTTTCTGATAATATTATCTGAAAATAAGCCCATGAAGAGCATGCTCTAGTCTGTGCTGGAGTAAAATTAATAAATAATGCATGAGCAATATTTCTGGCAAAACCAAAGAGGCTATTTTTTTCTACTTGGGTGTGAAGCTCAAGCTAAAATTTAGCACACTTTCTTTTCTCTCAAAGCTGTTTCTTTTTCCATATTTTCCATGCTGAGAGATTGACTCTAGTTTTCATATACTCATCTGACAAAAGTTCTTCATCATCTTGAATACCTCTCTTTCCTTTACTCCTTCACTCTCATATCAATTCTATATCTTAAATATAATTTGAACATGGTTCCTCCTTTCTGTCTCAATGGCCATTGCCTTTGGAGCTGCCATTTTTCTCCTGAATGAATGATGTTGTTTTCTGATTATCTCACTGCACTTAGTCCTTGGTTCTCTCCAACCCATTTTTCTCACTGTGATCAAAAAAAATCTTTTCAAAATCCAAATGTCTTCAATTCCTAGCATAAAGTCCACATTCTGCTGTGGCTTACCTGCCTCTCCTTCAGGCTTCTGCACAACTCTCCAGTCTCAATCCCCATTGTCTCTTCATAACTACTTCATAATCCAGCCAAACTAAGGTATTTGCAATTCCTCCAACACATCAAGTTGTTGCATGTCTTCAAGACTGTGCATACTATTCCCTGAAAAAGCCTTTCTTAAAATTGCCATATTCTTACTCATTCTGTAAGACAACCAGGTATCACAACTTTTGAAGTCTCGTTTCTCTCTTTGACACTCCTGTGGTAGCACACAGTAGTTCTTTGTAGTGCTTCTCACATTGACATTCACCTATTTACTTATGTATCATTTCTCCTGGATTGTGAGGAGCCAAGAGCAGGGAATTTATCTTATCATTCAAACAAAATCTCTGAACACATTCTTTCAGGAACTTTTTATTGATTGACATTGTTTAAAGGTTAAGGGTTTCACCTATGAAGTTTATTTTATTTTGTTTTATTTATTTTATTTTTAAAGGGAGAGAGAGAGGAAAGGGAGGGGCATAGGGAGAAGTAAAGAGAGAATCATAAGCAAGTTCAACATGTAGTGTGGAGCCCGATGGAGGGCTTGATCTCACAACCTGGAAATCATGATCTGAGCTGAAATCAAAAGTTGGTAATTAACAGACTGAGCCACCTGAGCGCCCCTCTTCCCAACCTATAAAGCATTTTAGACCTGTAGGCTATTATAGCATTCCCAACCTATAAAGCATTTTAGACCTATAGGCTATTATAATATAATATTATATTATATTTTGTAGGCTATTATACAAAGGTAAAGACAGCCACATTTAATAAGTCTACCTAATAATTTTGTGGTAGTTTTCTTTGTTACCCAATATAAAGCTGAGTAAATAACTATAAAGGAAAACTCTACTTTTCTCCTCATTCTCAGTACTTCTGAAATGGAGTATGTAGGGTTTTTTCCCACCACACCAAGCAATTTTGTAATACCAGCTGGATGTGCTACAGTTCAAATCTGTTCTGATACTATCTACTTGGAGATAATATCACACCCCACAGGGTAAGACTCAATCCCACAAGACTGCCCCTGCCTCACAATTCAGATATCAATTGCAAGTCCAGATTGTCACCTGTGCTTCTGACAGACTGACTGTAAATCAGAGGTTCTTACAACCCCCTCCTTGGATTCAATCATTTGCTAGAATGGCTCACAAAACCCAGGAAAACAGTTTACTTACTATTGTTGGGTATTTCAGAGGATAGAAATGAATGGTCAGATGGAAGAGATGTGTGGGGCAAAGTGTGGAGGAAGAGGCACAGAACTTCCATGTCGTCTCCAGGCATGCCACCCTCCCAGCACCTCCATATATTCATCAACCCAAACTCATCAAATCTTTTTTGTTCTAGAGTTTTTATAGAGCATAGCCTGAAATTCTTGCCCTCTTGCCTGAAGGTCAGTGGAGAGAGTTAAAAATTCCAACCTTCTGCACACTTGGTCTTTCTGATAACCAGCCCCATCCCCACCGAGGCTTGCCAGGGACTTCACCCCAAAGCATCTCCTTAACATAAATTCAAAGACAATTAAAAGGGGTTTACTTTGAATAACAAAAGACACTCCTATTACTCAGGCAGTTCTGAGTTTCAGGAAATCTGTGCCAGCTAAGACCAACTATATGTTTTACTATGCCATAACCAACCTACCTATTTTCTGGCTATTCTCATCATGTCATATAGGCATTTTTAAAATAAAGCAAGAATTTAAATCAAAGAGTTGCTTAAATGTCAAGCATCTTGGCTAAATAAGGAGGAAGACTTGGGGGCTATGATCTGTGTACAGCAATGTGGAGCGAGAAGTGCCAACATTACTGAGTACCAGTAACAGGCCAAACAGATTTTAATTCATTATCCCATTTAATACTCAAACACCCTCCACCTAAAGTTCCAAGGTGTTAAATGGGTTGCACAAAGTTACAGAAATAGTAAGCAGTAAAACTCAAAGACAGGACTTTGATACCCAAGTATACAAGTGAGCCATTGGGCACTTACCAAGTAAGACATTCTGTACAAAACCTTGAATTTAATGTTTTATGCTTCTCTTTATTCTCACTGCCTATATCAGCATGACTGACCCATAGCAGTGCTCAGTGCATGTCCAGAGACATAAACAGCAGAGAGAGTGCAGTTTACAAAACAAAAAACAAAAAACAAAAACAAAACTTCCTTTGGTCTACTCTTTCAGAGATCTCTGAACTTGATTTCTGTTCTCTTGTATTTCAAGTTATAAACCTGATTTAGGAACCAACAGGTTGTAAAATGACATACTGTTATAATGAACTGATTCCATAGAATCTACCAGGGTGGAGTTGTCCTTACATAATACATTAGAATAATTCTCTTGTCTGACAACCTGGACTCCAGGTCCCAACCCAAATGGGTCTGGGTTTGTAAAGATAATAATCTTGCTGTATTTTTATCCGAGAATGTTTTCTTCCCAGACTCATCAATAAGCTCTCCACTTATCAAGACAACCAGTACTGTAAGAATTGAGCAGCTTTATTCTTCTCCTTCCATTATGCTTAATAGATCAGTTACATTTTTCTACTTCTCTGTTGAGTTTGCCAAGTTTAGCATAAACCCAAGGTTGACTTCCTTCCTGACCTAAATCTACCTTTATTTTTTTTTACATTTCTAGATACAGAAATCCTTATTGAACATTTTTTTCAAAAAAGAATTGTATATAATACAAAACTTTTTCTAGAAAATGAAAAATATACAAATGGTTTCACAGAACCAAGCAGTGTTTAGCTGAGTGATAAGAGAGAACCCTGTGGAATAAGCCATGATACCATAACATTAATTAGTGGAGTTTTTCTTTCTCTCTCTCTTCCTCCTCCTCCTTCTCTCTCTGTCTCTGCCTCTGTCTCTCTGTCTGTCCCCTTTAGTGAAGTAAACATACTGCGTGGCAGCACTTACTTTTTGTTCACACCAGACCATGTATTTATTCTGCTTCATTACAGAAACTCGACATACTGTATGAAAGTATCCATCTCACTGACCGTGGGTGAAAATGATACTGGACTCTGCTACAATTCCAAGATGAAATACTTTGACAAAGCTGAACTTAGCAAAAGCAAGGAAATTTCATGCCGTGACATAGAAGATTTTTTACTACCAACTAGAGAACCTGAAATCCTATGGTATAAGGTATGTACTGTGAATGATTTTGTTCCTTATAAATAGACTAATCTGTATCTTATTCTTGGACAAGTTGGATAAAAAAGTTATATGAATATGATGAAGTTTGGCTCTGCCCTCCTAAAATACAGCAAGTTGTGCTGGTCATTAAGTTTTCAAACCAATAGCTTTTATAAATCCTAGTCAATATTTGCATTAGCGATCCATTACAGTAAGCTGTTGTGTTTACGTTTGTATCTAGTTTATATAATTCCTTCAAGTCTATTATAATCTGTGTTGATAATTTCAGGAACTAAAATACATTAAGCATCCATTTCAGAGCTCTTGATAAAAACGTTCCTAATGTTTCCAAACAAGGAAAAGATTGATTTACTTCCATTAAAAAAAATGATACACTAGCTTTATGAAAAGTTCTGTTTAATGGAAGTATCTTTGTGTAGATTCTAATCCTATTCACATAAAGCATATATATTTTTAAAAATCTGATGAAAATTCATAACATTATAAAAATAGCACTAGGTAAACTTTTTTCAAAGGCCAAAAGAAATTTTAGATTTAAGGAGAATTATCCAACCCCTGTCCTTCCTATCACATAATTGACTTTCTCTGAATTTTAAGATGAGAATGTACCCTTCAGCTTATTTATACCATCAAAGGAATTTCTGTTTTTGATTGTATTCAAGAAAATACAAGTACTATGAACATCTGTCTGGAACATAATATCTTTGATTTAAAGAGTACTAGTATAAAATTTGCTTTGTTCAACTCCCTGGAAATAGGAATGTAGGAAGCATGACCTCTTAGTAACTATATCCACCAATATTAGTATGTCTCTGAGTAATGCTTAATTTTGATTCTTGATAACAATCAGTGGAGGATTTAGAATAGCAAGGAAACTGTTGAAATTTTTTATACTTTTCTGTTGAATTTCTATCCTAAACACTGTCAAACAGCCCTCAAATATTAGCACCACTGATCTCTGTTTCTGCGCAGATGAGGTTTATTTTTCCCTTTTTCAAATTATGTGAGGATTTCTCACCCTGATTCTTGCTGGTTTGCCTGCTTTCCACAAGCCCTGATGATTGTCTCAAAGGGGAGAGGTATTAGGGGAGTCTGACCCAAGATCCCTAAGAACAGAAGTTTTTTTTTTTTTTCTGGTAGTCATGTGTGTACCTTCACCTTCATCTTCTACACATGCACACTCAGACACACACTCAATATTTAAAATGGCTGACCTTACATTGCCCCTTTATTCATGTTTCCACCATCACCCCAATCACTGTGACCTTCAGCTATAAAGACTGTCACTAGTGGAATGATTGGAGGAAATGTGGGGTATAAATGGAACTTGAAAGTCTTCCAGATTATTTTTCCATAGTCATGACAATATGTAGCCCATGTATTCAGTATATAACTTTTATTATGACAGTTTATGCAACTAATATGAGGATATAAGATGTATATTTTTGTCCGAAATAACTGGATAATTGTCTCCCACTTACTTGAAGGCATTGAACCACATAACCAAAATAATAGTCTGCAAAAATTTTATTTAGCAATAAATATTTTTAGAAATAATACTATCTCTGAGCAATGTCGAAGGGCTTAAAGCTATTTTATCTTCATGGCATTGATTTCAAATCTGGCAAGAGGAAATAGACTTCTGTTCTGCCAAAAAGAGAAAGCTCCTGAGCCAACATCATTATAATCCAAAGCTTAATTTAGAGACCATAATTTGGTAGACCCATCAACAATGAAAATAGATATTTATGGTACTGTAAAGACCTTGTATATAAATGTTGGCCATTTCTTTCACAAATTGTGGAATATACGTGCTATGAAGAGATAGAATTATTTCTAAATGTAGTATTAAAAGATTTAAAATATTAAAATAGCATTTTCCTCTACAGAATTTTCTACTTTATGCTAAAGTAATATATCTTATATTTTATGCTATCAGTATCAAGATGGTTAATTTCACAGTCATCAAATGTGTAGTATTTGCTTCTAAAAATGATGTTAGGAGTAATCTTTTTTGTTGTTGTTGTTGTTAGGAGTAATCTTAACAAATATCCCTTATATCTTTTAAATCAATATATATCTGATTTGGAGATACTAATCTTAGAAGTTAATAAAATGGCTCTTGCTAGGGGCAGCTGGGTGACTCAGTCATTTAAGCATCTGACTCTTGATTTTGGCTCGGGACATGGTCTCAAAGTCATAAGAGTCATGAGATCAAGCCCCCTGTGGAGCCCCATGTGGGGCTCCATGCTGGGCATGAAGCCTGCTTAGGACTCTTTCTCTCCCTCTCCCTCTGCCCCACCCCTGCACATGCACCTACAGGCACATGAGTGTGCGTGTGCTATCTCACTCCAAAAAAAAAAAAAAAAAGATTACTCTTGCTAAAAAAAAAAAATACTCTTCACATTTTCACATTGAGGTAGCTGACTTCCAGGAGATGTGGAGAAGGTATGAAAATTTTTAGAATTAATCCTAAACTCTTTAGCGCTTTAAAATACAACTTTAGAAGCTTTTGGTTTCATTATTTAAAATACTTTTCTCTGCTTTTCAATTATTGTACTTACTACAGACATTCTGTGTTTTTCATGCAGGAATGTAGGACAAAAACATGGAGGCCAAGTATCGTATTCAAAAGAGATACACTGCTTATAAGAGAAGTCAGAGAAGATGACATTGGAAATTACACCTGTGAATTAAAATATGGAGGCTTTGTTGTGAGAAGAACTACTGAATTAACTGTTACAGGTAATCATAGTCTCCAATATTTCATTTGCAAGTAGTGAAACTACCATTTTAAGTTGACTTTTTGTGCTGCATATTGATTTTTTCCAATCTATGCAATGAAAGAAGTACTTAACCAAATGCTGAGTGGATTCCTATAAGGTAAAATTTATTCCTCCTTGCTTTTAAATCATCCTGTGCTGAAATGCATTTGAAAGGTTAAAGAAAATATGCTTAGGGAATTACAGAAATGTTAGCTGTTGAAAGTACTTGAAATAATGAGTTTACAGTTTCAGAAAATTATGCTTGTATTTTGTAATGGTATCATTTTTGGAAACACTTTCTAAGGTGTTGAAATAGAATATATGAAATCTACCTCTGTCTTCCTGTCTTGCTCCAAATTAGAAAATTTGCTATTTTTCTGATTTATCACTCTGTGAATCTGGCATATATGTTCTCATGAATTTGAAAATAACATAATTGCAGGTACAATAATTGAATAATTGTATGAGGTGCAGTGAATGGTGTCATTCCTGTCTCTGGTTGCTAAGGTAGAAGGGTATTTGAGCAAGATTGAGAACTCCATCTATAATAATGAATCTACAGCTCACTAGTCACATGACCTTATTGGAATCACCACAGCCTTCACAATATCAATTTATTCATGTATAAAATGGCAGTGATAAAATTTGCCCTTGTATAGTTCATTGGATTTTTGCAAGGATCTAATGAGGTAACATAAGTTGAATGAAATCAGTTTGTATAACAGAATTATATCCAGATGTGCATTTTGGTCATTGTATGTCAGGTAACATACCTCTTTTTACTTTATAGTTTGCATCTCTAAAAGTGGTTCCAAGAGAACCAAAAAAGGGGGAGAAACAAGAGCAATATTAGAGAGTTAGACATTGTTCTTATCTTACTGAGAGAGATTCTTCTTGATGACTTTTTGCATGATCCTATTTATGAAACATATACAAATAAGTTGACAAAGGATATCTTATACGTTAAAGAGATTTTCATTTGTTCATTGATTCACTTAATATAGTTTTCCTGTTTATGAAGGGCTTTGTGCTAGTCACCTTTGTCTTATAAAAATTGTCTTTACTTTCAAACTTTGAAATTATGATATATTTAGACATAAATATTACAATTCAATTTCAGGAAATCCGCTTGATGAATAGTAGTTATTCTGATCTAAAGAAAATTTGGTTAAATTAAAAAGGTAGTCTTTGGTAATGCCTTTGATAAATATTAGACCCAGTAAATAACTGCCACTTGGCAATATATGATATACTTAAACAGTAAACATGCATTCAGTCTTGTATTATGTGCATATGGTATGCGTATGTGTGATGTATAAGTAGTTTGGTTTTCAATTTTGATGTGTTTAATAATAGGTCTCTTTATAGTGAATTACAATGAACACTTTATCACTCTACCTCCTTATCTGTTTAATGGAACAGTGAAAAATATAACTGTTTATACCTGGGTTTTCTTTGCAATAAATATTGAGGTTTTTTAATTATTTATTTTTTGCTTTTAATTTATACTGAAGTAGATTTTCCAAGAGTAGATATAGAGACAAGGGAATTTAAAAATAAAATAAAAAATATCTATTCTGTAAAGACTATAGATTATACTTCTAGCCTTTATTCTTTGGAGTATAGAGAGCTAATCCTTAGTAAGCACATCTCTTCTTTTCCTAGAAACATTAGGATACTAAACCACTATCTAGTAAGAGATAATGAAAAAAATCTCACAGACTAGAAACTGGCTCCCAGATGGAGAAGTGACTTAAATGAGGCTATTTTATATGACCAATAATAGAATTATTTTCCTCTAAATGCTACCCAGGGCTGCTATTTTTGTAACTTCATTTCTCCAAAAATATCTTTTATTTACTTGAAAAGAAGGAATAATTATTCTGTATTATCCAAGAGGAAGTAGATGAAAGTTTTAATGAAAATTTTAATTCAACTGATTATCCTGAATAACTCTAATTTAAGGAACCTTACCTATGACATTGATTTGGGCATATAAATTATAAAGCGAAGTTTGCTTATATACAAAATTTTGGGTGAATTGGAGAGCTGCATGACCAATAATTAAAAATGGTATATATTCAAATACATTTTAGGTATTAACAAGTCTATTGGCAAGATATGTTTTTTTATAATTGTGCTTTAGTGTAACACTAAATTTGGCCTGTGGTCAAATTAAACAACGTGTCTTAGAATCCAAATTATATCTCTTACTATAGCAGCAAAGGTGGGAAGTTCTCTGGATGATAATTAACCAGTATTGTGTATCTTGATTTTCTGCATATCATGATCATACTGTATTTAATGTAAATATTATGCAAAGTATGATATTATTATTTTAGTGGATGTGCATTAGCCAATGGTAAGCATTTTGAAGTGTGTTAGAACGTGTTTCTTTAAAATAAGAAATAATTCTATATGTGAAGAGAAAAGAACATTTCTAAATAAAGAAAGTGGCTAAATGTGCAGGCAATGTTGTGAGCTTTTATGGGAGATCTTTCACTTATTAAAAGTGTATGTGTCTACTCAAGTAAAATAGTGGTTCAGGAAAACAGACCATGGGGCACCTAGGTGGCTCAGTCACTTAAGCGTGTCCCTATGGTCACAATCTCAGGGTCTCTCAAGATTGAGCCCCACTTTGGGCTCCCTGTTCAAGGAAGAGTCTGCTTCTCCCTCTCCTTCTGCCTCCCCCCACCACCCTCCTGCTCATGCGCACACTCTCTCTCCATCTCTCTCTTTCTCAAATAAATTAAATATTTTCAAAAAATGGAATAAATAAAAGGAAAACATATCACAATGAAAAAAATAATAAACCTGTTCATCACTGTTAGTATACTTTCAACATTGTTATTTTTTTAATGTAAGATGTTTTGGCATCTGTAGCCTCCACTCTCTAAGCCTCAGCCACACTGAAATTTTTACTGTTCTCCAAATATCCTCCCTCTGAGCCCTTATTCATCGGGTGCTCCCCCCGGAATGCTTTTTCTTGCACATTGTCACAGGGCTGATTCTTACTCTTCCTTCAAGGCACAGCTAAAATGTTCCCTTTGTCTTGAGGCATGTAGTTCTTCATGCCTCTGTAGCACTTTTAGAATCTCTGTTGCAGCACCTACCACATTGCCTTGTCACTGTCGATGCTCCCGTTCTTCCATGAAAACACGAGCTATTTATAGTCAAAGGAATGTCTTCTTTTTTAATAAGCATTTTATTTTAGACCACTTTTACATTTATAGAAAACTTATAAAGACAGTAGAGAGAGATCCCATATACCCCACATCCAGTTTCCCCTGTTATTAATACCTAACATTAGTATGGCACATTTATTACCATTAATGAATCAATATCAATAGATTATCAACTATAGTCCATATTACATATTTTATTCAGATTTCCTTAGTTTTATGCTTAATGGTCCTCTTTTTGGTTTTAGGATCCCATCCAGGATAGCACATTACATTTAATTGTCATGTCTCTTTAGGTTCCTTTTGGCTGTGTCTGTTACTAACTTCCCTCGTTTCTGATGATCTTGACGATTTCAAGGAGTACTGCACATGGAGTTTGTAGAATGTCCTTCAGCTGTGATTTGTTGGATATTTTTCTCATGATTATACTTAGATCATATGTTCTTGGAAAATCACAGAGGTCAAATCACAACTTAGCATTCTATCAGCGTGACTTCCCACTACTGCTATTGACCTTTAATCACCTGTGGTAGTGTTTGTCAGGTTTTGCTACTGCAACATTACTTGTTGCCCCTCTTTTCCACGCTACAGCCTTTGTAAGGAAGTCACAATCTACAGTTCACATTTAAGGAGTGAAGAGTTATGCCCTCACCTCTTTGAAGGCTAAGTATTTAAATATTTTGAATTTTTCTCTATTTCCACATTTATCTACTTATTCAATTATCTATCTATCTTAGTATGGACTCCTGTGTATTTATTATATAGTTTGGTTTATAATCCAACATCACATTATTTTGTTTCTCAAATTGTTGTAGCTTTGACCCTTAGAAGCTCTTTTAGTTGACTCCTTTGTCCCTCTGATATACCGTGTGTGTGTGTGTGTGTGTGTGTGTGTGTGTGTGTGTGTGTGTGTTTGAACACTTACTTATTCTTGGACCCCACAAGATGTTCCAGGACTATCTTGAGTATTTCCTGCTCAAGCCCTAGAATTAGCTATTTCTTCCAAAGAGCCATTGTTCCTTTTATTAGAGAATGGTGCTAGAAACTAAGGTCTGGGCATAGGAAGTTCTCATTGCTACTGGAGTATAGTTGCTTCTAAGACCTCTCAGTTGACAGAACAAGGAGATTTATATGTTCTAATCCAGGTATTTGCACCTCCATAAATACTGCTAAATGTAACCATCTGTATCTGTATTAAACATAAATTCATACTTGAGATATCTCTGGCTCTAATCCATTACCACGGAGATCATTCTAGCCACTTCCCCTTGCTTATCTATGACCTCCCTGCCTAGTAGTGAGAAACCTGCTTCCCACCATCTTTTATCCATTTACTTAATTTTTCACTTCCAGTATAGATGTATGAGATCAGAATTGTTGGCCTTTACTCCTGTGAGAAGCAACTTTATCAAATAGATAAATGCTTATGTACAATTTATTTTGCCTTTAGTCTCACAGACTCTATTCACTTTCATATTTACTTAGCACTTTTTCCCCCACCTGACTTCAGTGAGGCCATGTCATATATTTGTAATATAGTTTGGTTGTTTTATCACATTCTGCATTCCATCCTGAGATCTTCCACCCTCCTAAATGATGTCTTTAAAAATTTGTATAGGGGATCCCTGGGTGGCGCAGCGGTTTGGCGCCTGTCTTTGGCCCGGGGCGCGATCCTGGAGACCCGGGATCGAGTCCCACGTCGGGCTTCCGGTGCATGGAGCCTGCTTCTCCCTCTGCCTGTGTCTCTGCCTCTCTCTCTCTCTCTGTGACTAGCATAAATAAATAAATAAAAAATTTAAAAAATTAAAAATTTGATACATTAAAGTTTATGGGGGAAGAGAAATAATTTTCCCTCTACCCTTCTCAGTTTTTGGCTGAGACTCCCTGTAATAAAAGATTAACAAGAGAAAAACAAATAGAAATGTATTACCATGACTACCGCATATATACATGGAAGATACCCAGAGAAACTGAATACCCCCTTGAGAAGGCCCAAACCACCCCCTTAAATACCATCTTCAATTAAAGACAAAAGATTGGACAGGGAGCACTTATGGGAGGTTACCAGGAAAAGCATGGTTAACAAGGGTAAGTCTAAGTCCATGCTTTCCTTCTCCAATGACAAGAGTTGCTGGATATTTCAGAGTCATCGTTCTCTACTTGGTACAGAGAGACACCTTTACAGATGGATATTTCCCCTGTAAATGTAAATTTCCCTTACAAAAAGGTAACTCCTACTTTGTTTTCACAGTTTCTCCTATGAGTGCAGTTTCTCAAAATAATCCTCAAAGAGACATATTTTGAGCTAGCATATCCTGGTATACCATTTATTCCCACCTTTGAAACTTCCCAAGGAAGTTTCACAGCAGAAACTGAGTTAGGAGATTGCTCTATTCCTCAATGAGCCAGTACTAGTCTGAGAATAGGGTAGTTCAGTTAAAGAGTTGTGTCTGGTTTTAGGAGGTAGCGGTGCAGGTGAACTCTCAGAGTTAGGTCTGTTTGGTGTACGCAATTAGGTATTTAATAAGAGACATTTCTCTGTAAACACAAGAAAAACAAAGGTTAATGTTTTGAACATATTAGAAACTTAATTTGTGAGTTCTGAGGGCAGTAAATTGAGAATATTTTTAGATGTTGGACTCAGAGAATCTTTTTGGGTTTTGTAGTAAAAAACAGCTATCAAAATTTACCATTTAGCCATATCTAAGTGTACATTTTAGTGGAATTAAGTACATTCACATTTTTGTGTAACCATCACCACTACCTATCTCTAGAACTTTTTCATGTTTCCAAACTTTCTACCCATTAAACAGTAACTCTCCATTTTTTCCTTTCCCCAACCCCTGGCAACCATCACTCTATCTTCTGTAACTATGAATCTGACCTTTCTAGGTACTTCATATAAGTGGCATCATGTAATATTTGTCCTTGCTTATGTGACTTATTTCACTTGGCATAATTAATACCATTCAGGGTTCACCAATAAGAGCTCATTTGTTTCTATAACTCAATAATTTTTCATTGTATGGCCATACCATGGTTTTTCCATTCATCTATTGAATGGTATATCTTAGGTGCTTCCAGGTTTTGGAGATTATGAATAAAGCCTATTATATAATTTTCATGCAGTTTTTTTGTGGACATACATTTTCATATTAGTTTAGCAAATACCTAGGAATGTAATTCCTGGAATATATGGAAAGATTATATTTAGCTTTGTAAGGAGCTGCTAAACTGTCTTCTGAAGTGGCCGTACCATTTTGCATTTCCATTAGCAATGAATTAAGAATTCTAGTTGCTCAACATTTTTCTACCAACTTACACTCTGCTGTTTGGATTTTACCATTCCAGTGGATCTGTAGTGAAACTCATCATTGTTTTAATTGCCAATTCCCTAATAATAAATTATTATTATTTTTAAATTTTAATTTAATAATTTAATAAAAACGCAGTGCTCATCCCGTCAAGTGCCCCCCTCAGTGCCCGTCACCCATTCACCCCCACCCCCCGCCCTCCTCCCCTTCCACCACCCCTAGTTCGTTTCCCAGAGTTAGGAGTCTTTATGTTCTGTCTCCCTTTCTGATATTTCCCACACATTATTTTGAACATATTTTATATGGTTATTTGCCTTTTATGTATTTTCTTTGTTCTAGTGTCCAGATATTTTAACCATTTTTAATTGGGATGTTTGCTCTTCATGTTCTGTTTTAAGAATTTTTTTGTAAGTTTTTGATATAAGTATTTTGTTAGGTATATGTCTTGCAAATATTTTCTCCCAGTCTGTAGCTTGTCTTGATTTCCTTAACAATGACTTTCACAGGGACACCTGGGTAGCTCATCAGTTGAGCATCTGACTTCCACTCAGGTGTGATCCAGGGGTCCTGGGATTGAGTCCCACATCAGGCTCCCTGCAGGGAGCCTGCTTCTCCCTCTGCCTATGTCTCTACTTCTCTTTCTGTGTCTCTCATGAATAAATAAATAAAATCTTTTAAAAAAACGACTTTCACAGATCAGAAGTTTAGATTTTCATTTCAGAGTGTCCTTCTTTTCTTATATATTGACTTAATCTATATTTCTTCTAAACACTACTTTATTGCATCCCACAAATTTTCATAAGTTGCCCTTTCATTAGTACAAAACAATTCTTTTTTTTTTAAATTTTTTATTTATTTATGATAGTCACAGAGAGAGAGAGAGGCAGAGACACAGGCAGAGGGAGAAGCAGGCTCCATGCACCGGGAGCCTGATGTGGGATTCGATCCCGGGTCTCCAGGATCGCGCCCTGGGCCAAAGGCAGGCGCCAAACCGCTGCGCCACCCAGGGATCCCCAGTACAAAACAATTCTTAATTTCTGTTAAGAAATCTTCCTTGACCCATGTGTTATTTAGAAATGTATTACTTTTTAAACATCTGGTGATTTTCTCAGCAATTTTTGTTATTGATTTCTAGTTTATTTCTTTTTTTTTTTAAGATTTTATTTATTTATTCATGAGAGAGAGAGAGAGAGAGAGACAGAGAGACAGAGGGAGAAGCAGGCTCCATGCAGGGAGCCCGATGTGGGACTTGATCCCGGGACTCCAGGATCACACCCTGGACCAAAGGCAGGTGCTAAACCACTGAGCCACCCAGGGATCCCCATGATTTCTAGTTTATTTCCATTGTGGTCTGAGTATATGTTTTATTTTATTTCTATTTTTAAAATTTTGTTACAGTATATTTTATGATGCAGCATATGATTTTCTTGATGACTGTCCCATGAGATCTTGAGAAGAGTACATATTTTGCTTTTGTTGCATTGAATATTCTATAAATATCAATTAAATAAAGTTTACTTATAGGGTTGTTAAAGTCAACCATATCTTTACTGGTTTTCTGCTTACCTGATATTTCAATTACTCCCCAACAAGGGTAATGAAAATTGGTGCCTTATAGTTTTGATGCTCTGTTCTTGGTACATATGTGTTTACGGCTGTCATGTCTTCTTAGAAAATTTTTCTGTCAGTCATTATGTAATGACCCTATATATGAATGACTGTTTCCCCACTCTGAAGTTGGCTTTGTCTGAAATGGATATACATCGCTTTCTTTTGGGTACTGTTTGAATAGTTTATCTTTGTTCATTTCTTCAATTGCAGCTTATCTGGTTCTTTTTTCTATGATTTTATTTATTTATTCATGAGAGACACAGAGAGAAAGAGAGGTAGAGACACAGACAGAGGGAGAAGCAGATTCCATGGAGCGAGCCTGACCTGGGACTCGATCCCTGGTCTCCAAGATCATGTCTTGGGCTGAAGGCGGCGCTAAACCGCTGAGCCACCTGGGTTGCCCAGTCTAGTTCTTTATATTTAAAATAGGTCTCTTATAGACGACATATAGTTGGATCTTGATTTTTATTTTCCATTTTGACATTCTCTTTGTTTTAACTGGTGTCTTTGGACCATTTATATTTAAGATGATTATTGAAATTGTTGGGTTAATATATATCATTGTTTGTCAGTTTTCAATTCATGGAACTTATTCTGTTTCTTTTCCCCTATCTCTTCTGCTTTTTCTAGTTTTAACTGAACATTTTGTATGGTTGCATTTTATCTTTAGTTAGAGCACTGGATGTTGGATATAAGTGATGAATAACTAAATTCTACTCTTGAAACTAATATTATACTCTATGTTAACTACATGGAATTTAAATAGAAACTTGAAATTTAAAAAAGCAGAAAAAATATAAATGAATCACCAGACTATACAAGGTTTTAAAAGCACTTCAGTTGACCCTATGTAAGGAAAATTATATTGTGCTGACTTTAAAATAAGATCATTTGAATTACCGTGAAGAAATAACAGCTATTATAGCTCATTAGGATTATTACAGATTAATTAGAGAATAATGAATATACAAAGAATTTTAAGCAAAATAGTTACATTTTAAATTATTTCATGCATAAGCTGAAAGCCCTGAAATAATTACTTATATAACAAGTTTATGATTAAGACTAACATAACAAAAAAAAAAAAAAGACTAACATAACATTTAGCTGAGTTATTTACAATAGAATACATTTCTACAATACATACTCAATTTAGCTTTTGTTTATTCAACATTTCAAAAAGGACTTATTAATCTTCTTCTACTATGTGCTAAATAATGCAGAATTACTGATAAAACCAAATAAACAAGATTAAGTCCTACCTCAAATAAGTTAGAAGCCACTGAAAAAAAAAGTTAACAAATCCCAATAGCCAAGTAAGCACAAAAGAAACAATGCCAAAAGCAATCTGACCTCTAGGGAAGAAGGGATTGTCCTGATATAGGAGGAAAGCACTGAAGGCTAACTAGAGGAGATGGGGTTTTGAGCCATACCTTGAAAGACAGGTAGAATCTGAACAAGCAGAGAACTGGTAGGTTTGCAAAGCAGACAGAAAAGAAATATAGGAAGAAGCATTTGGATAGGAAAGTGTGAAGTGTATAGCTTAGAAGTTTCCTTCTGAGGTCTTCATGATTTGACAATAAATGTCTCTTTTATTCAGATGACTCTGCATTAGCAAAATTTGCCTGTGTTACTTAGCATAAGGCTAGCTGCTATAAAAAATAAACCTTATGATTTCAGTAGTTTAACTTAGAGGATGGTCATTTCTCACTCATGAAAGCATGCAATGAGAGTCCTTTTGGTCTGCAATCAGCTTTCCCCCATGATGTGATTTAGATACCACAGCTCTTTCCCTCCCCTGGGGCTTTGGCATTCTCTGCCTCTAAGCAATTACTGGGGGAAAGAACGGGAGAAAGAATACTCATTTCTTCAATACTTTCCCTCAGAAGTGACAGTTCCTCCTTTCCTTTGCATTCACTGGTGAGAACTAGTCATGTGGCTCTATCTAGAAGCAATAGGGCCTAGGAGATAAACAGTTGACCCTTGAACAACACAGATTTGAGCTGCGTGTCTACTTACACCCAAATTTTTTACAGTAAGGTATTATAAATACATCTTTTCTTCCTTATGATTTATTAATATTTTTTCTCAAGCTTAATGTACTATAAGAATATAACATATAATACATATAACATACAAAATATGTACTAATTGGTAGTTTATGTTACTGGTAAGGTTTTTGGTCAACAGTAGGCTGTTAGCAGTTAAATTTCTGGGGAATCAAAAGTTACATGCAAATTTTTGACTGTACGAGAGATCAACCTACTGAATGGAAGAAGATATTTTCAAATGATATATCTGATAAGAACTTAATATTCAAAATATATAAAGAGGGCAGCCCTGGTGGCCCAGCAGTTTAGCGCCACCTTCAGCCCAGGGCATGATCCTGGAGACCAGGGATTGAGTCCCACATCGGATTCCCTGCATAGAGCCTGCTTCTCGCTCTGCCTGTGTTTCTGCCTCTCTGTCTCTCTGTGTCTCTCATGAATAAATAAATAAAATCTTAATATATATCTTATAGGTAATATATAATATATATATAATATATATATTATAAACATTTACACCACTATATATATATATAAAGATTCATACCACTCAATACCAAAAATAAAAATAATCCAATTAAAAATGGGCAGAAGATCTGAATAGACATTTTTCCAAAGAAGACATAAAGATGGCCAAAAGATACACGATAAGATGCTCAACATCACCAGTTTATAGGAAATGCAAATCAAAACCACAATGGGATATCACCTCACACCTGTCAGAATGGCTAAAAAAAATAATAATAATACGCAAAAAAAACGACAACAGAACAAATAAGTGTTGGTGAGAATGGGGTAAAAAATGAAACCTCACACACATTAATTGGTGCAGTCACTGTTCAAAACAGTATGGAGGTTAACAATCTTAAAACATTAAGAATAGAATTGCCATATGATCCAGCAATTCCACTATTGGATATTTACCTAAATAAAACAAAAACACTAAGTCAACACTAATTCAAAAAGGTATATGCACCCCTATGATTATTGCAGCATTATTTACAATATCCAAGATATGGAAGCAGCCCAAGTGTCCATAAATAGATGAATGGATAAAAAAATGTAGTATAAATACACAATGAAATAGTACTCATCCATAAACAGAATTAAATCTTGCTGTTTGCAACAATGTAGATGGTCCTACAGGGTATAAAGCTAAATGAAATCAGTGAGAGAAAGACAAATACCATATGATTTAACGGATGTGGAAGTTAAGAAACGAAACAAACAGAAAACAGATGAACAGCAACAACAACAACAACAACACAAAACAGACTCATAAATATAGAGAACCAACTGCTGGTTGCCAGCAGGGAGGTGGATGGGGTGATGAATAAAACAGATAAAGAGAATTAAGAGCACACATTGCGATGAACAGTGAGTAATACATAGAAGTGTTAAATCACTATATTGTATACCTGAAACTAATATAATACTGTAGGGTAATCATTTTAAAAAGAAAAAGAAAGCAGTAAAAAGGAAATACTTGACTCCAGGCTTTTTTTTTTTTTTTTACCAAATAAATATAATTTAAAAACTCACAAACATTACAGGCAAATTTGTGACTACGCAGGAGGGTAGCACCCCTAATGCCTGCATTGTGCGAGGGGTAACTACAGTTCTGGGCTGAGCAGCTGCTGCCCAGCAAGAGCTCTATATTACACTAAGGAAAGAAGAGTCTACTCTGCCATGCCCACCCAACTAGAGAACTATATGGCAAAGTACAGAAACATATATTTGAAAACATATCTGAGCTTCCAATCAAAGGTACACTTGACGTGTTGATATCACAGAGCTTCACCTATAATGATAACTATGACTCCAATAGCTGCAGTGAAGTGGGAGACTTAACCACTACTAGAGTGAAATACTCTGTCATTATCCTCTAGGATTCTGGTCATATACCAGAAAAAAAAGTAGCAAAAATCAAAACCAAATTCTCAGTTTAAATTTGACTTTATCAATGACCAGAAATTATTTGAATAAGAACGTCATTATAGAGGTTTCTAAAGTAAACAAACAAAAAACATGTGAATGTTAGGATTCTTATGAATTAGAAATGTAGGGTCCAAGTTGGACTTCTGAGGGAGGAAAATTTTGCCAAACAAATTTGTATTTTGGAATTTAACTGTATTTCACATGTAAAAATGGTCTCTCTGGCTTTTATTTTATCTCTCTGGAAAATCACATTTTCTTAACATCTTTGTTACCCTTGTAGCATTTGGCCTTTTGTGATATATTTTTTAAAGATCTTATTTATTTATTCATGAGAGACACAGAGAAAGAGAGAGGCAGAGACACAGGCAGAGGGAGAAACAGGCTCCATGCAGGGAGCCGGACATGGGACTCCATCCCAGGTCTCCAGGATCACAACCTGGGCTGAAGGCGACGCTACACCACTGAGCCACCCGGGCTGCCCACATTTGGCCTTTTGTACACCTCACATTCCACTCTATACCTTGTTCCTGAATAATCTCATTCACTGTTATAGGTTCAAGTGTCATCTCTGGGCAGATTAATCTCAAATTCTTTTTTTAAAATTTTTTATTGAAGCTCAATTTGCCAACATATAGTATAACACCCAGTGCCCACACTGTCAAATGTCCTCCTCAGTGCCTGTCACCCAGTCACCCTATCTCCCTACCCGCCTCTCCTTCCACAACCCCTTGTTCGTTTCCCAGAGTTAGGAGTCTCTCATGTTTTGTCACCCTCTCTAATTGTTCCCACTCATTTTCCCTCTTTTCCCCTATAATCCCTTTCACTATTTCTTATATTCCCCATATGAGTGAAACCATATAATGATTGTCCTTCTCCAATTGACATACTTCACTCAGCTAAACACCTACCAATTCTATCCCAGCAATTGCACTACTGGGTATTTACCCCAGAGGTACAGATGCAGTGAAACACCAGGACACCTGCACCCCAATATTTATAGCAGCAATATCCACAATAGCCAAACTGTGGAAGGAGCCTTGATATTCCATCGACAGACGAATGGATAAAGAAGATGTGGTATATAATCTCAAATTCTTAACATCTTCCAGGCCCATATTTCCAATTATCTCTTAAAATCCCCCAATAGACAAGGCCAATATTACCAAACCTTAACTGCCACTTCCTGGGCACACAATCTAGTAGCCTACCCAAAATCCATTCCCCAAGTGCCACTTCTTAGCCATTCTTGCTATCCTGATACTGTTTACCCTACTCCAGGTCCTCATGTGCTTCAAAGGGAGGCTGAGGGCCTTTTACGTCACGGGTTGGAATTTTGAATGGTCAAAGCCAGTCATCCTGATGGTGATCTTGGCCTTCTTTCTAGTGATTGGTTTATTCATAGGCAATTTTAAACAGTGGGATGGTGGTTGGAAGTCTGTTCTGGGAGCTTCTGGGGAAGCTTTCTGTGCTCTTTTTTTTAGGGAATACAATATGGACCAATTCTTTTTCTCTTTGTAAACACGGGGGTCTTCACGTGATGCCATTTGGAAAGCCAGCCTAACAGGTCAAGTCATTTGCTCAAAACAGCATAAAGACCAAAATAAAAAATGTCCTTGATAATGTCATTGCTCCTGCTGAATTACCCAACCTGGGCCTTATCTACTTCTGGAATTCTTGTTAAAAAAATATAGTATGTGTCTTTGTTACTTAAGTCATTAGTCACTTGGACTAAGACAAACAAACAAAAAACAACTAATACACTCTTCAAACGGGCTCATCCTTGAAAATTCAGATGCCCCAAACAAAAACTGGGCCTCCACTCCGTGACCACTGACATGTAACTAATCACCTCATTATTTTGTCATGGCACCTATGTATACCTCAAATCTGTTACCTCTTCATCAATCTCACTGTCTTTGTTTCAGCATCTCCTCTGCCATCAAAAACAGTGCTACTTTAAGTATTTGGGGTAACGAACCTTTTTACTCTGTTATTTGAAATCTCTACTTTGAATAGCAACCATATAGAAGTATCTATAACTTCTTAACTTCATTTAAAATAATAAATGCAGATCTTACAACTACAGAACATGCTCATTTATACGTCATAAGTAGCTTGCATAAGTATACAAGTGTTGTTCTGAGCATCATTCTATTTCTTACAAAATGTTTATCAAATGATTTTGTTGAACAAAAAAAGTTCATGGAAAGGCAGATCAACACTAATGAGCTTATTTAACTCATAGAGAAATTAGATTAATATAAAAGGATATAATTATATACCCCAAATGGAAAACATCATAAAAACTATTTCATTATGTTTTTACTAAGCTTTTTTGCTTTAATCTAATTTTAGCAAAGGCATAGCCAACCAGTAAATAGTAAATAGCTTACTACCTCTTTGCTGCCCCCATAACATATTGCTTTCACATTAATAGATAGTTTTCACATCTCTGCTACTTCACTCCCTTCCTTCATGTTTGGTGTTGACAAGTGCTATTGTTTTCATTATTCTGAAAGGGTTATATCATTAACTAGCTAAATAGCACCATAGCAACAATATCTAAGTAGACACATTCTTTTTGCAGGTTATATTTTTAATCAGAGACTCAAAAGTTGATGCATAGAAGAAACATGACATGTTCGTGACATTCAGAAGCCACGAATTCCCTAAAAAGTTTAAAATGCATTTTTACTTTTTTTAAAAAAAGGACATATGTTTCAGTGTCATTCTTTCATCCTTAATTTGACAGAGCAAACCTCAATCTTAAAAAAAGCTCAGCATGTGCTTTTGATCATAAGTGAGATATTGAAAACCAAACATTTTAAATAAATATTAGAAACCACAAGAATTAGAGATAGCTGCATTTATATTCATGTTTAGAGTATGTGTCAAGATTTAAGGAATAAAGCAAACGTGTCCTTCAAAAGATGGCAGTGTGGAAACAACATAATCATCTAATGGAATATTAACAGTAAGTGCTCATTAAAAGTTCCAAAATTTTCTGCTGATACTACAACATAGCAGTGACTACAGATAGTACTTCTATATTTAAAATAATACCTCTTAAGTGTTAATTTGTATTTTTTTACTTCCCTGATAAAACACATTTTACTGTATCATTTGAAACAAAGTCTATGATATTCATAATGAATCTTTGATGCTGTTTATATTCCAAGAAGTCCTGGTTGATATATTGGAGTAGAACCCTATGCTAAACCCAACAGATGATTAAGAAATATATAGTAAGATCTTCTAGTTAAGGCACAGAGTAAGCTATTGCTTTATATCTTACATAGAATTCATAAAATGTCTTTAATTTGCATATTCATGTTGAACTGTCCATTTATAATTCATCGGATTTTTTAGGTCTTCCAGATGGAACAACAGATGCTAACATAATGACTAAAAGCTTTGGTCAAGCATTTTAAGGAATGAAAACATTCATTCCTCTTATGCAAAAGCCATATATCTTGACATGAATAAAACCAACTCTATTTCCATGCAGTTTTTTCATAGGTAGTTTTTAAAAATTCTTCTAAATATGTATTATACAATGACTGCATCAACTGCAAGTTACTTCGCAAGAGTTACCTCTTGATTTAATCAAGAAAGAGACTTCAAAATTACAGGAAAGACAAGTTAAAACCCTGAGGGATCCCTGGGTGGCGCAGCGGTTTGGCGCCTGCCTTTGGCCCAGGGCGCGATCCTGGAGACCCGGGATCGAATCCCACATCAGGCTCCCGGTGCATGGAGCCTGCTTCTCCCTCTGCCTGTGTCTCTGCCTCTCTCTCTCTCTCTCTGTATGACTATCATAAATAAATAAAATAAAAAAAAATTTAAAAAAACCCTGAAATACTGTATACCTAGTGGACCTGTTCATAGTGCAAAAATAATAAAAGCTCTTCCAAACAGTTAAAACCTTTGAAAATAAATATTCATCATTCAAAGTCTTATTATGTAATCATTAGATTGTCATATCAAATCGTAATATTTTGATTTTCTCAACTGCTTCCTGTTTTTTAAACCATAAAATATCTTTGAAAGATATGAGTTCTAAAATAATTAGCATAATGAAAAATCACTGGAGTCTCAGTGACCTTCCTCCAGCTTGTGTATGCCAAGACATACCTCAGAAGGGGGAATCCATAATTTTTTAAAATAATTCCTTTATTTAAATTAAGCTTTTATTTTTTTAAATATTTTGTTTAAATTCATGTCAGTTAACATATACTATTATTAGTTTCAGGGATAGAATTTAGCGATTCATCACTTGCCTATGACACTCAGTGCCCATCACAAGTGCCCTCCCAAATGCCCATCACCCAGTTACCCCATTCCCCCACCCACCTCCCCTCTGGCAACTCTCAGTTTGTTCCCTAGAGTTGAGAGTTGAAAAGCCTTCAAAGAAGATAGCACCAACAATCTCTCCCTGTATGGAGCAATGAGTTTTCCAGGAACCATTGTCAAATGCTAAACTCAGAGAGCTATAAACGTAATATTCTCACTTGACCAGAAAAGAAGATGAGATGCTGAGAAAGTAAACATTCTGCCATGTACACAGTAAACAATTTAAAAAACTACCTAAATCATGAAACTTTTTCTTAATGTATTTTTAGAGCAGTAACTTCTAGTTGCTCATCCATTATTCTGAATTTTCCTAATTCTCAACATCTGATTATATCTTAGTTTTCTAATCCAAGTAATATTAGTATTCTCAGTCCCTTGAACCTTTCCTATTCTCCCCGTCTCTAATCATTAGTGTGGTTTCTTCCACAGTCTCCACAGTGTGGTTACTGTCCTTAATTTGGTGTCTAGGAAAGAAGAAATATAAACTTGGGACTTCATTAAGAGTAATACACAATGTAAGTATGATAGGAAATTGGCCTATAGTTTTAATTTTTTCCTAAGTTCTGTACACATTACGCTGACAGAGTTCAGTTTATTAACAAAAACACCCATAGTGAAGTAGCAGCATGATCATACTGCTTTGCAATAATTCAATTGTAGACACTATGTATTACTGTTCATTAAAAAAAATAAGATAATAGGAATTTATTTAAACTAATATTAGGATGATATAATATCATTAAGTCTAGTAGGAACCTATTGCTTAGACAAATCAACTTGATTTTATTTATACCAATAAATTTCTTGCTCCACACCTACATAGATATCATCACACTAAAGCATCTAATTAATTTACTGAGCCATTATGAAATGTATCTCACTGAATATCACCTAAGTTTTAGTATGGACATTACATACTAAGTTTAGTCTATTTATTTGTTTGTTTGTTTGTTTATATTGTAGTTTATCTAGTAAACTTTCTAAGAATTTTTAAAATTTTTAAATTATTTTTATTGGAGTTAGATTTGCCAACATATAGTATAACACCCAGTGCTCATCCCATCAAGTGCCCCACCTGAGTCATATTTTAAAGGGTGTTCATGGGGTAAGGTACTAACTGCAATTTAGCATTGAGGTTATAGTCATCTTTATTCATAGTGCTCAGAGACTTAACTGCCTTCAAATATGTTGGAATCCTTCCTCAAGATTCTAGATCCTATGATATTTTATGCTTTAAGGTTTTAGTTTTAGATAAGTTGTCATCTATCTGCATCATCCTAGAGTTCTTTTGCAATCTCCGATTTGATGAGCCTGGGACAATGGAGAATGCTGAGCAATCGGGTTGTCAGCTTGTCCTACAAAACTGTCCACACCAGAGCTTCTGTATAGAAATAGGTGCGATACTGAGTTCTCAGTCCATTTTGGTGATGTCAAAACTAAAAGCGGTTGATATAAAATGCCAACATAATGGCTTGTGTTTCATAAGTCTTATGGAAAAATCAATGCCTGTCAAGCGGAGAGCCAACATGAAGTAGGAAAATGATGCTCTTTAAACAAAATTCTTTGCTAAGATAAAAAAAAACCTTTAAAATGTACTCTGAACTATTAAGAATAACCACTTATGTAAAATGAGCATTTTGTGATAAACTATACATAAGATTTAGTAACCATTTTAAGTGTACAATTTGGTTGGCATTTAGTACATTTACAGTGGTGTACAATCACCACCACTATCCACTTCCAGAACCTTTTCATTATCCCAGGCTGAAACTCCATAGCCACTAACAACAACCCTCTGTTCCCTTCCTCCAGCTCTTCTACTTCCTCTCTGTCTTTATGAATTTGCTAATTCTAAGTACTTCATATAAGTGGACTCATACTCAAATGGGCATCTTAAAAGTGATCCACAAAGAAGGAACCAGGTTTATAAAAAAGAAGTGACATTAATAAGTCTAAGTTATATATGTGTGTGTGTGTGTGTGTGTGTGTGTGTGTGTAATCAGATCAAAAGCAAATATGCAGTACATTAATATATTCATTATTTACACCCCTTACAGACACTGGATTACACTTGTTAATAGATTGTATAGAAGAAAAGATGAGTGAGAAATATCAGAAAGGGAAACAGAACATGAAAGACTCCTAACTCAGGGAAACAAACTAGGGGTGGTGGAAGGGGAGGTGGGCGGGGGGTGGGGGTGATTGGGTGACAGGCACTGAGGGGGGCACTTGATGGGATGAGCATTGGGTGTTATTCTATATTTTGGCAAATTGAACACCAATAAAAAATAAATTTATTATTAAAAAAAGAAATAATATTTTCTGAGATTTCTCCACACCGGTAAACCATTACTTAGTATCACTCAATGATTTGTATTGATAATAATGTCATTTGAAAAACTGGGTTAAAATTATACATATTAACATTCCATTAATTAAAACAAGCCAAGATAAAGAGTCACAGGTCAGACCAAACCATAACAGTGGACATTTCCATTTGCACATTTCTTTATAGCTTGCTTTCACATGTCTGAGCTTAATGTACTCCTTTCCATAGCCCTGTGAGTGGGTATTCACATTCCCAACATTAAGCCAACACTTACAGAAGTCAGGTGATTTGGACAAGGTCTTTTAGGTCAGGTGTGGCATAGCCACCAACGGAACTGCAGCCAAAGCCCTGGGTCCTGTGCCTTCTCCTTATACTTTTCAGGACTGAGATCACACTCACTTTCTAGAACAGTGCTGTCCGATAGAAATATAAGGCGAGTCACATATAAAATTAACAATTTTGTAGTGTCCACATTTTAAAAAGTGAGAATAGGCAAAATTAATTTAGTAATATATTTTATTTAACCAAATATTACAACTTCAATATATAATCAGTATAAAAATTCCAAATGACATATTTTGCATTATTTCGTCATACCAAGTCTTTGAAATCTGGCATGTCTTTTATACTTACACCACATTTAAATCCAGTCTGGTCACATTTCAAGTACTCATTAGGCACATGTTGCTAATATCCACTGTATCAGGCAGCATAGTTCCAGACATTTGCTTGTTTCTCTAATTAACCAATCATTTTACCAAAGAATATTTATTGATAGGTTCTTCCAACCTCACAATTGTTTGTTAGAATAAGTGTAAGAGAATCAGAAGCAGGAGAGTGCAAATGAATGGAACTTCATTAGAAACGATGATCATCTGTATTTAAAATTATAAATTGATGCCCAAAATGTACTTTGAATTTCATCCTTGGTAAAATGTTGATAATAATGATTATAGATCATTTTGAATAATGCCTGCCGTATGATTAACAGTCAAGGAAAAAGTTGCTGTTTTTCTAACATTGAAGTAGGTATGAGTTTGGTTGGCAGTCTGCAAGGCTAGAAGCAGTACAGCTCTCACAGCACGGTTAGGCAAGAGAAATGACTGGTGACAAGAAGACTGTACCATTTATCAGAGGCAGGCAATCCAAAGGATTTCACTGGTAGGGTTATCATAATGAAAACGTTCTAGTACATTTCAAATCCAATGCTGTCAAAAGCAGCAAGAAATGGAAGGTGAGCTCTTGCTGATAAACCATGTCAGGTAACAATGTAATATCAAAAAGTAGGTCATAAAATTCAATCAAATCAAAAACATAATAGTTCTGGGTCAGGGAGTACTACTGACCAAGCACTCTTCTTAACATGTATGCTCTCACACAGCACCAATAAAGGCATCATTCTTCCAGATTTTTAAAATATCACTCATAATTTTAGGCATAGCTATTTTACAGCCCATATCTATGGATTCTAGTACTTGACATTCTTAGGGGTGTAGTATAAGTTTGTTTTTTTGGTTTTGGTTTTAATGCCATCTTGACTCAGGATCATTTGAGGCCCTGGCTGGAGGCTAGTCAGTGGGAAAGAGGAAAAATTGGTTATTTTCAAGTGTAATTTATAAAAACTAGAAGAATACCCAGTACATTGAAAGCACTTGAAAAGTTTTAAAGGTTGAGTAAATTAAGGCTATGTAGATTAAGTGACTGATTATAAATAAGAAATTAGAACAGATCTTGGCACATAGTAAATAGTAAGTATTAACTATTCTCATTACTAGTGTTTATTGTTGCTGCTATTGCTGAAAATCATCCAGAGAAATAATGCCTTGTTTTCCCCATGGCCAAAAATGGCACATCCCAACTTTGCTACTGATATATTCTGAAATATTCTACAACACTTTCTGCCTAAGAGTAAAAACATAATGCTTTTTAATCAAAGTTACCATGCCTTGACATTAAATGTTAGCTTGATTAATAAATTTTGGCAATTCATTCAATATATTGAGAGATTAAACAATGAATTAAGGTAATTGGTGTCAGGAGAATTATCATTAGAAAGTACTCATAAGAGAGGTCTTTTGCTCTAAGGACTGAATTCCAAATCAAGATTGGACAGCCAAAATGATTAAACTCAGTTTCACTATATTGCTCAGCTTTGATCTCTTTCAATTCAAAAGTTTGAATTAATCAAAATGATTTTTGAGTTGTAAAATATGACAGATGTTTATTCATAAAAACAGTTCAGACTATCTGTAACATGCTCCATTTTATAAAAAATAATATATGCGATGGTTGTTGTGGGCATTAGTTCTAGCACATTACAAACACACAAAGCAAAGTCTGGAATTTATCAATTCTTGTTATCAATTTCATTAATTCTACTAGGTTACAGTCTGTGTAAAGCACACTTGACTGTATGAAAAATGTCAATAAAAATAGTTTTTTAAAAGGGGAAGATAAAAGGTACCATTTTTTAAAGAAAAAAAAGTAATCACTGAACCCACAGGCTAAGCTACAAATGCACCATTTAATTACATCAGTGGCAGAAGAATTAAAGGTCTCATAGTAGAATGTGTTTCAGTTGAACTTAAATGATAAATCTTTCATAGTGATCAGCAGAGCTAATATGAAAAATATGATGCCTTATTATTAATTATCCAGTAGAGTAAATCATAAACTGAAGTTCAGGAAATTAAGTTTTATCCTTAAATTTGTCACCATGATGCTTTCTGATAAAACCAATTGACCTTTCTTCGCTCAGCTTCCTCATCCATAAAAAGAGGAGGAATATGTACTTTTTGAGAGCATATTTTCAACCTCTGGTTGATTGGAAAGTAGTTTAAATATATTGCTACATTAACTCTGTTAAAAATGTTACACCAAGTATGAAAATGCTACTAAAACCATCACCTTGTAGTGATCACGTCATTTTTGCTTTTTTCAAGTCAGTTTTCTTTTCTTCACTTCTTCTCTGATCTTGCGGACTCCTGCATTTTATCAGGAAATTTTTTTCCTTATGTAACTTTTTCACAATCCATTTTCTTACCATTACTTCATTCTATGATCTAGCCCCAGAAATTAAATGGCTTTTCAGATGGTCCAACTCATTTCAAAATTTCTGTTGGAAATATGGTGCTATTTTATTTTCGGTCTTCCTTTTAAGAATTACAGAAAAATGTTTTGGCCAGAAGGAAAAATAAGTATTTACCAGATGAAAGTGAATATCATATAATTTAATTAATTCTTCTAGAAAAAATCCATATAGTGTGTATTTTTTCTTTAAATGTAACAAATCCAAAAATATGTATCATATCTTACATCTTAATTTTTTATCTAAATAATGAATATTCTAGAAAGAGTCAAGCAGGTCTAATTTATTTTGGAATTACTAGGTCTCTTACGGACCACCACTGGACACAACTTTTTCCCCATACCCACAAATAATCTGGCAGAGGGTGAGTGTTGAAGCTATAGTTTGAGTATGAGTGAGAGTTCAGTATAAGGGATCCTAAAATATGGTAGTTTCTATGAAAACAAATATTTTCACATTTTTATTTAGCAGTATTGAAATACAGAAAATTGTTATACTACCCACAACAGAATTTTATGAGTATCAAACCACATTGTACAATTTTTAAGAAACCATACTGTTTGGAAGTAGTGGACATCTCCTGTTTATATCCCTTGAATATTTGTTTACTTCCATCACTAAACTTTCCTTTGGAGTACAACTCCCCTCCTCCTCTCATTTCGTTTAGTTGGGGGTAGGCCCATTACCCAAAGCAGCCAAAAAGTGTCTAGTAAGTTTAAAAATATACATGTTCTGAATAAGCAAATCCACTCCTAGGTAAAAGTCCTACATAGATACCTACTCTTATGCACAATGAAAAATGTATGTGTGTGTATGCTTACAAGATGGCTAATGGCATTATTACTTACATTAACAAAAAATGAAAACCCCAAGTATATATCAGTAAACTGTGAGATAGTCATATAACAGGATATTGTGCATAAAAGTAATGAATAAATGTCAGATAAATGAAATAACAGGGATGAATTTTCAAAAAATTTTAAAAGTTTTTATTTGAATTCCAGGTAGTTAACATACAGTATTATATTAGTTTCAGATGTACAATATAGTAATTCAACCATTTCATACAACACCCTGTAGTCATCACAAGTGCCCTTCTTAATTCCTATCACCTATTTAACCCATCCTCCTCCCATCTCCCCTCTGATAATCAGTTCATTCTCTATAATTAAGAGTCTGATGGACCTGGATGGCTCAGTCAGTTAAGCATCTGCCTTTGACTCAGGTTGTGATCCCAGGGTTGTGGGATAGAGCCCCTCATCTGGCTCCCTGCTCAGCAGGGAATCTGCTCCTTCTGTTTCTTCCCTGGCTCCTGCTCTCTCTCTCTCTCTCTCTCTCTCTCTCTGTCTCTCTCCCTATCTACCCTCTCTCTCAAATAAATAAAATATTTTTAAAAGAGTCTTTTTCTTGCTTTGACCCCCCCTTATTATTCCCTTTGCTTTTATTTGCTTATTTCTTAAATTCCTCATATGAGTGAAATCATATGATGTTTGTCTTTCTCTGACTTATTTCACTTAGCTTAATACTCTCTAGCTACATCCATGTTTTTGCAGTGGAAAAAACTTCGTTATTTTTCATGGCTGAGTAGTATATAGGTATATATATATCCTATATATATATATACCTATATCATATATATATCCTATATATATATACCTATATCATATATATATATATCATTACTTCTTTATCCATTCATAAATTGATGGATATTCAGATCTTTCTATAATTTAGCAATTATTGATAATGCCACTATAAACATCAAGATGTGGCAATTCATTTATAAAACACATAGCAGAATATTTTAAAATTGGAATCTTCAAAAGTAATACAATGTGAAAAATAAATAGAATACCAAGACAGCTTGGAAAATCAAAACTAACAGAAGACACACCCCCAAAAGAGAAGAGAATTATAGAAAAATAAGTAAATAAATATGAGAAAGGAGGCAGAAAGGGAGGAAACAACGTGAAAAGGAAAAAATATCCCTGGTCTCCTTGAGGAGAGAGTATTTCCTAAGCATTAATCTTAGAGAGAGGTTTGGGGAATATGAATAATAGTGAAAGGGAATATAAAGGAAGGGAAAAGAAATGTTGGGAAATATCAGGAAGGGAGACAGAACATAAAGACTCCTAACTCTGGGAGACGAACTAGGGGTGGTGGAAGGGGAGGAGGGCGGGTGTTGGAGGGGAATGGGTGACGGGCACTGAGGTGGACACTTGATGGGATGAGCACTGGGTGTTTTTCTGTATGTTGGTAAATTGAACACCAATAAAAATTAATTAAAAAAAAACAAAGTAGGATAAAAACAATACAAGGAAAAAAAAACAAAAAAAAATCTTAGAGAGAGGAAGAGAGAGAGAGAGATAAAGGGAGAGAGGGAGGGAAGTAATTGTTATTAAGCTGTCTCTTTGCAGTATTATCTGTAATGGTACAATACTAGAAACACCTCAAATGTCCAGAAAATAATAAGGAAATAATTTTATAAATTATGTGAAGCAGTGCCATATAGTAGAAAGAGTTTGAATTACAGTGAGGTGACTTTGAGTAACAGTCCTGCTTTGAACCTGGGTTAGGCAAATGTCCTAATCCTGACTTGTATCCCAGGGAACTCTGTGTCTCCTTCCAAGCCTAAAAATTTGTAATACAATAAAATGTTTCAAAGTTAACATTATTCTGATTTTAGCAGGTTTTCTGAATGGTATATCTCTTTGTAGTGTGGAGGAGAGCAGCCAGTTATTCTTGAAAGAGCAGAATCTCCAAAAGCCAATAAACCATTATCCATTCTTTCATGAAATGCTTATTAAAATGTGCAGGTACTAATCTAAGCCAGGATTTTTTTCCCCTAAAATGGTATCATGGGCAAGTTAACTTTCAGAGTTACTTTCTTTGGTCCACATAAAATTGTGATCAGAGTTGAATTATATTTAGGCACCCAGTGCAGGACATAGCATGTAATAGACTCTCAAGAAAAGCTTGTTTCCTCCCTCTGGCAAATAAAAGAACAACAAAATGAAAAAAGCAGCAATAAGTTAACTACATGGATATCCTTGTATTGAGAAGTGGTTTGACACCAGAATTGCCACAGTCAGTTTTCATTACTGTGTTACAAATCAGAGTAAAATTAAATTTTACTGAGATTTACAGATCTTATACTCAGAAAAATTATATAAGAGAGAACAAAGCAATTAATATTCCCTGGTCAATTTCAGCCATGATAATCATGTAAGTCGGTGCTCTCTATTGAGAGAACATCTCTGTAATGTAGATGAAAAGAAAAGAGATTTCTCATGATGATGATGATGAGAATTAGCATCTTTGAATGCCTACTGTGTGCATCATTCCTAACACTTTGTATATTTTACCTGATTTCAACTGTATCATAGATGACATAATAGCTTAAAGTCCCCTGTGTATTGACTGAATTTTACCATCTACTGCCACTTGATAGGTTCTGTAGATGTCCCAAGTCCATTCTTCATTCACTTTATAAAAAACAAGTTCTTATTTGTGTAATATGCTAAGCACCGTGATACATTGAAGAATGAATTAAGCAGAGATCTCCTGCGGAAGTTACCATGGAGCAGAAGAGATAAACTGTTCTGTGTTATCCACATAACAGGATGCAAAATAAAAAGTTCAGTATCAAAGAGATGGATCATAAATGGGAGTAGGAATTCTGGGATGGTTATGGAAAGTTTCCTGCACACATGGAATTTGAAGTCTGCCTTCAAGGAGAGCAAGAATTTGTACATGGAGGTGTCAAAAATTATTTTTAAATCTAAACTTGATGAGGACTTTATTTAGATGGATTATTGCAAAGAGGTAGACTATTGCATGAGGAGGAGGAATGTTGCAATAAGGAGACCATTCTGAGTATAAGATCTGCAAACCTCAGGCAAAAGGAGTTTTTCTTTTACAGGAAGAAGAAAACAAAGCTAGCAAGAACAGAGTGTGTGGAAGTGGTCTGAACAGGAGTGGCATGATGGGACAGCACATCAGAGAAGATTTGACCCTGAGGCCAGCCTCTTCTGTGGCAGGCCTATTAAGGAATGCCTGCATACTGGCTCATGATGAGGGTAGGGCAAAATTAGGGACCTGAAGGAAGGAGAGAATCTTAACCAAATTATGGCTAACAAGCATTTTGTTCTGGCTTATCAGTGAGGAGAGCCGTTTAGCTAATCATTTATGAAGTGAAGAAAGGAATTTGGACGGTCTGTGTCTGGCCTTGTCGTAGGTGAACAAAGGAGCATCCATGAGTTTTACCTAAGTCATAAGGGGGAGGGTGCATTTCTACAGGAAACTGTTGCCTGGAACAAAAAAGGAGGGGGAAGTTGCTTAAACTTTACTGTTTTCTAGGATCATAGGTCCCGAGTGAAGTTCAAGATTGTCAGGGGTGCAGGAATAAAAAATCAGTGAGAACTACCTGATGAATGAGGTATGCATGAGAGGGGTTGCATGTAGTCAGGATGTGAAGATTTTGAAGAAGGATGATACTAATCAATACTAGTAGTAGCTTTCTGAGTGCCAGGCCCTGTTCTAAGCACCTTATACCTGTCACCTCATTTAAATAAGCCTCACAACCATCCAATGACACAGGTACAATTATTCTCCCATTTTATGGCCAAGGAATTTGAACTCCTCAGAGGGTAAGTGACTTTGTCACACTGCTAGTAAGACCTAAAACGGGCTGTAAGTCCTACAGCCCATGTCTCCTGGGAGCTGACCCAACCTCTTTTCATTACTTCAAACTCTTCCTTTAACCCAGAGAGTGAGGGTTTAAAACTGCTGGAAAAGGGAGAGGGGACATACAGTGATCTTCCACTTTCCAAAAACAATCCACTTTGAGAGAAGTTGTGGGACACAGAAGAAAAAATACAGAAAATAATCAACTCCAAGTTTGGTGGTGGTGCACTGGCAATAGCAGCAGCATATGGAACTGGCCAACAGAAAGGACAGTTAACAAAGAAGGTTCTGGATGCAGAGAATAAAACAAACAAACAAAAAACCTCAGTCAGTCAGGGCAGAAGGAGGCCCACTGCTTTGTGTAATTTGTGTGGGAATGGGGATATGAGTGGAGACCAGGGTCAACTTACTACTGTCATCTTTACAGGCACAGGTTTCCAGGCTTCGTTCCACCATGAATGAGATTAAGGCAGGCTTTAAAGTATGAGCAGTAGGTGGAAAACGGCTGCTGCTTTAGTTCTTAAGGGCATTCCTGAGCCATACTCAGTTATCCTCACTAGTACAATTAGCCTTCCAGAGTTAAGGACAATTGCTCAATCCAACAGGCATTCACCTCTCCTTCCCACAACCAGCTATGTATGCATTTATTTCTACTGTTCACAACCACCATAGTTTTTCCTAATGATCATCCTTTGATTCAGCACACTCAGGTCTAATGAGCCAGAGTATATGTAATACATGGTTGAAAATTTTACTGAAAATATTGTTACCTATCTGATATGTAAGGAATTGAACTAAGTTTGTCAAGAGAGCATAGTTTACATAGCAATGCTAATTGCTAACCAGCAGAGATTTTATTGGAAATGTAATGGATAAAGAAGATGGGGTCTATATATACAATGGAATATTACTCAGCCATTAGAAACGACGAATACGGGGGCAGCCCAAGTGGCTCAGCGGTTTAGCGCCACCTTCGGCCCAGGGTGTGATCCTGGAGACCCAGGATCAAGTCCCGCATCCGGCTCCCTGCATGGAGCCTGCTTCTCCCTCTGCCTGTGTCTTTGTCTCTCTTTCTCTGTGTCTCTCATGAATAAATAAATTAAAAAAAAAGAAATGATGAATACTCACCATTTGCTTCAACGTGGATAGAACTGGAGGGTATTATGCTGAGTGAAGTAAGTCAATCGGAGAAGGACAAACATATGGTTTCATTCATTCAGGAATATAAAAAATAGTGAAAGGGATTAAAGGGGAAAGGAGAGAAAATGAGTGGGAAATATTAGAAATGGTGACAACATGAAAGACTCCCAACTCTGGGAAACAAACAATGGGTAGTGGAAGGAGAGGTAGACAGGGGGATGGGGTGACTGGGTGACGGGCACT
Source organism: Vulpes lagopus (assembly GCF_018345385.1). Lineage (NCBI taxonomy): Eukaryota > Metazoa > Chordata > Mammalia > Carnivora > Canidae > Vulpes > Vulpes lagopus. The sequence goes on from NC_054848.1 coordinate 24,611,773, forward strand.
TGACGGGATGAGCACTGGGTATTATACTATATGTTGACAAATCGAACATCAACATTATATATATATATATATATATATATATATATATATATTAAAAAATAAAAGCAGTTAACCTCTCTTGAGCTCATTCTGTGCCTCTGGACCAATGGTAGGCACATTCACATCCTTACCTCTTTTCATCTTCCCAGGAGTTAGAGGGGATATCTACTTTATGGATGAACAAATTAAATTAAAGTTAACAGAATTTAATCACTATGCCCCAAGAGTCTGTACTTTAATCCTTAGAGTCCAGTTTTGAACCCAGGCCTCCTTGATTTTAAAAATCTTTTACATCTTTCCACTCTGAATCAATCACTCACATTTTCAGGCCTGATCAGTAACAGCTCTGCTATTGCTCTGTGACCTTGGGGAAATTATTTAACTACTCTTTGACTTTGTTTCTTAGTCTGAAAAGTGAGGCAATCATATCTTCATCATAGGATCATTTTGAAGATTAAATCGATTAATATGGGTAAGGGATTTAAAAGGCCTACACAGCCACCATTTTTATATATGTTAGCTCTGGTTATTGAAGATAATGACTGAGATGACAATGAAACCATGCTCTCTTTCTCAAAATAGCCAAACTCAGTATCTCAGTATGACTTCATGTGCTCTAGCAGTAGGATTGATTATATATGTGAGTATATTCCTTATTTCACCATACTCTTCTGGCAGTTTAATTTAAATAAAACTACAGAGAACTAGGAGCATTAATTTACTCAAAATTGAATTCACATGTAATTTTATGAAACATAAATTGGGAAAATCCTTTGTGTATATCTTTAAACTTCTCTGAGTTTCTTTTTTTTTCTTTTTTTTTAAGATTTTATTTATTTATTCGTAGAGACAGAGAGAGAGAGAGGCAGAGGGAGAAGCAGGCTCCATTCCATGCAGGGAGCCTGACGTGGGACTCAATCCCCGGTCTCCAGGATCACGCCCTGGGCTGCAGGGCTAAACCGCTGCGCCACCTGGGCTGCCCTTCTCTGAGTTTCTAAAATAAAATGTATATTTGATCTAAGAGAACAAGATGACATCTTTGACAACTGGGTTTGGGGAAACAAACAAACAAAAAAAGGATTAAAAGAGCCAACATAATATCAAAGAGGAAGACCAAAACTGATGGGCTGATACTACAGGACTTTAAAATTCATCATAAACTACAGTAATCAAGACTGTGGTATTGGTGAAAGAATAGACAAATAGATGAATAGAATGGAATAGAGATCCCAGAAATAGACCCAGAGTCAACTGATCTTTGACAAAGGAGCAAAAGCAATACAATGGAGTAAAGTTGGTCTTTTCAACAAATGGTACTGGAACAAGTAGACATCCACAGGCAAAGATGAATCTAGACACAGACCTTATACACTTCACAGAAATGAACTCAAAATGTATCACAAGCATATATGTAAAAAGCAAACTCTACAACTCCTAGAAGATAACATTGGAGAAAATCCAGATGACATTAGATTTGGTGATGACCTTTCAGCTAAAACATCAAAGGCATGAACCATGAAAAGAAAGAATTGATAAGCTAGACATCATTAAAATTAAAAGTTTCTCCTCTGAGAAAGATAATATCAAGAGAATAAGAAGAAAAGTCACAAACTAGGGGAAAATATTTGCAAAAGACATGTCTAATAAAGAATTGTTATCTAAAATATACAAAGAACTACTAAAACTCAACAATAAGAAAACAAATAACCTGGTTAAAAGTGGACATGGCCAACAAGCACATGAGAAAATGCTCCGCATCACTTGCCATCAGGGAAATACAAATCAAAACCACAATGAGATACCACCTCAGTCCAGTGAGAATGGGGAAAATTAACAAGGCAGGAATAAATGTTGGAGAGGATGTGGAGAAAGGGGAACCCTCCTGCACTGTTGGTAGGAATGTGAACTGGTGCAGCCCCTCTGGAAAACTGTGTGGAGGTTCCTCAGAGTTAAAAATAGACCTGCCCTACACCCAGCAATTGCACTGTTGGGGATTTACCCCAAAGATACAGATGCAGTGAAACGCCGGGACACCTGCACCCTGATGTTTCTAGCAGCAATGGCCACAATAGCCAAACTGTGGAAGGAGCCTCGGTGTCCATCGAAAGATGAATGGATAAAGAAGATGTGGTCTATGTATACAATGGAATATCACTCAGCCATTAGAAATGACAAATACCCACCATTTACTTCGACGTGGTTGGAACTGGAGGGTATTATGCTGAGTGAAATAAGTCAATCGGAGAAGGACAAACATTATATGGTCTCATTCATTTGGGGAATATAAGAAATAGTGAAAGGGAATAAAGGGGAAAGGAGAAAAAATGAGTGGGAAATATGAGAGAGGGAGACAGAACATGAGAGACTCCTAACTCTGGGAAACGAACTAGGGGTGGTGGAAGGGGAGGTGGGCGGGGGGTGGGGGTGACTGGATGACGGGCACTGAGGGGCACTTGACGGGATGAACACTGGGTGTTATTCTATATGTTGGCAAATTAAACACAATAAAAAATAAATTTATATAAAAAAGTGGACTCAAGGTTTTAACAGACACCACACCAGAGAAGATAAACAGATAACAAGCATATAAAAAGATGTACCACATCAAAGGTCATTAGGGAAATGCAAATTAAAACAAACAGTGAAATACCACTACATATTTATCAGAATGGCCAAAGTCGAGAATAGTAACACTAGATGCTGGCGAGGGTGTGGAGGCACTGGAACTCTCATTGATTACTGGTGGGAATGCAAAATGGTACAGCCACTTTGGAAGACAATTGATGATTTCTTACAAAACTAAACATACTCCTATCATGTGATCCAGAAATTGTGCTTCTTGGTATTGACACAGAGGAGATGAAAACTTTTGTCCACATAAAAACTTGTACATGGATCTTATACTGGCCTTACTCGTAATTGCCCCAAATCAGAAGCAACCGGAACATTCTTCTGGAGGTGAATGGATAAATAAGCTGTGGAACAGTCAGACAATGGAAAACTATTCAATTCTAAAAAGAAATGAGCTATCAAGCCACAAAAAGACACGGAGGAAATTTAAATGCATATTATTAAATGAAAGAAGCCAGTCTGAAAAGGCTACATACTGTATGATTCCATCTCTATGACATTTTGGAAAAGGCAAAACTATGGAGACAGAAAAAAAAAAAACAATGGTTGCCAGGATTATGGGTGGGGGAATAAGAGATGAATAGATGCAGCACAGGAGTTTTAGGGCAGTGAATATACTCTATATGATACTATGGCATACATTTGTACAAACCCATGGGATGTAGAACACCAAGAGTAAAACCTAAGGTACACTATGGACTTTGGATGATTGTGATGTGTCAGTGTAGACTCATCAGCTGTAACAAATGAGCAGCTCTGCTTGGGGGATCGTGGTGATGGGGGAGCTGTGCATGTGGAGGGGCAGAAAGGTGTATGGGAAATCTCTGTACCTTCCCTTCAATTTTGCTGTGAACCTAAAACTACTCTTAAAAAATATCTTTTATAACAACATAAGTAAAGAATTTCCACATCATTGCCCTCATATGAAGAATCAGAATTGCTAAAACATAAGAAATATTTACCCGTATTTCCCATTTGTATGGAACATAGAGTTGCTAACACTGCCTTGACTTACTTGCTCCCTATGGAGCCTGAGTAGAACCTGAATTTTCTTGTCTAATATATATGTTGGTAGGCATGAACTGGGATAAGAGATCAAACAGGTCAACAAAGAAGTAACAGAGAAAGGACAAAAGTACAAAAATAAGGTTCTTTCCTAGAGATTCAAATCTGGATTGAAGTACAAGTTATGGAAGGTTGTGGTGTGTCTGAATATTGATAGTAATGCTCACTTGCTTCCACACAGGCTTTAAATAGCTGTTGGAGTTTCTGACAACTTTATGCTCTGGTGAGTCAGTGTTTGCAGATAATTCAGGCTGAGTTTACAGGTTTGCAGCAGGGATTGCATAAGATATTGTGAAAATCGTATTGAAAGTGATCTTAAATAGTTTATTTTATTTTATTCTGAGTTCAGTTCAAGTGTAGAAATTGTCATAGTTATAAAGGTCCATGGTGAGACCTTTCCATCACTGCTCAGAACTGATTAGCCTGTTATACACACACATACCTCCCATCTCACTCATCCTCAGTTATCCACTGTCACTTTTATAAACATGCATGCATACTCACGCACTCATAATCCCAGATATAAGCCCTTATTGTTTTAAAGTACTTTTGCTTCCCAGAACTATGAAGATCATGCAGCAGGTAGACAGGCAGATGTTCTGATGCTCAGATTTGGCTATTTTCATCATTGATGTACTTCAGTAAGAACAGATCTCAGAGAATTAAGCATCTTAAATCTGAAAGGTTAAACTAGAGATGCCTTGTGACTCAGTGGTTGAGAATCTGCCTTTGGCTCAGGCAGTGATCCCGGGGTCCTGGAATCGAGTCCCACATCAGGCTCCCCACAGGAAGCCTGCTTCTCCCTCTGCCTATGTCTCTGCCTCTCTCTCTCTCTCTCTCTCTCTCTCTCTCTTTCTGTGGCTCTCATGAATAAATAAATAAATAAAATCATAAATAAAATCATAAATGAATAAAATAAATCTAAATAGTTAAACTAAATCCATTTAGAAGTTCCGCTTTGTCCTCTATATAGCTATGACTTTTGTCTCTTGCTGCCTTGAAGCTGATTGTAAAAGAGCAAATAGTGACCTCCCTCTAGTCCATGCAGACTAGAAAAATGACCTCACAAACTACTGATTTTTGCTTTGTTGAAAAGAAAGCATTTCCATTCTAGAACACAAAATGAGTGAAAAACATCTAAGACTTTTTCAGGACTATACTGATTTCTTCTGTATTTCTGAAACAAAGAAATAACTAAGATACAATTTACACAACTCCAGGCCTGAAGAAACAGGCTCCTATGTGCTAAGACTGGGGCATCTTTCTGCTGCCTCTTCACCTGCCTCAAAACCATTCTCCACATGGTGAAAAACAGATGCTTCAAAAGTACCAGTGGCTCACTCCACATTACTCAAAGGATAAAGTCCCAGATCCTTAGCTGGTTTGTCAAACCATCAACCATTAGTCCTCACTCACCTCACACCCCCCGCCACCATCCATTTGCCATATTATACTTTACCATCCAGCAAAACTGTTTTTTTTTAATTATATCAAGGAGTATTCCTTCTGCCCAGATCACTGTCCACCCTCACCATATACATTCACTTGATTGACTCCAGTGCTTTCCTCAGGTCTAATGTATACCTTGAAGGTGAAGTCTTCTTTAGTCCCCAACATAAGTATGTGTTCTCATAGTGTCAAGACACGTCTGTTTCACATACTTTTATAGTCATATATTTCAAGTTGCGTTTCTCAGATGTTTGGCGTGCATAGGAATTAAAAGGAGATCATGTAAAAATGCATATTCTGAGCGAGTGCTGCAGGGCCCAGAGCACACACTGAGTAGCAAGGACTTAGAGCCTGTGTGCCTCTCTGGACCTGAGGACAGGATCCTCAGAGCCTCCCACACAGCAGGCCCTGAATTAACAGCCACTGAATGAATTTAAAAAGCGATAGAATCTTGACAATATAACATTTTCATTTTAAAATACAAGCAGTGCTTACAAATAACCATTTGAGAAGAACTTTGTTAACTTCCTTCCTCCTTCTGTATCTTGGTATTTCCATCTGTTCTTTCTGTCTCTTTGCCTCAAAGTTCACTGGTATCTGGAATTTCTACCCAATCCCCTCCTTTTCCTCTATTCCTTTTACACCCTGGAGGCATTTTCAATGCTAGCACTTCTGAAAATAAAAAGCAAAGGAAGCCAGGGAGGAGAGATGAAGAAAAAAGAAACTGTTCTCTTCTTCACATATCAGTTGAGTTACTTTCTTGTTTCTCTAAATCTAACCTCCTTGGACCCCATAAGACTATTCATCAAAGAATCCCAAACACATCCCTAGACTCCACTTTAGTGTTGTAATGCTCAAAAAATGTTGTCTGTATGTTCCTCAGAAATGGAAATGAACCTTATATCAGTCATTTATTTACACAAAGACTTGTCTTTTACCATCTAAGTAAAGATTAGACACATGTAGTCATTTTGTTCCAAATATTTATAGTTGAGTGTATTGTGAAGATGGAATAGTGAAAATAACACAAACTCCCCATGGTCCCCTTACCACCCTTATGCCCAGCCCTTGTCTCAAATACAAAATATAAAACAGTGTTAAAGAGCGGGTGCTGTGGAGCAGTCCTTTGTGGAGCAAAGAATTGGTGAAAACATTTTATTTTATTTTATAAGATAATGATTTTCTTACTGGATGGATCACCTTTAAGAAGTATAGGCACTGCTCTTCTCCATTAGGGTTCGATCTGTTTCCAAGCAGGCAAAAACCATCAAGGAAAACAGTTTCAGGGAGACAGTGTGTACTCGGAAACCTCAGACACATGTGGTTTTAGGAAACCACAGATTGACTTTTCTACTAGAAATACAAATTTTTGTTAGGCTTCAACTTTATTTAATGTCCAAAAGGACAATATAAGGAAGAAGGTTAATTAGTCTGTATTTCTGTATAAAATTTATTGTATGACTTACAGAGTGCTCTTGCACGTGCTCTCGCCCGATAGATGATAGATAGATGATAGATAGATAGATAGATAGATAGATAGATAGATAGATAATAGATAGATCTATATATATGATGTAGTATGTGTCTACATAAGTAAAATATCTATTTGTATATATATCTAATTCATACCTTCCATGTTTGCATTTCATATATATATATATATGCATCCATGTTCCAAGCATATATATATGCTTCCATGTTTGCATTTCATATATATATATATTTCATATATATATATATATATATATATATATATATATATATATATGACAGCTAAGGTAGGAAAGAGATCAGAAGAGAAACTCTTGGTAAATGTGTGGATTTGTTCACTAACAAGATGTTAGACATATAAATTTGATACTAAAAGTGCCTTCTCCCCAAAAACAGAGAGAATAGAACAATTATACTAGGGTGTGAATTCTAGCAAATTAAGAGAAATATCTGCATGATCTATGTTTCTAATTATCTGACAGAGTGCTGTTAATAACTTTTCTGGAAGCCACAAACACAGCAGTAGCACTTAATTATGATGCAGTCTTAAAATATAACACAATGCACTTTTTCTGTGGCCTTCAAGATCACATTGGCAGCAGAGCCTACCATAATGAACTGTCCTGAAGCCTTGAGATGCTGTTTTCAGCAATTTCACATTTAAGTATTCAGATTTTACAGTGTGTGAAGTCTGACTTGAATGTGCTCCGCCACAGTAACCTCAAAATATTCACATTTTCCTTTTCTCAATTTAAAGCCATGTTATTTTTAAAAAGCATGCAGAATATTGCAAATAAAGAGCTATAGTGAGCTAAGAACTAGATAGAACCCCCAAATTCTTCAAGATATGCTAACGATTATTTTGTCCAGTCAATTTAATTTTGCTGCAGCACACACATAAAGAAAGATATTTCACACTCCCCATGGTTCTCAGTGGTGAACATACACCAGCCCATAATTCTCAGCACACAATTATTCAGTTATCTACTTGCAAACAAGAAAATTCATTCCTTGTCATTTGATATTTTGTTTCACATCATGTAAGCATATGTCTTAAGGATTAATAAAATTATAAATTATATATTTGATGACTAAACAGGAGAAAATCTCTTAAACACTCTTACATTTTCTGTAATTTTCTTCATTTTACAAATATTATACCCCTTTTGCTACTTCTTTTATCTTAATTAGAAAGAGTAATTGGGCCACCTAGGTAGCTTAGTCTGTCAACCGGTGGACCAGCAGACCCTTGATTTCAGCTCAGATCATGATCTCAGGGTCTTGAGATCGAACCCCGAGTCAGGCTCGATGCTGGGAGCAGAGCCTACTTAAGTTTCTCTCTCTCTCTCTCTCTCTCTCTCTCTCTCTCTCTCTCTCTCTCTCTCTCCCCCTCTGCACACCCTCCTCCATTCTCTCTCCCTCTCTAAAAAAAATAAAGGGTAGCAAAAGGGTTTGATGGATAAGAAAAAGAGAAGAAAAGGAAAAGTTAAGTCTTCCTAATAAGGAATATTATGCTGAATACTAACTACCACAATAAGTCATCATTCCTGGGAATTAGAAGGAGCCCCCTTAAATGTGCATATGCTATTTTTTAAAGTTTAAAATATTTTACTTGCAATTTTAATTCACCAATATCCTGTGTCCCTTTTTAAAAATTATAGGAGACATTTTTACCCCTCAGGTTAATGCACTTAGCTGCTCTTTTTGGAGTCACTCTGGGGTGTTGCATTAATTTTAGCTGTAGGACAACAATAAAAAGTCATTTTAGTAAACCACAAATTAACTTAGGGGCCTTGTAAATGAAAGCACTTTTCAGAGTGCTTAGTGACGAAGACAGCCTTAATGTTCCCTCAGCTTAGCTGACTGTAGACAGATTTCTTCATCATTATAGGCTCCCCACCTCCATGTTCTTAGAGCTTTAACTTTAGAAAACTTGAAAATGTCCATTCATTCCTTCCCCTTTGAGGTATAAATCAACTCACAGGCTCTTGTCAGTTTTTACATCTCAGAGACATGTTTCTCAGAGACTTGGGAGCCTTCCCTTTGATGGGGAATCATCAAGAGAGCTAAGGTGTCCTCTCTCTAGTCTCTCTGGGAGAGTAGGAGTCTAACTTTGATAAGTGTCAATTAGCAAACACACATAGCCTAATCATACTGACAAATCCCCTCCCCCAGTGTCCTCCAGTACTTTTCTACTAGCTCATCCCACTGCTTAAAATCTCTCTCACCTTTTGTTTTAGTGGAGTTGAGTTCTCTCTCTCCCCCCTACTACAGTGGCCTTTCATAAACTCTTCCTTGCCTGTTTAATTTTGCCTGGTACAGTTTTTCTAGGAGATTATTTAGACCTCAAGTTTACTGTAAAGGAATCTGGATTGATGTAAATAGATTTTTTAAAGGATTGTAATGAATATTCTAAAGCATAGAAATACCTTATCCACCTGCAATTACTAGGTCTTACCTATTTAAGCCATACTACATTTTTTGCCTACTTTTATCATTCATGGTGGAAATATTCCTAAAATGTAATAAACCTATTTTTTCTCAAAATAAAGAAAACTTTGTTTCTCAAAGTGAAAATAGTTCTGTTTATGTTGTGCGCATGTGTGATTAAACAATACTGCACATGTAGAAAATTCAAATACTGGAAACCATAGTTTAAAGCAGTGTTTTCCAATCTTTATAGAAAAGTTCAGATTTTAACTGCTCCCCCCAAGAGATTTTAAAATGATGGATATATGGTATATCTGTTTATATGCTGTGGCTTTTGGAATGCCATAAACCATTGTAATAGCCAAGATTTGTTTTCCCCTCAGGAACTAATTTCTGCACTCATGGGGTGATAGTACTTACTGAAAATGAATAGATTAAAGCACAAAATAAAGATCACCTAAAATCCCACACCACAGAGGTGACTACCATTTACATTTAGACAAATATCCTTTCATATATCTTGTTAATAATGTTTCATGTGCTTTCTTTTATCCATTCGTGTACATTAGTAACATAATGTGGGCATATTTCCATATTAATACAAATAGACATCATCCTTTTCAAGTATATACTTAATTAAGTATAAGGATATACTGATTAATTGATTAATCAATTCAATTTCCTGTGACATACCTTCTTTCTTTTTCTATTTTGTATTTTAAATAACACTAGGAAGAATATCATGCCATATCATATTTGCACATTTGATATGATTTTTTTGTAGAAGATTGCATATGGTAACTTTACATAGAAAAATATAAACACAAGGCAAGTAAAACATACATTTGATACCAAGATGTCTCAATCAACCAAACTACTATAAAAGTGCATAAAGATAACGTATTCTTATAATGTATCCTAGATTTACAACGTTCCTTTAATTTGGGTGTAATAGTTTAGATGGGTGCAGAAAACAAGATTAGAATTACATGTAGAGTTTGTATTATCTATGTCATAAGGAAATAGCAGATAAAAGCTTTATATTTAAAGACAGAATATATTGTCTTGCTTATATAGTAAACCATTGCTCTACTGCTCGTCTTTCTACCCAAATTGTTATTTGGGTGGGGGAGCACATCTATCTATAACGTCTATTTGTAAAACTTCAGACATTGTTTCTACCCATATGTAACCATACGAAAATAGGTTATCATGTAAGGTAAGTAATTGAATTTCTAATTTTCTAAGCTCACAGTTTAATGTGAATTCATACCTTCCACTTGCCAGTTTTAAACTTAAATATATACTTTCATTTTGTAAAACTAAAATAACCCTTGGAGAAGATGTAAGCAACCAAATGCAAATGGAAGTTGTTTTGTGCTTTTCTTGTGTAGTGTTTATTCTGCTTTCACCTTGTTATCTACAAAACATGGAAGTGCCTGATGTGATATCTTTAGAAATAATTTCTCGAAGCGTAATTTCTGGATAAAAAGGCATATCTATTTAATTTTTTTTTTTTTTTTTTTTTTTTTTTTTTTTTTTTTTGGGGATTTTATTTTATTTTATTTTTTTTTTTTTTATTTTTTATTTTTTTTTTTACATAAATAATTAACTTTTATTGGTGTTTAATTTACCAACATACAGAAAAACACCCAGTGCTCATCCCGTCAAGTGTCCACCTCAGTGCCCGTCACCCATTCCCCTCCAACACCCGCCCTCCTCCCCTTCCACCACCCCTAGTTCGTTTCCCCGAGTTTGGAGTCTTTATGTTCTGTCTCCCTTCCTGATATTTCCCAACATTTCTTTTCCCTTCCTTTATATTCCCTTTCACTATTATTCATATTCCCCAAATGAATGAGAAGGGGTACTTCCAAATTCGTTCTATGAGGCCAGCATCACCTTAATTCCGAAACCAGACAAAGACCCCACCAAAAAGGAGAATTACAGACCAATATCCCTGATGAACATGGATGCAAAAATTCTCAACAAGATACTAGCCAATAGGATCCAACACCACATTAAGAAAATTATTCACCATGACCAAGTAGGATTTATCCCTGGGACACAAGGCTGGTTCAACACTCGTAAAACCATCAATGTGATTCATCATATCAGCAAGAGAAAAACCAAGAACCATATGATCCTCTCATTAGATGCAGAGAAAGCATTTGACAAAATACAGCATCCATTCCTGATCAAAACACTTCAGAGTGTTGGGATAGAGGGAACTTTCCTCGACATCTTAAAAGCCATCTACGAAAAGCCCACAGCAAATATCATTCTCAATGGGGAAGCACTGGGAGCCTTTCCCCTAAGATCAGGAACAAGACAGGGATGTCCACTCTCACCACTGCTGTTCAACATAGTTCTGGAAGTCCTCGCCTCAGCAATCAGACAACAAAAAGACATTAAAGGCATTCAAATTGGCAAAGAAGAAGTCAAACTCTCCCTCTTCGCCGATGACATGATACTCTACATAGAAAACCCAAAAGCCTCCACCCCCAGATTGCTAGAACTCATACAGCAATTTGGTAGCGTGGCAGGATACAAAATCAATGCCCAGAAATCAATGGCATTTCTATACACTAACAATGAGACTGAAGAAAGAGAAATTAAGGAGTCAATCCCATTTACAATTGCACCCAAAAGCATAAGATACCTAGGTATAAACCTAACCAAAGAGGTAAAAGATCTATACCCTAAAAACTATAGAACACTTCTGAAAGAAATTGAGGAAGACACAAAGAGATGGAAAAATATTCCATGCTCATGGATTGGCAGAATTAATATTGTAAAAATGTCAATGCTACCCAGGGCAATTTATACGTTTAATGCAATCCCTATCAAAATACCATGGACTTTCTTCAGAGAGTTAGAACAAATTATTTTAAGATTTGTGTGGAATCAGAAAAGACCCCGAATAGCCAGGGGAATTTTAAAAAAGAAAACCTTAGCTGGGGGCATCACAATGCCAGATTTCAGGTTGTACTACAAAGCTGTGGTCATCAAGACAGTGTGGTACTGGCACAAAAACAGACACATAGATCAATGGAACAGAATAGAGAACCCAGAAGTGGACCCTGAAATGTACGGCCATCTAATATTCGATAAAGGAGGAAAGACTATCCATTGGAAGAAAGACAGTCTCTTCAATAAATGGTGCTGGGAAAATTGGACATCCACATGCAGAAGAATGAAACTGGACCACTCTCTTTCACCATACACAAAGATAAACTCAAAATGGATGAGAGATCTAAATGTGAGACAAGATTCCATCAAAATCCTAGAGGAGAACACAGGCAACACCCTTTTTGAACTTGGCCACAGTAACTTCTTGCAAGATACATCCACGAAGGCAAAAGAAACAAAAGCAAAAATGAACTATTGGGACTTCATCAAGATAAGAAGCTTTTGCACAGCAAAGGATACAGTCAACAAAACTAAAAGACAACCTACAGAATGGGAGAAGATATTTGCAAATGACATATCAGATAAAGGGCTAGTTTCCAAAATCTATAAAGAACTTATTAAACTCAACACCAAAGAAACAAACAATCCAATCATGAAATGGGCAAAAGACATGAAGAGAAATCTCACAGAGGAAGACATGGACATGGCCAACATGCACATGAGAAAATGCTCTGCATCACTTGCCATCAGGGAAATACAAATCAAAACCACAATGAGATACCACCTCACACCAGTGAGAATGGGGAAAATTAACAAGGCAGGAAACAACAAATGTTGGAGAGGATGCGGAGAAAAGGGAACCCTCTTACACTGTTGGTGGGAATGTGAACTGGTGCAGCCACTCTGGAAAACTGTGTGGAGGTTCCTCAAAGAGTTAAAAATAGACCTGCCCTACGACCCAGCAATTGCACTGTTGGGGATTTACCCCAAAGATTCAGATGCAATGAAACGTCGGGACACCTGCACCCCGATGTTTCTATCAGCAATGGCCACAATAGCCAAACTGTGGAAGGAGCCTCGGTGTCCATCGAAAGATGAATGGATAAAGAAGATGTGGTTTATGTATACAATGGAATATTCCTCAGCCATTAGAAACGACAAATACCCACCATTTGCTTCAACGTGGATGGAACTGGAGGGTATTATGCTGAGTGAAATAAGTCAATCGGAGAAGGACAAACAGTGTATGTTCTCTATTTAATTTTTTTAAATAAAATTTCAAACTGTCTCCCAAAAAGTCTTTACAAATTTATATGCCTTTATATTTTGCATGAGAATACCTATTTACAACACTGGGTATTACCAATTTTTTAAATCTTGGCAAAACTTAGAAAGACAAAGTGAACCCCCAATATTCTTTTAATTTTATATTATTTAATAGCTAATTTGGTTGAGTTTTTCAATGAGAATATTGACTATTTGTCTTTTTTAAAGACAAATAATTTTAATTTATGTGAGAGAAAGAGAGAGAGAAGGACTAGAGGCAGAGGGAGGAGAGAAGCTTCCTTCCTGCTGAGCACAGAACCCTGATGTGGGACTTGATCTAAGGATCCTGAGATCCTAACCTGAGCTGAAACAAGAATCTGATGCTCAACCAACTAAGCCATCCAGGCACCCTGATTCTCTAAAAATTCACTGTATTTTTAAAAGAGATTTCCGTGATTTTGTAACATTCAGCAATTTTTTCTATTTTTTCTTTTTTTATTCCTTATTAAACATAATTGCCCAGAATATAATCATCATGTATAATAATTTAATATATTTTTACAGTTATGTTTATGGGACCTCTGTAGGGCTCTGTGCCCTTTCATTTCACAAATGATTTTGATTTCTTCTATATTTACTCTTACATATAAATGAAGTTTATGACAACTATAGATACATTAGTGTGTATATGACTGTGTATATGAGCTTACTATTTATATGTGATATGATTCTTAAAATATATTTTATAATTTTATGGAGAGGTATTTGGAAAAAATAACATTTAAAGTAATTAAAGAACTTTCATTATCACAGGTAAGATAATATTTTTATATTTAAGGAGAACTTGAACATTCTAATATATTTTTTCATACTGAAATTTGGAGACTTCTCAATTCCCTTCCCTCCTTAATCACTTTTTCTCTGCAGACTAGGCTTTGAACTGACATATTTGATTTTTTCATCCTTATCTCTTTATATTTATCATATTAATATGTACATTCCTGTGGTTCCAGTTAGGCTCATTTCAATTCTTTTTAGGGGCTGGTCATGTGAAACAGCAATACCTGTTTCCATAGTGGGCACATTATTTTGTGCCAACTATTGTCTATTTCTCTAAATTCATTCATGAGAGTTGTTACTGATACAGTTTAATACTCTGCTCATGTAAATTCTGATGTTTCCTCAATATTTTGTATATGGTAATCCATATCTGGAAAAAAATTAAAGCCAATAATTCTGCTTTGGGTTTTTTTGAGAATTATCTACATAACTCAAAAGTATTTTATTAAACCTTATGAGGAATGGAGTACTGTTGCATGCTACAACATAGATAAACCTTAAAAGCAGCATGCTAAGTGAAAAAAGCAAGTCACAAAAGACCAGCTATTATATGATACTATTTATATGAAATATACAGAGTAGGCAAATCTATAGAGACAGAAAATTGATTAGTGATTGCTAGGAAAAAGTGAGTAGGGGAAGATTTAAGAGGTACTCATTAATTATTACTTTAATTTATATGTTAGGTCCCTGAATGCATTTGGTCTTCTACTCAGAATCACATAACATAAAATTCACTCTTTTAACCGAAGTAAAGTGTATAATTTAGTGGATTTTAGTATACAGTAGTTCCCTTCTTATCAATGGGGGAATACATTCCAATGCCCCCTGTGGATATATAAAACAGTGGATAGTACCAAATTTTATATGTACTGTTTTTTCTTATAAATACATACCTTTGATAAAGTTTAATTTATAACTGAGGCACAGTACAAGACTAACGATAACTAATAATAGAAAAGAACTATTATAATAACAATATACTGTAATAAAGGAATGTAAATCACCTCTCTCTCAAAGTATCTTATTATAGTGTACTCACCCTTCATCTTGTGATGATGTGAGATTATACAATGCCTACGTGATAAGTTGAAGTGAGGTGACTGATGTAAGCAATGTGACGTAGCATTAGGCTACTAGTGACCTTCTGACAATATGTCAGGAAAATCATCTGCTTCCAGAGAGCACTTGACCAGGGGTAACTGAGACCCCCAAAAGTGAAACCACAGGTAAGTGGTTGGGGAGGGCTACTGTATTCACAATGTCATGCAACCATAATCATTGTCTAGTTCTAGAACATTTCCATTACTCCAAAAATAAACCCCATACCTCCCAATTCCACCCTACTATTTTCTATCAACCACTAATCTACTTCCTGTCTCTATGGATTTGCCTGTTCATAGAATCTTACAAGAGGTGGTCTTTTGTCACTACTTTCTTTCGCTTAGCATGTTTTGAAAGTTCATCCTTGTTGGAGCATGTAGCAGTACTCCATGACTTTTTATGACTAAGCAATATTCCATTCCAACAATGTAATATGTATTGTTTATCCCTTCATCATTTGATGTACATTTGGGTTGTTTCTACTGTTTCACTATTATGAATAACGCTTCTGTGACCATTAGTGTACAAGTTTTTGTGTAAACGTGTTTTGAATTCATTTAGGTGTATACCTAGTAGTGAAATTGCTGAGTCATAGGTATCTCTGTTTAACTTTTTGAGGAAGTACAAACTGTTTTTCCCAACAGTTGTACCACTTCACATTCAGATACTGCAAACCATATGTTTACAGTGTGTAAGGGCTCCAGTTTTTTAACATCTTCACCAACTTGTTGTTTTCTCTTTTTTAAAATTTCAGCCATCCTGGTGAGTGTGAAGTGGTATCACATTATTATTTTCTGCATTTGTTTTTTAATTACTCGATATAAGTGCATGTGTGGTTTTATAAATGGAATCGATATCAAAGTTATATGACCATCTTGATGCATGCTATGTATCTTGTGGCATACTACAAGGAGTTGACGAGTGGTCTATATTTTATCTATAAAAGAAAAGCAACATTCTGATAAAGGGTCTGATTATATGTCCTATGCTTTAACCTAAGTCACATTACAGCTAATCATTTCAACCCCTGAAAATCTGCCTTTATTAAATTTGCAAAAATAGCTTTGAAAGAATTGTGTTAATAGATTTCTATGTTAATGGACTGGCTACTCTGGCTTTTCCGCCTACTATCTATAGTGCCCAGAAAAGGGGACACTCTAAATCATACTTCTTTATAAACTTTCTTGACCTGAAATTCCATTAGTGGGAGGAAAAAAGCAGCTTCTCATTGAAAAATATATTTATATAATACTAATATATAAACCATCCTTTCAGGGTAAGTTAAACTCCTCTAGAAATTTCATTAATTCTATTAGACTGATAGTTATTACAATAAATCTATCCTCATGAAACATTTCACTTCCCTGGAGGCAAGTGGAAGGGGAGGAGGGTGGGTGTTGGAGGGGAATGGGTGACGGGCACTGAGGCGGACACTTGACGGGATGAGCACTGGGTGTTTTTCTGTATGTTGGTAAATTGAACACCAATAAAAATTAATTTAAAAATAGAAAAAAAAACAATATGGGAAAAGGGGAGAAAGAAACTAACACTAACAGTATATAGGTTTTAGATTTTCTTTCATTTGGGTTTTATTTTGATGATTTCAATCTCTTTTCAAAACTGTTGTTCAAAATGATTTTAGCTTTAATGACAAAGGTGAGATTCTTACAAGTATCTTCTTAGGAATTCTCATACTGGGACATTTGAAAAAGTTTTTCTTTTACTAGGTACAGTGATCTTGCACATATTCTCATTCAAGTACCTGGGAAGCACTTACGGGCAAACTAGTAACTGACAAAATTTGTGAGGACTTCTGAAGAAAAAAATGGAGAAGAATGCAAATATCTTACAAGAATTTGTATACCCCTCTTTACTTACTCACTTGTGTGGAGACAAGACCCAAAAGGTGATGGATAGGAGCAGAAACCTCCCCTTCTGCTTGATAAGTCCAAACAGAGAGCTATCTTTTAGGGATGGCTAATTTTGTTTTTATTTCTGATAGATGAAGACTTAAGCTCCTTGAAAGTGAAATTAAAATTTCCTGGAGTGACTGAAGGCAAAATCATTAATTAAACAGCTAACAAAGAAAATATACAGCCTACTCTGTAAAGGCCCCAAATGAGATCTTAGCTACTATACTACTATTTTAAGATACTATGGTATTTAAAGTTACTTCTGTGTTGCACTAATTTAATAAAATGTGTTATGCGCATTACATAATTATTAAAGATTCTTGCTTTCAGTTTTGATATCTTTCATGATAGTGATTTATACTATGTAATTTGGGCAAAAATTCCTCCTGGCATCAAGCAAAGCGTTTCACAGTGAAATTTTAAGGTATATATAAATATATTAAAATTTGCATCTGAAAATACAAAGTTTTTAAGTAACAGCATATATAAGAATTGTTTTTTTTCTGTATTCTTTACTATGTGAGCAGGCATTATTTTATAATGCCTGCTTTTTATAAATTATATAAATCCTAGGGTGCCTCCCCAACCCCAAATCATAACAAAAATCTTAAGTTTCGCAATTCCAGATTTAGTTATTTATTCAGTTAAGTTTAATAATACATAGTTATTAATCATTACTGTTGAGACTGATTTGTATCAAAAAAGTGCAAAATGAGGACACAGTTCCAATATGCACCAGTTGCCATTAGTACAGCACAATCATGTTATCTGCAGATAGGGACAGTTTTATTTCTTCCTTTCCAATCTATGTGCACTGTGTTGAATAGGAGTGGTGAGACCAGACATCCTTTCCTTGTTCCAGATTTTAATTTATTTTTTAAAGATTTTATTTATTTATTCATGAGAGAGAGAGAGAGAGAGAGAGAGAGAGAGAGAGAGAGGCAGAGAAGAAGCGGGCTCCATGCAGGGAGCCTGATGTGGGACTCGATCCCAGGACTCCAGGATCACGCCCTGGGCTGAAGGCAGGTGCTAAACTGCTGAGCCACCCGGGAATACCCCCTTGTTCCAGATTTTAGAAGGAAATCATTCAGTCCACTCAGTCTTTTACGATTAAGTGTAATGCTTGCTGCAGATTTTTGTAGATGCTCATTATCAGGTTGAAGGTACTCCTCTCTATCTCTCTATTCTTGTTTTTCTAAAAGTTCTTATCAGGAATGAGTGTTGAGTTTTGTTAAATTATTTTTCTGCATCAGATAATATTATCATGTGTTTTTTTCATTAGTTTGTTAATATAGTGGGCTAAATTGACTACTTTTTGAATAGCGTACCAGCCTTGAAAATAAACTCCACTGTATCATGGTATAATTATTTTTATGTATCACTGACTTCTATTTGCTAATGTTTTATAAAATTGTTTTGTGAAGAGTTCATAAGGGATATTCGATAAGGGATATCACATTAATGCTGGCTTCATAAAATAAATAGAAAGTATTCCATCCTCTTCTATTTTGGGGAAGAAGTTGTATAGAATTGGTGCTAATGCTTTTTTAAATGTTTGGTAGAATTCTCTAGTGAAATCACCTGGACATGAAGATTTCTTTTTTGAAAGGATTTTAATTTTGAATTCAGTTTCCTTAGTAGTTACAGAAATACTCAAATTACCAATTTCACTTTGGATAAGTTGTGGCATTTTCTGTTTTTTGAAGAATTGGTCCGCTTCATTTAAATTGACTAATTAAAATATATAGAATTATTTTTTATTATTCTTTTGATGTTTGGAGGGTTTGTAGTAGTTGTGATGGTTTCATTATTGATAATAATTTGTGTTGTCTTTTTCATTATCAGTCTTGCTAGAAGTTTGGCAGTTTTATTGCACTTTCCATAGAACACTGATTTTCTCAATTGCTTTTCTGTTTAATTTTCATTGATATTTGCCTTTGTCTTTATTGTTTTGTTCGTTCAGCTTGCTCCAGGTTCATTTTGATATGTTTCTAGATTCTTCAGGAGGGAACTTATTGATTTGATATTTCTCCCCTTTTTTAAAATATTATTTACTCAAAAGAATGAGAGTGTGGGAGCAGGAGCAGAGGGAGAGGGATAAGCAGACTCTGTGCTGAGTGTAGAGCCTGATGCAAGGCTCCATCTCAGGACTCTGAGATCATGACCTGAGCTGAAACCAAGAGTTGGGACACTAAAGTGACTGTTCCACCCAGGCACCCTGATTTCTTCCCTTTTCTAACATAGACATTTAGTGCCTTCAGATTTCCTCTTAGCACTTGGTTTGGCTTCATCTCATAAATTTTTTGTAAGTTGTGTTTTCATTTTTATTTAGTTCAATGTATTTTTTTTAAGTTTTTATTTAAATTCCAGTTAGTTAACAAACAGTATGATATTAGGTTCAGGTGTACAATACAATGATTCAACACTACCCTACATCATCCAGTGCTCATCACAACAATTGCACTCCTTAATCCCCGTCACCTATTTAACCTATCCCCCCACCAATGTCACCTCTAGTTCAACGTAGTTTTGATATTTATTGAGCCTTGTTATTTGATCTTTGGACTATGTAGTAGCATATTGTGTAGTTTCCAAATGTTAGTAGTTTTCCTTTATTTTTCTGTTGTTTTTATTTTGCTTCTATGGTGGATAGAGAACACACTTTGTAAGATTTCAGTTTTTTAAAATTTGCTGAAGTTTGTTTTATGGTCCAAGATATGGTCATTCTTGGTATATGTCCCATAGGAACTTAAAAGTATAGGTCTTCTGATACTTTGTATACATTATTCTATAAATGATGAGTACACACCATTGATTGGTGGTGCTCTACAAAGTCAGCAGATTTGAATCTCTTGAAGAATCTAACCCTACATTCAGTTAGTGCTTAGTAAGGGTTTGTTGGATTCCACAGACCTGCTGTACTAGTATCCTTATTTCTGTCATCTGTTATCTCCTAAAATTTCCAAGGGAAAGGCAAATAGCTGAAAGTAGGACCCTACCATGGGATTTTATTAGGCAGGCTATAGTGATAATGCTGCATGACAACCCAAAAGCATAGTTTGCCATACCAATCATTTATCTCATTGTCAGAGGTCTACAGCGTGACTATATTTTAACTGACCATGTCTGTTCTTGCATGAGTTCTATTGAGTTATGCTGAATTCCAGGTTTTGGGTTAGATTCAAGTCTGTTCCTTATATATTAATTCTGAGATCCATGCTGAGGAGCAATAGCTATCTAGAGTATATTCTTTAAGTGGCAAAGAGTGGAAGCTCCAGGAGAGTTGGCAGAAATGTGGAATACTTCCCAAAGGTTCAGCTAGTAATAAGCACAGTGTCACTTCCATCCATCTTTCATTGTCCAGAGGAAGTCATAGCAATGACTAAAGCAAATGTCTTAAAGGGATATACTCCCCTTACTCCAGTGGGAAGCACCCCAAAATCACAGGGCAAAAATCACATATGAGTAATCCTATTATGGTGTGGGAGTGAAAATTGGAGGCAATGATCCAATATAACTCTGACTTACTTTCTGAATCTGTAACACTTATCTACACAGGGGTCAGGAAAATGAAAACCTTTTGTATGAAAAGATGGGGAATCTTTATTTGATTTATAAATTATAAGAGATGTTCCCCCTTGACATACAATTAAGTCTTATATGCTGTGTTTTGGAGAACTTCAAGAAATGGCTTTAGTAAACTAATGAGAAAGTACTTTAGAATATACTTCATACTACCTCAGACACGATGTATTTCTAAATCTAGTCTTTATTCTCTTATTATTTTGGTTTGGAACCACAAGTAGATATTTGGTTTGGAATCATAGAAGGATTTCTTTGGGGAGTCCTTTGTAAGCTTGTACAGCTAAGCTAGATATAGTGACTTGAAACAGAGTTCATCTGTATCAGTTTGATTGTGTGTGTGTGTGTGTGTGTGTGTGATAAAACATTTGCACTTCCATATATTTTTGGAAACCTTCAAATTTTTTATGAATTAGAAATTTACAGACTATTTGGTATCTCTCAGTTGGTCATCACAGAATCCTGTAGGATAATACATGTCCAGGATTTTTCAGGTCACAATTTGAATTTTATTTGAAGAGACACAATTGTCATTAAAAATACAACAAAGAAAACTGCAGGGACAGAATTCTTGATTTAAATCCAGAACAGGTATATAACATCTATTTCATGTACTTGCAGAGTGACAGAGAACTTTTCTTACCAGTGAAGAATAAGGGGAATGGTTTCTCAGAGTCTGTTTGGGATACTAATTGGTTGCAGTTGAGGTAGGAATTTTAATGAAATGGACATTTGTTCTCCAAGAATTGATCTGAGACCACCATGAAGTTAACAGACTATTGAACACATAACAAGCCAGTGATGATTTGCAATCAGTCCTTGCCAGATTGGTTTCATTTAAAACCTTTAACCCAGAAGACAGGGGCCACCTCATTATCAGTTTTCTTAGGTCAAGATAAAGAAAAATTAAGATTCATATTTAAAAAGTATTTGTGTTTGTAGGCATTCATGTGAATGACACTTGAAACACAATTATGAGAAAAAATAAAAGCAGCTGAATTAGAATTCAATTAGAGCCTTTCCAATATATGTCAAATAAAAAGGAACAAATTTCACTGGGAAATGAAGGAATGAAGGAAACATTTTAGAACATGTTTATTGCTATTTGATTTTTATCAGTTGCAAGAAAGGGACATAATTGAAATATCAGTATTAAATAAACTTTAAGGTTACTATTTTTCTTCTAATTGTCCCTTCCATAATGGTTTCTGATTCTTTATAATATCACAGTAAACAAAATGTAAGGAGGTCAGCACTGGATATGAGTGTCTGTGGTTGCTGCAGTTAATATATTCTTATCTAGTGATGTCTGTGTCATGGCTCTCCCCTCTCATCTTCTTTCACTGTTCATTTGCCTCCTCTCCTTTTTTCCTCCATGATTATCTACTTTTACAGCTTTAACTATGACCTTCTACTTTCTTCAGTGCCCTCTATTCCAAGAAAAATCCCATATGTCCAGCTACTTACTAGAAGGGTTCACTGGAACATCTCCATGTAGCCCCAATACCTCCTCCTTTTTATTTCTCATCCTCTGTCTACTGTCCCTTTCCTTCATATTAAACAACAAAAATTAACTCATCATCTCTTGATTTGCCATTAGTTAATTCTGCCACCCATGGCAGAAGTCTCCATTATCTTTGATTCTTGCCTGTCCTTTAACTCTAAATCTCATTGGTATCAGACCAAACTGAGAAAGAGAAATTAACATCTGTGACTGGTTTCCAGAGTGTTAACATTTTATTATTAATTTTCTTAACAGTCCTAATTCTTACCTGCTTCAAAGTTGCACAGATCCCACGCGCTGATTCCGATACTTACTGCCTAATGCCTAAGCCAAAAAAGGTATGCTTATGACTAATGGTACTTGGTAGACATTTCATTTGACCTTGATGTTCTCTCCTGATGTTCCTAGACATGACTTCAAAGTTCATAGTGCCGCACAAAGTCAAAATCAGTACAGTATCATTGGCACAGTAGAAAATCTATCCGTGATCTTGGCTTATGTTATTGTATTACCATGTTGAACACTCTTCTTGTCTGAAGATAATTCCACTCTGCATATGTTATACAAGCTTCCTCAGATAAATCTACCTAAAACACATTTCTCCTTGTGCCATTCTACTGTTCCACATGAATGTAATCATCTGTATATTCTGGAGTTCAGAAATGTTTGGAAAGTCCTGACTAATGAAATGGCACGATTATTGCTTCTTGAATTGTATCTCAGAATTCACTGTTGCTAATTTTGGAGGGTCTCTAGAGATCTGTTGGGAAGAATAGCTCTTTTCCTGAAAAGCAGAACCAAACCCTCCTGCTCCTGTTTGGGGTGGAAATTTTCTCTGCTCTGGTTCTTCAGACAAATGATCCCACCTGCTTCCTTTTACCCACCAAATTTGCAAATCTTCCAGTTAGCTGAAGACATCCACATATTTTTTAGTGTGATAATGGACTGTTTCCTTGATCTAGTCTCTGTCATTTTGGTGGGATTTAACTGAGAATGAAAAATAAATGTTTTTAGTCCAGTATCTTACATATTTTAGCATCTTTATTTTGAAACAGTTTTCAACTTAGAAACAAGTTCTGAAAATAGCATATAAGATTCCTGTGTACCTTTTACCCACTGTCCCCCAAATTTTAATGACTTACATAATCATAATACAGTTATCAATATCAGAAAATTAACATTTATCTAATACCGTTAATGAATCTACAAATTAGTCCTATCTGGTAAAGTTTAATGTTCAGCTATTAGTATATTGACTATATTTATTCAAAGTCTTATTTCTACTTCATTTAAAACAAAGTGATACAGCACTTAGATGCAGTGATTGATCTTAATATTGCTAAGTAAAATAATAAAAGACACTAATATATTTTTTTCATTCTAATTCCATTTTCAAAAAAATTTTTACATGTTATGTTTCACTCATATAATTAGTATTTATCTTAGTTCACTATTTGTATTACAGAGAACAACCTCTACCCTTATGTGATCAAACATCTGAGGGGCTTTGTTTTTGGCAACATAACGAGTCAGAATCCTCAGGAGAATCATACAGAAATCAGTGCACAGGACCAAAGTATAATGTGTCGCATTCAGAGTTGGACCCAGAGCTTTGAAATTTGTTAGGATGTAAGCGTCTCTGTCTGTATGTCCATCTCTGTCTCCCTCTTTCTTTTTTAATGCAATTTTATTTTATTTTATTTTATTTTATTTTATTTGTATATTTTTTATTGGAGTTCAATTTGCCAACATATACTATAATACACAGTTATTGTCCTGTTAAGTGCCCCCCTCAGTGCCCGTCACCTAGTCACCCCATTCCCCCACCCACCTCCCCTTCCACTACCCTTGATCATTTCCCAGAGTTAGGAGTCTCTCATGTCTCTCATGCAAACTTGAAGTTTGCACTGGTGCTTCCCGCACTATACTTTTATAGTAGGTAAATAGAAACAGTAAATCCCCAGTAGTTAATGTGTCGCTGTATAAAAATAGACAATCCATTTATACCTAGTCATGTGAACCTCTGTTTTCTGGATTTTTTTTTTAGATATAAATGTTAGAATTGGACACATCCATGAAACAAAGGTCACTGTAAGGTCAACAGGATGTTATACTTCTTTTTGTGCACTAAAAGGTATACCTCAGTTCTGAAAAGCTTAATAGACTTTTATAAAGTGAATGCTCCAATCTCTACTGTCTTAGGAACACTCTTGGGGAGAGAAGAGATCTCACTAGTGAGCAGAAAATCAATTGCTAACTTTCTGGAGCTGCATTAAGTTTTACTTACCAGTAGGACACCATTATCTCTTTTGGAACCCTGCTGGCTTAGCCATTAGCTCCCTTTTCACAAAGGGTCAGACCTTTGTGGCTTCTGAGTTAGAAGTTTTATGCATTATACATAAATGCCTTTGTTTTTAAAACTGGAACTGCATCTATAAATGTGTTGATTTATCATAGAGATAGCTGTTATCAAAGAAAGCCTGCCAAGAAGTAGGCTATAATTGACCTTGACCTGATCCGTTTTATGGCTGCATTTACATTATAGTCTCTATAAAATTATTGCAGTAGTTACAAGTATTTGATATAGCTATTTAAGTTTATTTAAGTGAGTCATTTTACTCTCTATCCTAGTTCAGACATATGGACCCTGAAAAACAAGTGGCCTAGAGCTTAGATTTCTATGTTAAATGGGACAATAATCCTTTGATTTAAAAAGAAAAAAAATCTTTTACTGTGATATAATTCCTGTAAGGAAGTTTGTTTTTCAAGTATCATTTATTAATTCTAAAATCAATTTTGAAACTACTTAAATATCTTTTAATAATCCCGGTACACTAATACTAAGAAAATTGTTTCAGCAAAGAAGGTTAACTAGAGATAACTACCACTTACATACTACTTTTAGTTTGGGATAATAGTTGAAAGGAGTAAAATTGTCTGGAATTTGAAATATAGTCTCAGATGGTTCTCAAGATCTATTTCCTGATATGACTTTTTAATTAGAAAACTCACTTTGAAATCTTGATCCCTCAAAACAAAGGCATAATAACTTGAGAACCAAACAAACAGAAAGCAATGAGGTTTAAATGTTGAAGTATCCGGAACTGTTGAAAGCTTCCTGAAATGTGGCTTCATTTTATGTGTGTACTTAATTTTATTACACCTGTGATTAAAAACACAACAAGCAAACGACAAAAACTTTTGACAGGAATTTTAATAGTTTGTTTTTAATGAGTCATGTTACATATTCTGACTCCTAAATTAGGTTATATCAGACAGTACTTAGATTATTCTGCTTAAAAACTAAAACAAACATTTTAAGAGGTAAAGAGTACTGGGGGTACCTGGGTGGCTCAGTTGGTTAAGCGTTTGCCTTCAGCTCAGGTCATGGTCTTGGGATCCTAGGATAGAGCCCCCTGTAGGGCTCCCTGCTTGACAGAGAGTCTGCTTCTCCCCCTCCCTCTGCCCCCACCTCCACACTTGTTCTGTCTCTCTCTCTCAAATAAATAAATAAAATATTTTTAAAAAGAGGCAAAGTGTACTAATAAGTGATGTATTATTAATCATCTAAAACTAAGGAACAATTTTAGTTCTGATAATTCCCAAGACTTGATTAAACCACATAAAGTCCGGTGACCAAGGAACAGCATATCAATTAATCTCAGGTAGCTGTTTTCTTTCTGTAAGACAGTACTTAGAATGCTTCTTTAGAGTTAACAATGTACCTGACAGTCCACAGCAATGAACATATTAATCATCATTTAGCAACATACAAGTGATTATACATGGAGTATGCTCTGGGAAAAATGGGTTATACTTTCATAGTATTGCCATTTTCACAAAGTTAATACCAAGTATCATTTGAAATGATCTCAGAACAAACCAGTGATACAATGGGGCCAACTTGTACCAACTCACAAGAGCTTGACAAATGCTACAAATCACACCCTTCCCCACCACAGAACTGTTGTTAAACATTCATCAGCACACCACTGGATTTTAAACTATATATAATTTTAAAACAGATTCTGCATGATCTAAACTGGAATGAATAGTCACCTTTTAATTGTTCTAATTGCAGATTCTCAGTACTACTAAGTTATAAAAATCAACTAAGCATTTAAAAAATCTTTTTTTTATCTTGAAAACCACAATCCACCTGTACTTACACACTTTTGCTATGATATCAAACTGTACTGCCTAGTTAGAGTCCCCATTTATGTATACGTGGTTTGATTATCTAGTGCATGTGGAAATCTTCTTATGCCTCCAAAGAGAGATGCTTTATCTTGCCTATAAAAACAAAATTTCCAGTTAGTTAGTTTTCATTGTGACGCTGCCTTTCTCAGTTTCATATTGAGATAGTATGTGAGCCTCATATTTTAAAAAAAAGTGTTTACTTGCCTTCCAAAAGAAAGCAAAATAGTTTACTTCCTCAAAGCAAAATAATTTATTTCCTCAGTGTTTATCCATAAAGTTTACAGTTTCTGTATGTATTATAATTGTCCAAGAGGCAGTTTTCACAATATATTTGTAATTATCCAGAATGATTTGGTATCTGAAGCATTGATATTAATGAGCAAACAATGGTTGTAAGTCACAGAGCTTTGCTTTAGCATTACTTGTTTCACTTTACTGTAGAATTCACTGAATGGCAGGTGTATCATCTCATGGAGTTTCTTATGGCAATTATTAGCAAGAGCTCTTATGACATTATTTCACTTAAAATATTCAAACTTAGATTAATTTAAATAAAATAAGCTCTTCCTTTGAGTTCCAATAGCAGAATTCTTTTCAAGAGATATCTCTCTGCAATACAATTGTTGACTTACTCATATGTCAATTCCTTGATGGTAGAAAACATAGTATGTATTATATGTCACTATAGGAGATTGGGTCTCTGGTATACAGAAGTCACCCATCACCCATCTGAAGGATAAATGAGTGGATTCTAAGGGCAAAGATTGTTGGTATAAATAAGAAATCCATTCATTAATAAAAGGGAATGCCCAGCATGTACTTGAATAGTCAAGGAAGACTCCATTTCATTGGTAGGACTTCCATGAACATTGACTTTATGTATAGAAAGGACAGCAAAGTGACCTGGGCAGGGGAAAAATACATGAACAAGGTTGCTGAGGTGTGTAACTAATGCATTTGAAGTTCAGTAATAGGCCAATTCGTTTGGAGCCAATATTTGTAAAAGTTAATTCTGGAGATTGAGTGGAGAGTTGGAACAACACCAGGTCATGGGGGAGGTTGAAAGTTTATCCTCTTAGTTGTGGGGAACCACTGAGATTTTGCCTATACATTTAATTCAGAAAGATTCCTTTGAAATAGATTGTGAAAGGATGAAATTACAGTTGGAGAAAAGTGAGAAAGTCCGAACTATTCGACTGTTACTGCTATGAAATTCAACATTATTTAAATATGTCCTCATTCTCCCCATCCAAATGTATAAATAATTTTAAGGCAAAATTATTCTCAAAAACTAAATTGTTTTAGACTTTATTTTTTGGAAAAAAATGTGATACTTCTAAATTCTTATAGAGATTGCATATAGCAAAGACTCAGATTTATAACCAGCCAATACAAATCTATTGATTGAAACAGTCAAAAATGTGAAGAATAAAAATCATTTTAAACATATATATGCACAAACACACATACACTCTAATAGTTACTAAGACCCCTTCACAAATTAAAGTACGGAGGCAGATTTATGAAAGTAAAAGCAAAAGAAAATGAAAATATGCAGTGATTGTTGAGATATACAAAAAATAATTTCTCAAGCATTTAATTTCTCAGAAGGAATTAGTAATACCTAACATTTGCTTAGCTATACTATATATGGAGTCTAGAACTTGTCATTTGCTGGTATCTTAGTCAACTCAGGCTGCTAGAACAAAATACCATAGTATATGTATACCACATCTTCTTTATCCATTGACAGATACTCTGGTAGTTTCCATATCTTGACTGTTGTGAATAATATTGCACTAAACACAGTAGTAAAGATATATTTTTGATATCCTATTTTCATTTCCTTTGGATATATACTCAGAAGTTGGATTAGTGGATAATATGGTAGTTTTATTCTTAATTTTTTTGAAGAACTTCCATGCTGTTTTTCATAGTAGGTGAATCAGTTTACATTCTCACCAACAATGCACAATGGTTCTCTTTTTTTCCCCACATTCTCACCAACACTTGTTATATCTTGCCTTCCTGATGACAGCCCTTCTTTTTTTTAAAGATTTAATTTATTTATGAGAGAGAGAGAGAGAGAGAGAGAGAGAGAGAGAGGCACATACACAGGCAGAGGGAGAAGCAGGCTCCATTTCACGCAGGGAGCCTGGCGTGGGACTCAATCCCGGGTCTCCAGGGGGGGATCCACACCCTGGGCTGAAGGCATCGCTAAACCGCTAAGCCACCCAGGCTGCCCGACAGCCCTTCTAACAAGATGATGTGGTATATATATGTACAATGGAATAATATTCAGCCATGTGAAAGAAGAAAATCCTGCCATTTGTGACTACATGGATGGAACTTGAGGGCATTATGCTTAGTAGGATAAACCAAAGAAAGATAAATATTATATAACATAACTTATATGTGGAATCCAAGAAAGCCAAAATTGTAGAAACACACTATAATAGTGGTTACTAGGGAATAAGGAGTGGGGAAATTGGGGAAATGTTAAAGGGTCTAAGCTTACAACTATAAGGTCAATAAGTCCTGGAGACCTAATGCATAGCATAGTGATTCTAGTCAATGATACTGTATTATATTGCTAAGAGACAAGATCTTAAATATTCTCACCACAAAAATGAAATAACTATGCAACATGATTGAAGTGTTAGCTAAAGCTACAGTGGTAATCACATTGAAATACATAAATGTATCGGATTAACACATTGTATACCTTAAACACACAATGATATATGTAAATTATATCTCAATAAAAATAATAAAAATATAAATTTAAAAAATTCAACTGACTGGGTGGCCTAACCAATAGACATTTATTTCTCACAGTTTTGAGAGGCTGGCAAGTCCAAGGCCAAGGTGCTCTCAGTGCTAATTCATGGATAGGATCTGCTAACTTGCTTACAGATGGGCCCCCTTCTCACTGTGTCTTCACATGACAGGGAGAGCTCTGATGTCTCTTCCTTTTCTCATAATCCCATCACAAGGGCCCAGTCCTTATGGCTTCCTCTAAACTTAATTATGTCCCAAAAGCCCCACCTCCAAATACCATCATATTGGGAGTTAGGGATGCCACATATGAATTAGGGGGCAAACATTCAGTCCCTAACAACAGGCATTATCTTACTTAATATTTACAACAATCCAGTGGGAGACACTATTCTTCTCATTTTGTAGATAAGGAAACCAAAACAAAGATGAATAAATCACTTGCCTAAGATTACTGGCTATGTGGTTGGGGGTTTGGGAAACTGCGAGGATTTGAACCTAGATTACTGTGAAGGATCCTTTTAACCTATTCTCTGGGTCAAAGTGAAGAGCATTGGCAGTTTAATGATACTGGGATAGCAATAATGTGTAAGTAGGAGTGTGACTGTATCTGAGTGACAGTAGGAGAGAGCATAAAGAAAAATAGGTATAATAGTAACATATAATTTTCACTACAAAATAGGGGTGTGTTTTTCTAGAGATTTTAATTTTAATCTGAGTCTTTCAAGCATGCACACCAGGTAGTCATTTTGCAAACTCCCACAGCTCTTCTAACAGTAAATCTGGATAGTGAAACACATCTCGCTAAATCTAAATTGGGTTCCATGGGTAGAGTGCTACCACTAATGTATCCCTTTTCTCCCAGGAATCTCTCCTTAAGAATGAAGAAACATCTTGCAATACTGACCAATAAAGAAAGGGTGATTTAAATGAGTAACTTATGCAACACACAGACACACAGAGAATATAAGGAGGAATAAAATGATCTTATTTTATAAAACACTTTAGTTATGTACCAGTGCTCTTACTGTCGAAAGTAAGAACATATTTAATTGACTCAAGTTAAAAAAAAAAGAAAGAGGAAAGAAATAACAAAAAAATGAAAGGAGAAAATAGTCAGGGGAAGAAAACTACATTAAGGGAATTCTCTTGACAGCTGGTATTCTTTTTAGCTTTTCTAATTCTCCTTTCTTGACAATATCAGCAACTTTACTCTCGTAAACTTAATGACTTGGGAAATGCAAACTGGTTAGAAAGTGTCAAGGTAGAACGTAAAATTTCCCAAATTTTTGCTTTTTTAATGAGGGTGTGAGTTGACAAATCTAAGTCTATTTTAGCATAAGGGGAGGATATGTTATCAATTAGGAACATTTAGCTAATGTTGGAGTAAAATTTTTCAATAATTTACAATCTAAGAAATGCTGAGATGGCTGCAGTGTGCTGACAGGATAGAATAGGTTTTTAAAAAGATAGCAGGAGGGGAAACACACATATGCACACACATATATTTTCAACTGTCTAATAGAGTGGTGGTGGGCAAACTTTTTCTGCAAAAGGCCAGGAAGTAAATATTTTAGGCTTTGCAAGCCAGATGGTCTCTGTCACAACTACTCATCTCTGCTGTTGTAGCATGAAACCACCCACAGACAATAATACATCATCAAATGAGCATGGCTGTGTTCCAATAAAACTTTATTTACAAGAGTAAGGAAGGAGCTAGATTTTGGCTACAGGCCATAATTTGTTGATTCTTGATCTACTATA
This sequence comes from Vulpes lagopus, assembly GCF_018345385.1. Taxonomy (NCBI): domain Eukaryota; kingdom Metazoa; phylum Chordata; class Mammalia; order Carnivora; family Canidae; genus Vulpes; species Vulpes lagopus. Next base: position 24,642,739 of record NC_054848.1, read on the forward strand.
ATAATGTGTATTCGTATATTAGATATAGAGGATAGCTTCAACTAGCAGGTAGTAGAAATGAATGTGTGTATAAGTTTAAACCTCAAATAACTAAATGCATATCAAATCATTCAACCTCTTTCTTTTTAAAATGAACATTTATATATATTATACTTTTTCTGAAACAAGTATTTTATATTAATGTTTAATTCAAATGAAAGTCATTAAAATGAAGTGGCATCTTCATATTCAAAACCGCTTGAATATAGTTATGCTTGTCTGTGCCTTAAATAGAATCTGTGAACAATTATCATAAAATATCTCCTGAATGATGTCAAATCAACAGGGAAAATAGTTGCAAGATATTTATTTACCACTTCCTGTACATGATTAAGTTGCCAATATTTGTGTACAATAGCAAATTAGATAGCAGGGGGTGGTATTTATATTAAGGAGTCACAATGACATTGATAATTGGTTAGAAACTGTCAAGCTCATGGGAAGCAAGTGCAAAAAGATAGGGGAAATTTTTTTCACATCCAAGAAGGAAAATGGCTGCATCTCCCTGTGCCTGACACGTTAAAAAAACTTATAGTAGATTTTTCATAAACATCATAATTGTAATTTTGCAGTGATCTGGGATACCTAATGGTATTGTTCTATGAATTCATCTCTAAGGAGTCATTTGTTCTTTAGGAATTTTAACTGATCTCTTATGTTTCTTTCAACCTCTATCTATAACTGTATCATCTCTATCTGTATCTGAGCTTTTATGCAGCTGTCTATAGGTATTGTTGCATCAATTCTGGAATGCACTGGCGTTAAAAATTTTTTTTGTGAAAACATTGGCCCAGATTAACATCAATTTCCATTTATTTTTCATTGCTCAGATCAAAAGGGTATTTGGTGCTTAAATATAAAAGAAAAGAAATTTAAAATTAAGGAGGAAAATAAACTTAATAAATGTGATATTTTCCATTAGTTCTATAATTTATTTTAATAAGGATGCAATACAGATTTTAATGCAGCTTTGTTCTCAGGGTTTTTATGCATACCAGCATGTGAGTTAATGTTTTTTTTTAATTAATTTTTATTGGTGTTCAATTTACCAACATACAGAAAAACACCCAGTGCTCATCCTGTCAAGTGTCCACCTCAGTGCCCGTCACCCATTCCCCTCCAACACCCGCCCTCCTCCCCTTCCACCACCCCTAGTTCGTTTCCCCGAGTTAGGAGTCTTTATGTTCTGTCTCCCTTCCTGATATTTCCCAACATTTCTTTTCCCTTCCTTTATATTCCCTTTCACTATTATTTATATTCCCCAAATGAATGAGAACATACACTGTTTGTCCTTCTCCGATTGACTTATTTCACTCAGCATAATACCCTCCAGTTCCATCCACGTTGAAGCAAATGGTGGGTATTTGTCGTTTCTAATTGCTGAGTAATATTCCATTGTATACATAAACCACATCTTCTTTATCCATTCATCTTTCGATGGACACCGAGGCTCCTTCCACAGTTTGGCTATTGTGGCCATTGCTGATAGAAACATCAGGGTGCAGGTGTCCCGACGTTTCATTGCATCTGAATCTTTGGGGTAAATCCCCAGCAGTGCAATTGCTGGGTCGTAGGGCCGGTCTATTTTTAACTCTTTGAGGAACCTCCACACAGTTTTCCAGAGTGGCTGCACCAGTTCACATTCCCACCAACAGTGCAAGAGGGTTCCCTTTTCTCCGCATCCTCTCCAACATTTGTTGTTTCCTGCCTTGCTAATTTTCCCCATTCTCACTGGTGTGAGTTGGTATCTCATTGTGGTTTTGAGTTAATGTTTGTTAAAGGAATAGAAACGGGTGCTTGAGTGGCTCAGTCCATTGGGCGTTGGACTCTTCATTTCAACTAGGGTCATGATTTCAATCAGGGTTCTGGGATCGGTTGGTGTTGGGCTCCTTGCTCAGCATAGAGTCTGTTTGTACCTCTCCTTCCCACTCCACTCCTACCATCTCCTCCCTCCGCCTCTCATGCCTTCTCTCTCTCTCTCTCTCTCTCTAAAATAAATAAATAAAAGCTTTAAAAAATAACAAGGGAAGCACTTGTCAGGAAAAAGTTATGCAGTTGGTCAAAGTCAAGGAGACAAAATAAGAAATATCAAGTAGTTAAATATAACTTGGGGGAGTTTTGAAACCAAGATAACAAATTGATTTCAAGTTTAAAATCCCTCATCTCTAAGATGGTAAAGCTATCATTGTAAATAAAGCAGCATTATATTTACTATCCTAAGTATTAAATTTTAGGGTATATATATAATTTACTTCACTTAAGTTGCCTGTCTTGAAAAAAAAAAAAAGTTGCCTTTCTTATCCAATTATTTCTGCCTAGGTTTTAGATTAATTCTCCAGAGTTGATTCTCTTTTTTTTAAATTTTTTTAAATTTTTATTTATTTATGATAGTCACAGAGAGAGAGAGAGAGAGGCAGAGACATAGGCAGAGGGAGAAGCAGGCTCCATGCACCGGGAGCCCGACGTGGGACTCGATCCCCGGTCTCCAGGATCGCGCCCCGGGCCAAAGGCAAGCGCCAAACCACTGCGCCACCCAGGGATCCCGATTCTCTTTTTTTAAAGAGCTATTTATGTTTTTTAAAATTTTTCTTTCTTTTTTTAAAAATTTATTTATTCATGAGAGACACAGAGAAAGAGAGAGAGACGCAGAGACACAGGCAGAAGGAGAAGCAGGCTCCATGCAGGGAGACTGACACAGGACTCGATCCTGGGCCTCCAGGATCATGCCCTGGCTGAAGGTGGCACCAAACCACTAAGCCACTGGGGCTGCCCTAATTTTTTTTCTTTATGTTTTTTCCCCATGTTTTTTTATTTAAATTCCAGTAAATATACAGTGTAGTATTAGTTTTAGGTGTAGAATTTCCAGGACTGATTCTCCCTCAGGTCTTAGGCATTTAAGTTGTTGATGTGGAAAATGTGCCCACTCCAGTGAGGTCAGCTATTACACATGTGCAAAATATATTGCAACAAGATATTGGGAAAAATGTCTCTTTGGAAGGGCAATCCCTTGAAGCTAATGCCAGGGAGTATGCCTGTCTTTCATTTAATTATTTAGAGACAGTCAGGGATTGGGTGGGGGGGAGATTTTTGCAACTTACTAGTCAATTCCCAAAATTCTCCCAGCAATGTGAAACATTACAAACTTCATTTTCATGGACAGTCTAGCTTTCTTAGCATTTTGTTTGAAGATACCTCAAGGTAGGGATTGCCTTCTCTGGGTTGATAAGGACAGGAATTATTATTGTCTGTTTCATTCTCAGCTATTGTCATAACCTCCTACAACAGTACCAGGCCCAGAGTAGATGCTCAATGAATATTTTTCAATGGAAGAATTAACCTTTCTATTGTTGGTAAAAACTTAGGACAAAGCCATGGTAGGCACTAAACAAGTGCCTATTAAAGTAAGTGGAAGGAGCAATTTTAAATCAAGAGCTACTGTGTCACTCCCTGCAATCCCTACAATCTGTCAGTGGAGTGTGTCCCTTTAAGAGTTTTTACAGCTTTGTTTCTTCCCCCACTTCTCATTCTTCATAATGAGAAGTTCAGTGTGATATAAATGCTGTAAGAATGGTTAACACTTATACTGTCTTTATAGCTATTACTTTATTTATTTAATATTTATTAATTTATTAATCTATTTATTTGAGAGAAAGTGTGTATGAGGGGAGCAGGAGCAGAGGGAGGAGAAAGAGAATCCCAGACTCTCCACTGAGTGCAGAGCCCAATGAGGGGTTCGATCCCAGGACCCCAAGATCATAACCTGAGCCGAAAATAAAGAGACAGAGGCTCAATGGACTGAAACACCCAGGCACCCCAGTTATGACTTTAAAGGGAGGATATAATATAACTTTCACTTCACATGCCTACCTTCAGAGATTACTCAGTGGTATCTGTAATTTTTTTTAAAGCAACTCAAGCAATTCTGTTGTATAATTATGATTGAGAAGGTCTAGTGGTCTTCAAATTGTTTTCCTCAAAAAAACTCCAAAGGAATTTGGAAAAACGATGTCATCTCTCCTGCACTTGAATATAAAACATTTAATCTTATATTTAAACAGTTGCAAAGTATATAAGTTCCTTTGTATGACACATGCTTTGAATACATACTTTATGAAACTTTGAAGCTGGATATTTAACTCGTTTGTTTTCTGGAGAAGTTACAAAAATAAGGTAATCTGAAATAAAGACAAAACTTTTCCCAAAGTTTGTTCCTCAGATGAAATAAAGATCTGTCCCTTTTAATTTTTCTTTAAGAGGTACTCTCAATGGACTCTCCCTAAGGACCAGTTCATTCCCTAATAATTTTTTTGTTTGATGCCCCAGAGGATTTTACCCCCTGGATCAATATGTTTTAATAAGATTTGCCTTATTAAGGTGTGACTTTAAAAAAAAAACCTACAGTTTTATCGAGGTATAACTAATATATAACATTTTATTGAGATATAATTGACATGTAATATTGTGTATGTTTAAGGTATACAATATGATGATTTGATATATATTGTGAATGCTTACCCCGATAAGTTAATACACTCATCACCTCACATAATTGATTTTGTATGTGAGTAGTGACCACATTTAAGATTAATTCTCTTTTAGCAACTTTCGAGTATATAAATACTGTATTGTTAACTATAATCACCATGCTGTACATTAGATCCCCAGGACTTATTCATCTTATAACTGGATGTTTGTGCCCTGTGATCAGTATTTTCCCACTTTCCCCGTACCGTAGACCCTGGCAACCACCTCTCTGTTTCTATTAGTTTAGCTTATTTTTTTTTTTTTAGATTCTACATAAAAGTCCTGTAATACAGTATTTGTCTTTCTCTGTTTGACTTATTTCACTTATAATAATGCCTTCAGGGTCCATCCATGTTGCCACAAATAGTAGAATTTCCCTCTTTCTCGTGGGTAACATCCCATTGTACATATATACTGTATTTTCTTTATCCATTCATCCATGTATGGACACTGAGGTTGATTCTGTGATTTGGCTATTATGAATAATGCTTCAGTGAACATAGCAGTGTATATATCTTTTTGAGATTGTGATTTCATTTCATATATATTAAATAGATATCAATTTATATATGAATATAAATATATCTTTGTGTGTGTATATATATATATATATATATATATATATATATATCTCCATCCAGAAATGGGATTACTAGGTCATTTGATATTTCTATTTTTAACTTTTTGAAGAATCTCCATACTGGTTTACATAGTGGCTATATCAACTTACATTCCCAACAGTGTACAAAGGGTTCCTTTTTTTCCACGTCCTTACCAACATTTATCTATCTCTTTGATGATCCCATTCTAACACATGTGCAGTGATAACTCATTGTGGTTTTGATTTGCATTTCCCTGATGATTAGTGATTTTCAGCATCTTTTCATATTCCTATTGGCAATTTTTATGTCTTCTTTGAAAAATGTGTATTCAGGTCCCCTGCCCATTTTTAATCAGGTTAGTTGGTTTTATGTTTTATCTTGCTATTATGTTGTATGAGTACCTTATATACTTTGAATATTAAACCCTTATATGTTATGTGGTTTCAAAATATTTTCTCTCATTCTGTAGATTGCCTCTTTGTTTTGTTGTTTCTTTTACTGTGAAGAAGCTTTTAAGTTTGATGTAGTCCCACTAGTATTTTTGCTTTTGCTTTTGGTGTCATATCCAAAAAATTATTGCCAAGAGAAATGTCAAGGAGCTTTTTCCCTATGATTTCAGGTCTTACATTTAAGTCTTTAATCCATTGCCAGTTAACTTTTGTGAGCAATCTGTAAGATAGGGGTTTGATTTCTTTCTTTTGCATGTGAACATCCAGTTCTCTCATCACAATTTATTGAAAAAGTGATTTTTTCCCCCATTGAGTATTCTTGACACTCTTGTCAAATATTAGTTGACTGTATATGCATGAGTTTATTGCTGGAACTTTTCTTTTTAATTCAGAGAAGGATGATTAGGAAGGAGGGGAGGATGATCACAGGCACATGATCAGATCAATTTTAGATATATCTGAGAGCTGAAAATCTTAAAAATGAATTTCGTTCAATATATCCATGTCTTTTTGCTCCCTGAAAAATCTTGATGTTTCTGTAGTTCTACCCCAGTTGGAAGGTGGCTGAATTCAACTTGGAGCTAGTAATATGGGGTACAGACTAGGGGATAGGTTTGAGAATTGGCCAGTCCCTGGCTGACCCTCAAAATTGGTCAACAAATAGACTTGTTGGTCTTAGATGAGGTGAGTATTTTTGAATGAGGGACATGTGTGCATCACGTACCAAAGCAATGTAGGAGACTTTTAAAGCTAAACATATAAGTAGCAATCATATATATGAATACCTTCATACAAGCAAAAGGGCCAGAATGGGCGAGAAGCCAGAAAAGTAGCCATGAATCAATAGGAAAAAATTCTGAAGGATAGGAGAAGATGAGAGAATCAAGTAGCAAAATTGTTCAGTAACAACAAAACCACTGGGGTATGAACGATTATGATAAACGTGACCAGAAAATCAAGATGCCATCATGAAGTAGGTGACAATATGTAAGGCTCCCCTCTCTCTCACTCAAAAATATTTCATGTTTTGCCTTGAAAGCAAGAGTAACTTGTCATGCATCGTAGACACCTGTAAGGCAAAAAAGCAGACAATTGGTACTTGCATCTTTTTGGTGTGGAAGTGGAAGCCAGGAAAGGGAGATTCTGACATCTGAAGTACAAATGAATGCACAGAAAAGTTACTTCTGTTCAGTGAAAAACTATAGAATCCAAATATAGATGACATTTGCCAACAATATTGACCACAAACAATGAATTTTCTTTACAGATTTCTTGTGTCTGAAAACTACTTTAATAAAATTCTTTACAGACTTTTCCCTTTCAGTTAATTTTCTTGATTCTTGTTTTAACCCAAACAGAATCCCAACGGTTATGTCTTCAATGACTAAAAGCATCTCTTAAGCCTGAAATACTACTTGAAGTTTTGAAAGAGAACAATTTTTTCAGACTCAAATTATAATATACACTTCAATGACTTTTTCAAAAGGAAAAGAAACAGAGTATTAATTTATAATTATATGAAAGTGTTGAAGCAAAGGAACTTTTTACCTTTAAAGGCTTTACTTTTGAGCATCAAAATAAATGTAAAAGTACTGTGGTCTTTAGGGGAGCATATTTTGAATTGCTCCTATCCCAGAAATTTGGATAAAGGTTAATGCAAATAAAATATAACAAAATACTAATTTAATTAAGTAGTTATCCAAAGTATTATCACAGATGTGTGAGTTCACACTTGAGGCCTTACATTTTCATAATGTATGGCATTTGTCTTTTTAATTAAGAAAAAAAACACTTTTCAGTGCATTGCCTGTGGGGTTCTTTAATTTTTTATTTAAAAGTATTTTCATTTCTCCCTTTAATTTAATTAAAAATGTGAAAATTATGAGAGGAAAAAAAGCTAAAGAAAATCCTTAGTCATCACTCTTTCCTTCTCAAATTATTCACATCACTGATGAATGCCTGTCTAGAACAAAACACTAATGCTACTCACTGAGTGATAACAAGCCTTTGCAAAATTATAGATCAGACATGAAATGAAACGTATTTATCCACTTTAAAGGCAGTGGAACATTAAAAATTGGAGTTAACTTACTTTGAGGAAATTAATAGAAAACAAACAACTGAGGTATTTCTTTCCTTTTTGACAATTTTTTTAAATTGTGAAAATAAAATGTTTTATGTAGAGGCCCACATCTACCCCTCAAAGGAGAAGAAAATGTTTTCTTGTAACCCTGGAGTTTAAATACCTTGCAACATCTTTTATTCTAACTTGAATTTCATTAAGATGTCTTGTTGTACTTTTTTGAAGTGGTTCAACATCTTGTTTTAAGTTCTAGCTTTAAGCAATGAAAGAATAAATGGTATGGAAATTAGAATCATTTCCCAAGTCAGGGCAAATTTACTGGGGGTAAGAACATAGGGAAATGGAGGTGCTAGTGGTCATGGGTAACTGCTAGTCAACTTACATGGATTCCTCTCACTTGGGTGGCCTATAACTGGATATGGACTAAGACTCTGGTTAAAGGAAAGTTGTTTACTTGGAAGTATTCCTCCATGAATTTGCCAAAGTCACAGGGTAGAAAAATAGATAAATTGATCATTTATTTTGAAATGCGTTGAACCACTATTAAGTGCTACAAACTATGCTAGATACAGAAGATACAGTAGGAACAATAACCAACGACATACAGTCATGACCGGCAGAGATTGGAAAGAGGGTTATCTCTTATGCAAGTCCCCAATGTTTCCAAAGCTTTAATACCAAGCATTTTTATTGACCTTTAATTGACCTCTTCCAATTAACAAAAGGAATGGGAAAACATTTATGTAATGCATATTTTTATCCTTATTTACATAGGGTAAAATATTTTTCTAATAACACTTGAAATTGCAGTAGAAAACTGTTTTATGGAGGAATCTTGAGCCCAAACCATTCCATTAAAATAAAATTTTATTATGCAATTTATGCCAGCTTTTATCTGCCTCTGTTCTAAAAAGTTCAGTCATACACCATAAATATTTTATTGCAATAAGTTAGGTAACACATTTGAATAATTAATTCAACATCCTGAAGTATGGATCACTGCCAAATTGATGTAAGAATGTGTACAAAAGGAGTTGTACTCCTTGGGTACTCAGATTACACACACACACACACACACACAGAGTATTCAAATAGATCTTTGGACCACGTCAAATAACACTGAAGTGAATAATAGGTGGTGATTATGTGATGGTGAAATTATAAAAACCCATACTTTAAATATTTTATTAGGATAATTAGTTGTAAAAATTTGTCTTTCCCTAATCATCATGATCTAGATTAGAGGTCAGAAAACTTTTTATGTAAAGGGCTAGATAGTAAATGCTTTTGGCTTTGTGGGCCATGTGGTCTCTGTCACAACTACTCAACTTCAACCCAGTGTAGTGTGAAATCATTTACAGATAATAAGTAAATGAATGAGAATGGCTGCGTTCTAATAAGACACAGTAGGACAGATTTGGCCCATAGAGCATATAATTTGTCCACTCCTGATGTAGGCAACAAAAAAGTTCAGAAGAAGAAGATGTGTTCTTAACATAGGGAAATGAAAAAGATTTTCATTGAGGGGTAGCATTTGTGGCATGCTTGAAAGCTGGGAGAATTTTGGTGAGCTGAGACTGTGATTTCTGGTAGAAAGAATGTGCAGATCTTAAGCAGAATTGTTTTGAACACCAAGCATACTTTCATGGCATAAATGGAGATTCTGTGTAGAGCGATAACTTTAGATGAGATATGAGTACAGGTTTGCTCATTTTCAAGAGTTTTCAGTGCCAGGATGAGTAAGGTATTTGAACCTAATTTGATAAGCAATGGTAGACCATTAAGTACTTCATATCACTGATGGATTTTATAGAAACCACATCTGAAGATAGTCAATCTAAGAATGGCATATGAAATACATGAGAGCAGTGAAGGACAGTGAACAAAGAAATAGTTTAGAAGATTATTATAAATATCCCAGAAGGGAGATAATGAGGGCCCCACTTAGTGGGGCAAGACAATGTGGAAGTAAGGAGTTGTTAAAGTGAATTGCATCACATATTAATGACTAACAATTGGGAACCTAAATAGCTCTCAAGCTTTTGTCCCACCCAATGGAGCAGTCCCTTTAATTGGGTCTGCCTTGTTCCTGCCTCTAGCAAAATCCTCAGTAAAATATCTGTCTTTTATGAATCCTGTCTTCTTGCTAAATCCCCAAATCCTGCCTATATTCCTGAGGCCTAATGCTATAGGCTTTGCTCTCCTGTAATAGTTGCCTCTATGTATTTTCAAGGAGTAGAGTCAGCTCCCCTGACATTAGTTCACAGCTTCTCACTTGGAGCCTATTGCATCTTGGACCTTGTATCTCTTGGCCTCAAATCTCACTAGAAGTAGTATTGTAATGATCCTTCATATTGATTCAAAACAGTCTGTCTGTGGTTGGGCACATTCCCCTTTCAGCCATTATGTCCCACAACATCAAATACCATGTTCCATCTGCTTATTCTGGCCTTCTGTAAGCAACTACCCTTACCACGGACCTGAATCCTGAGATATGCCATTCATTAGCTTGTTTTTAAAATTGTGGAGTAAGAATTACAGATAATTAGGTATTCACACACAGAGAGATATATATAATATATATACACATATGTATATATAAATATACATATATACACATATACATATATATACACACACACTAATACAAGTGTAATTTGTCTGTAAAAGACTATACATAATTAAAAATTATATTCAGCATAGTTTACAGCTTATCCTGCTTAGTCACCAACCCATCAAAACAGTTGCCAGACATATAACTGCTTTCCTACCAGCTAGAAATATCATCCCTTCTTGTGATAAATAAATATCTATAAAAGTACTAGAGATAAGAGCTTAAACTATGAAAAGTCTTGAAGAAAAAAATAGAAGATGATCTGTGTGATATTAGGGGAGGCCAAAATTTCTTGAATATGACAGCAGAAGCATGAAAAATGTAATAAAATATTAATAAACTAAATCTAATCAAAATTGAACATTGTTGTTAAAAAGATATCATTAAAAGGGATACCTGGTGGCTCAGTTGGTTAAGCGTCCAACTCTTGGTTTTGACTCAAGTCATGATCTCAGGGACATGGGATGGAGCTCCTAGTCAGGCTCTGCACTCAGCACAGAGTCTGCTTGAGATTCTCTCTCTCCCTCTGCCACTACCCCTCCCCCTGCTCATGCACCCCCTAAAATAAATAAATAAATAAATAAATAAATAAATAAATGAATAAATGAATAAATAAATATTTTTAAAAGATATCATTATGACAATGAAAAACTAAGCCACACACTTGGAAAAAGTATGTGCAAATTATGTATCAAATAAAGGACTTTTTTAAATTTATTTATAATAGTCACATAGAGAGAGAGAGAGAGAGAGAGAGAGAGAGGCAGAGACACAGGCAGAGGGAGAAGCAGGCTCCATGCACCGGAAGCCTGATGTGGGATTTGATCCCGGGTCTCCAGGATCGTGCCCCGGGCCAAAGGCAGGCGCCAAACCGCTGCGCCACCCAGGGATCCCTCAAATAAAGGACTTTTATCCAGCACACAAAAAGTATATACAGCTCAATAATAATAAGAAAATCCCATTTAAAAAATAGGCAAAATGTTAGAATAGACACTTCACCAAAGAAGATATACAAATGACCAATAAACACATGAAAAAGTTTTCAACATCATTAGTCACTAAGGAAATGCACATTGTACCTGCTACAATGGCTAAAATCCAAAAGGATGACAATTCTAAATATTGGCAAAGAAGTAGAGAAACTGAAACCCTTACACATTACCAGTGCCAATGTAAATTGGTATAGCCACTATGGAAAATACCTTTATAGTTTTTTTTAAAAACTGAAACATATAAAACCCAGCAACTCACACCTAGATACCTACTCAAGAGAAATAAAAACATATCTATACAAACACTTGTACTAAAATATTCAGGCTAAAACCATTTAGAGCAACCCCAAACTGGAAACTCTCCAAATGTCCATCAACAAGTGAATGGATAAGAACAACTGCTGTCCTGAGGGATAGAGCAGCAAGAACACAGCAGCAGAGCACACATAACACACACCAAAGACACTCCCTGAAGTGCCAGGCCCTGGGCACTACATGACCTCTTCTTCATACGGCCGTTACTTTCAGGAGCAGGAGATACAGCTGGTTTTTCTAACACAGAGAAGAGAATAGAGACTTGGACAAAATGCCGAGATGGAGGAATGTATCTTAAATGAAAGAACAGGATAAGGCCATGGTCAGAGATCTAAGTGAAACAGATGTTAAGTAACATATCTTATGGAGAATTTAAAGCAGTACTCAGGGAACTTTAGAAATGAATGGAAGACATCAGTGAGACCCTTACCACCCAGAGAAAAGAATTAAAAAAGAATCAGAGATAAAGAATATAATAAACTAGATTATTAACACACTTGATGCAATGAACAGCAGATGGATAAAATATGGTGTGTATCTTATTACATATATATATGTGATATATATATGATATATATATAATGAATTGCTGCTCCATTAAAAAAGAATATACTGCTAATACAATAAAATAGATGAATCTCCAAGGCATTATGCTGAGTGAAATAATCTATTTACAAGGAAGATCTATTGTATAATTTCATTTCGATGACATTTCCAGGAAAGTAAAAACTAGAGAGACAGAGACTAGATCAGTGGGTGCCCTGGGCCAGGGCTAGGAGGCAAAGATTGGCTACACATGGGCAAGAAGTAGGTTTTGGGTTCTAAGACTGGGCTGTAGTGATGGGTGATAGATGGCTGCACAAATGTGTAAATTTACTAAAACTCATTGACACATTAAATGGGTGAATTTCATTGCATATAATTTATACCTCAGAAAAGCTTTTTCAAAAACTATAGAATATTGTCATAGGAGGATATGTTTAATTTAGAAGGTGACTTTTTAAAAAAATAAACTATTGATAAAATTTTATCACAAGGGTTTTTTTGAACATCTAAGATAGAAAATAGGCACATAAAAGAATTAGTACATATAAGTAAAGCATCTTTTTTTGCAGGCATGCATTTTGCAAAATGGTATGGTTCTGTTTATGACCAACAAAATGGAACTTTTTATAGTGAAACTATATTCCTATTCAGTTTTGAAGGAAAAAACAGCTCTGTGAAATAAAATATTGCTTAGGGAGTTCTTTCATACTGCTTGTCACCAGCATTCTCACTAGCTTATAAGTTATAATTGCTCTGTGATAAAGGCATGTGCTTTTCCTCCTCTCTTATAAAAATTTTAATGAGAACCTGACGTGAACTCTCACTGAACCGATTTTCATTCCAAAATCTTATGATTTTAATCTTACAATCCTCCCGGGACCCGGCACTGTGGTCTGTGACAGCATGAGTACTTCATAATTATTCCTCCTGTTTGTAGAGCACACCAGGAGCATCCATCACTCCTTCTCTCCCCTGCTACCGCCAGGGAGCCACAGCCTCTAGCAAGGTCAGTTACTGCCATTCGACTTGACACTTCTGAGCCAGCTGAAGCATGCACTGATGGTGGAGACCAGCCATGATGGGCATTGACTGTCTTTCTTTGGTTTCTCTTTTTTCTAGTTAGTCTGGCCTCCAAACTCTTCTTTAACGATGTGATAGATGGACTTGAATCATCTCACAGGAGGTTCCCCAGAACAGAGAAAATGAATAGTTTCTCTACAGCCATGTGTGTATGTGTCTGTTGGTATTTGGACAACATTTAATTGAACAGCCCCCTGATAAATTAAAGGTCTTCCCCTTGAGTATAAAGAGAAGGTGGTTTTGGAGCTTGGCATTTATTTTATTTTATTTATTTATGATAGCACACAGAGAGAGAGAGAGAGAGGCAGAGACACAGGCAGAGGGAGAAGCAGGCTCCATGCACCGGAAGCCTGACATGGGATTCGATCCTGGATCCCCAGGATCGCGCCCTGGGCCAAAGGCAGGCGCTAAACCGCTGCGCCACCTAGGGATCCCAGAGCTTGGCATTTAATATTAAAGTTTGGCATCTCCGTCCACTGTAGATGACCTGCATGAAATAAAATATTCAGCCATGTGAGTTATGGTAGTGTTTTGGAAATGGGCTTCATTTTGGTAATGTTAAGAACTTGAACTCCAGCTTTGGCCTGTGCTTAGAAAACTCTATATTTTAGAAGCAACTCAAATAAACATTCATTTTTTACATTATTTCTTGACAAATACATATATTCACAAAAAAACTACTAAAGGAATGGCACATGCTTTATGAAAAGAAACACGTTATCATTATCAGATATCCCATGATAATGATGTCATTATCAGCAAAGAGGGAAAAGCAAATATACAATATTGGATGATGATTCAGGAAAAAGAAGAGAAACTTTGATGTTAAATATTGGTAAAATCCAGAAAAAGAAATACCTTTGGAAAGTGATATGATATTTTAAATTTCTCATTTCTCAATTTGTACACTACTTATTTAAGTACTTGTGAAAATACTGACAGAAGCAAACCCAATTAGGGACAACCAAGTCCAGTATCTGTAGGTTTCAAATAGGCCAAAGTTTGGGAGATTTGTTTGTTTTGTTTTGGCTTTTTGTTCGTGGGCTTCCTTGGGGCTTTAAAAATGGATGTACCTGAGAATAACTTAATTACCCATTCTGGATGAAATTTTGACTGAATTTAATGAAAGACTTTATTTATTTTATTTTTTTTAATTTTTTTTTTAATTTTTTTTATTTATTTATGATAGTCACACAGAGAGAGAGAGAGAGGCAGAGATACAGGCAGAGGGAGAAGCAGGCTCCATGCACCGGGAGCCTGACGCAGGATTCGATCCCGGGTCTCCAGGATCGCACCCTGGGCCAAAGGCAGGCGCCAAACCGCTGCGCCACCCAGGGATCCCTGAAAGACTTTATTTAAATATTAGAGTTAATTATAAACATGGCCCCAAAAGTGTTTGACACATCTACCATCAAGATGTGGAGTTTGAAAAAAAAAAAAAAAAAGATGTGGAGTTTGAGCAGGCTTGTGGTTGCTCCATTCAACAGAATAAGGCTGAAGTGGTGCTGTATAACTTCTAAGGCTAGATTTGAAAAGCCCATTTCATTTCTGTCCAGTTCTCATGAGTTGCTTACCCTGGGAGAAATCAGTCACTATGCATAAAACTACCCTGAGAACACCATGTCAGGGAGGCCACATGTAAGCATTCAGCTGACAGCACCAGCCAACAGCCAGCATCAACTGCCAGCCCTATGAGTGGGTCATCTTTGCTATCCAGGCCAGTCTAGCCTTCAAATAACTGCAGCCCTACCTGATGTTTGACTACAATCCCATGAGAAGTACCAAGTGAGTACTACCCAGCCAGTTCCTTCCCACTTCCTTGTTCAACGAAATTTGGCTAATTTCTTTAATATATTTTTAATAGGGACACTGCTATCACTCTGTAATGTTCATATTAGTTATATATTTGTTTCAAATATTCAATTCTCCATGCCTCTGTTCAAATAATGATTGAATTTCTATTATGAATACTTATTGAATATATATACCTTGATATTTAAAAATGTCAAAGCGACAGTCTTTGCCCTAGATAAACTTATTGTTAGTGGAGTAGATGCAGGGTCATCAAGTATCAAAATTGTGGAGTACATTGTTCACATGATACTCTATGTAAATGGTCCCCCCATGAGTTGCACAGTGTGGTATCACTGAGAAGATAAGACATAAGTAATTTTTTAACAATAAGCATTATTTTACTGGTAGCATCTCAAGGATTGCCACATAAGAGTGGCAAGAAATACTGCTAAGTTTTATACATTCTCAACCTTCATTATGCTGCTTTGTTGTTGACAAAAGTGAAAAAATCTAGTTAGAATGTAAAAGTAACCAGAAATTTAGTTTTTAATTTTGAAAATCAAAATTTTATATTACACTGTATGCAATAATTTCTAAAGGTATATGATGTTCTTCTAACTCTTTTAGACACTTCAGTATATCTCATGAGAACATGCCAAGTTGATGAACTATAAAGTAATGGTTCCAGCCTTGGCTATACATTGAAATCACCTGGGCAGTTTTAACAACCAGTTTTTGGCTGGGTCCCATCTCTAGGAAGTATGATTTAATGGGTGTGGGTTACAGCTTGGGCATTGGGATTCTAATCGTTGCCATTGTATTCTTACGATCAGCCACAGCTGAGAACCACTGATAAAGTTTCTTCTTTTAATTCCATAGCTCTTATTCTCGACCACTAACTAGAATCATCATCTGTGGAGCTTCTGAAACTATTGATAACTTGATTTCATTTCCATGATTCTGGTTATTTGCTCTAGTGTGGGAACTGCTTTTTGGTACTTTTGAAAATGCTCCCTGGGTGCATATGATTTAACATAATGCTCCTCTCTATACATATGTTTCTCAGCCACAGCTACCACAATGTTACTGTAGGACACAGATAATATTGCCAGATTCAGCAAAGAAAAATGTCTGGATATTATGCCTGGATAAATGTAGATTTCAGGTGAATGAGAAATACTTCTTTAGAGAAGTATGTCTAATGCAGTATTTGTGAATACTTTAATTAAAATTTTTTTTCATCTAGAATTCAAATTTATTGGGCATCAGTATTTTATCTGGCATCCCGAGACACGGTAGATCTTAGGCAAGAGACAGAACCGGATCCAAACAATGCATTGGATCAAGCATCACCGTATTGAGTTCCATTCACTTTCAAGATACTCTCATTATCCCCTAACTACGGAGACTAATCACTCTGTCCCATAATGCTAGTTTGAGTGGGGTTCATCTGTAGCCTATTAATTACTGAGTAAAAGCAGTGAACAGATGTAGGAGAGAGGAAGGAACTAAAGCCTCCTCCCTCCCCTATGAGTGTTCAGTCTGTTGGCAACAGAAAATGACTAAGGTGAGATGATGAAACTGACTTAAAAGCAAATGAACAAACCAAACCTTGTGGGTTTCCATTGCTATTACTTAGACAGTTTTTCAAACATTTTCATGTAACTATACAAGTGGGAAAAGATTAGTGCTGGAGTTCAGGTCACTGGAAGAACTTCATAGCCTTCGCAGCCAGCGCTAAAGTTAGACATTCCCTTTTCCCATTTGTAATGACAGCAGTTCCCTCAGAGTCACACAGTGCTTGCTGGCAAATATAATCTCAAGTTTGGCAAGGGCTTACATTTTCCAAGCTCACTTTCTCATTTGTTCTTTTCAACCATGCTGTGAGGTATGCAGGGAAGTCATTGTGACATCCATTCTATAAATAAGGAGGCTACGATTCAGATTGCCTTGTCCCAGGGCAGTATTACTCCAAATGTGGTCCTCAGACCAGCAGCCTCAGCAGTACCTGAGAACTTGTTAGAGATGGAAATTCTCACCTCTCACTCCAGACTTACGGACTCAAACTCTGGGGTGGGCTGAGCAATTTGTGTTTAACAAGCTCTCCAGGGTCTCCTGGGTGGTTCAGTTGGTTAAGCGTCCGCTGCCGTTGGCCCAGGTCATGATCTCAGGGTCCTGGGATGAAGCCCCAAGTCAGGTTTTCTGCTCAGTGGGGAGTCTGCTTCTTCCTCTCCTTGTGCTCCTCCCCCTTGCTCATACACATGCTCTCAAGTAAATAAATAAAATCTTTAAAAAAAAAAAAAAACAAGCCCTCCAGGTGACTCCTACACATTCTAACTTGAGAACTCCTGCCCTAGAATATGTGCTTGATAAGTGGGCTAGTAAGAAAAAGAGAAGGGACGCCTGAGTGGCTCAGTTGGTTAAGCCTCTGCCTTTGGCTCAGGTCATGATCCCAGAGTCCTAAGACCTCATCAGGCTCCTGGCTCAGTGGGGAGTCTGCTTCTACCTCTCCCTCTCCCTTTGCACCCCGCCCCCACACGCGCTTTCTCTCTCTCTCTCTCTCTCTCTCTCTCTCTCTCTCTCTCGTTCACCTTCTCATATAAATAAAATCTTTAAAGAAAGAAAAAGAAAAGAATTTCAATCCAGGTCTTCTAAGGACACTTGTAGTAGGATTTGCATTACTTTACATGGTTTCCAGATACAAAACTAACTTTAAAATTAAAAAAAGAAATATATGAATTTAAGGAGAGTTGGATCCAAAGCTAAAAGTTTAAAAGCACATATTTTTATTTGTATGTTTATTTAGGTAGTTATTTCCAAATGCATTAATTTATAGAAAGATCCTACTTAGCTTTTCATATACAATGATTCAAATTCAAATTTCATCTGAATAAAAGATCCTTCCAGAACTGATCTCTCCCTGTGCTACCTGCCCTGTCTAGGATCCTAACTTAAACATTGCTGTGTTATAATGCTTACTTGTTACGTTTCTGGTTTCTCCTTCCCTACTGGGTTGTAAAATCTGTGAGGTCGGGGATGCTATCATACTCCCTGGGCACATCATAAGCGTGCAATAGATATTTCAAAATGAACTAATAAAGATAGAAAACCTCTGGCACAGTCAGGTATACTCATTATTATTATTGTTGTTAACATCATTATTATATCTGAGTAGAGAAATTACAGGCAATCTTCTTTTGATTGTTTCTAAATTATGAAACTTTTATTAAAAATGTGTGTTATTTTTGTGGTCAGATAAAAGTCTTTTATAAAGGAAAACTGCTGTACTTGATTTAAAAAAATGCCTAACCCTAAGAAATTTTTTGGAGTAGACAATTTTGACAATAACATTTTATCATTCCTGATAATGAGATTACTTATCAGCTGTCTCAAAGATTTGCATTTTCATAAGGATAACTCTAAGAAGAAATGTCCCAAGGAACCATATATTACCTGGAAAGTACCTTTGAGTTTAGCTAGTTTAATCCTCTCATTGTTCATGCAAAGAAGCTAAATTGGCAAGAGATGAAATCTGTATGCATACAATAAAATACTTGGATAGCTTGGACTAGAACTCTAATGTCTATCTTCTCAGTCTTTCATATGCAAAAAATAATTCTGAGATCAGTGTCCTAGGAAGAGTATTTGAAATCTCATCATAGGGACTGTCAACTGGTCAGTTCTGCAGTCTTTATTTTGATTTATCCATTAACGTTTAATGTTATTAGTTTTTATAAATTTCAGCTTTTTGTATTGAATAACTCTTGAAAACATGGAATTTTGTGTTTATGACAGAAGTATTTTCTTTTAGAAAGTGTTGATTTGTTTTTCCTTCAGAGCAGGAAGAGGGAATGACATGTGAACTGAAGGAAAAATCCAAGCTAATCTCTTAACTGAGTATATTAATATTTCTATTAATGTTGTTTGGGTGAGATATTTCTATAATTCTCAAATATTAATTCTCCTTTCTTTATTCTACCAACAAAGGTATAACACCGATTACAGTATGTTTTAGGGGAACAATCCTTGTAGGCATAAGAGCCATAGTTCTTTCACTTCTTTACTCTGCTATCTTGGCTCATCACACTGACCTTTAATTCATTTTATCTTGTCTGGTCTGCTTTGCAGATAGTATGAAATCACTATATGGTGTCTATTGAGCTAAAGTCAATTAATCACAGGGTGACTTTTAAAATCAAGATTAATAATAGGCTATTTCATAGCCAGAATCCTTGATTAAGATGGGCACATTTGTGGTTCCCCTCATGTCCAGAAATAATTTAACCAAGTTCCAATATCTCAGACAACTTTTTCTCATGTAATTTGCCTAACATGAACTGCTCAGTTTAAATGGCCTTCCCTAAGCTTCCATCAGGGTTTCCCAGAAATGTTTGCATAAAACCACCTTTTTTTGGCTACCGGGTGCCTCTAGATAGCAGCATCTTTATAAGCCATGTAGTGTTGGCACCTCCCCAAAAAAGGTGGGGAAGGAAGTGAAAAAAGAATAGAAGGTCTGTCTGAAAAGATAACAGCATCTGTCATCAACACAGTGCACATCTCAGCCATGCCCCTGTGGTGGGAGAAAAAGTCTCCTCTTTTCTCTCTAGTCTCATGCCAGATTTCCTCTTCCTGTCTGCCTGATTCCACTAATGTCCTTGGTGGGAGGATCCTGGTTTATTAGTGGACCTAAAGCACTTCATATTCATATTCTGCTCAACAGTGTAATGGTACACCTTAGCTGTTTAGCAAAATGGCAAATCTGTTTGTTTAATAAGCCATATAACGTGCTGCATCATCAATTTGGTTTTGCTAGATAGACTAAGAGGACCAGTTGGCCCTGACGAGGTTAAGTTTGACAGTCAGCACAGCACCCAGATTAAGGAAATCCAGGACAACTGCGCACATGTATATTGTAGCTGGGGGCCGAATACATTTTGTACAATATTTCATTCGCTGTTACAAGAAAAAAGATGAAGCTTTGTACAGCTACCATAGAAATCAATTTTTAAGTTTTATTTCATTGCTGCCTTTCCATTCCCCAGGTGATCCTTTCCTAGCATCCCCACCCTAAACACAATTGCTTCTGAAGTACCAATATATCTCGGAGTGGATGACAGTTTCCAACTCCACTTGGAAAACACAGTGCTAATCCTGATGTTGCATAATTGAAGTAGCAGGAATTATTAGGGGGCCAACTATCATGTGCTCTCTACTCTCCTGGGGTCTTAGCAGAATCCCTTCCCGCTATCCTTGCCTGATTGGAGAGGGTTAGTTCCTTGGCTATCAATCAGAAGATGTTTGCCCCCCTCCCAGTTCCCTCAGCAATGAGACTTTCTTTTAATCTAATGAAACCATGAGGTGGCTTCATTCTATAACAGTAATATAACTAATAATATGGAGACCAAGAATGAAGAATATAAAACTAATTTTCACTGCAAGAAAAGCAGGAGCAATTTTTGTTCAGTTTATGAGAATTAACACCTATTTTGCCTTTCAAAGGGCACGACCATCAGAGTTGTACTGAAGTGTCTAGAATATACTGCTCTGATGAATTGCCATCTTCCCACTGACAGATTTCTCTGGCAATCCTTCTTTTGGAGAAGACGCACCTGTATAGCCTCCTCCCCTTTGACTAGTTTAGTCCTGTGAAGAACACCTTGTGTTACTGTGGCCAATTCCTTCACCAGCATCTTGCTAAAGAAAGGCCTTACCCTCTTAAGTCTCCATGATCTTTTATTGGTCTGATTCCATGTGCTGCTTTGAGTTCTACATTCATGACCTAGTAAAAAGCTTTTTATTCCTGGCTTGCCAGAGCCCCCTGTTGGTGGTAAATCATAACCTGATGGAAAAAAAAAGAAAAATGGGAAGAACGATTCTGGCTCATGTAACCTGTCCTTCTCAATAGTTCTTAAACCATAATAAGTGATATTTCCATACTATATACCTTTACAACCACCACCTGATAGGTCTCATCTCCGTCACAACCAAATATTATCTTTCTTACAGATTTTTTAGAGTCAAGATATAATTCACATACTTTAAAACCTACCGTTGTAAAGTGTACTATTCAGGCATTTTTATCATATTCACAAAGTTTTGCAAAATCACCCTATCTGATTTCAGAACATTTGATCATCACCAAAAGAAATCTTATACCCATTAGCAGTCATTTCCTATTCTCCCTCCCACCCAGTCCCTTAGCAATCCATCTTTCTTTTCCTATGAATTTGCCTATTCTGTGCATTTCATATAGGTGGAATCATGTAATACGTGGCTCTTTGTGTCGGGCTTCTTCCACCCATCATGAAGTTTTCATAACTCATACATGCTGTAGCATGTGTGACTGCATCATTCCATTTTATACATGAATAATATTCTGTTGTATGGTTAGACACTTCATTTATGCATTTATCAGTTGATGGAAATTGACAATGTTTCCATTTTAGGGGCTATTTTGAATAATGCTACATAGCCACCTGTCTTCATTTCCTTATTTCCTAGCCATTCCTCAACCCACTTGAGTTTGATTCTCCCCAGTTGTTCACCTAAAAAGGCTCTCTCTGGTGTCACCAGTGATATCTGTGCCAGCAAATCAAAACCATTATTCAGTACAGCTTGCCCCATCTCATAAGCACAGTGACATCATAGATCATGTCCCCTCTTTCCTTAACATTTATGACACCACACTCTCATGGTTTTCCCTCTTTCCCCATGGCTGTTTTCTTTTGCAGCTCACCTTTTGTCCTTGGCCATTAAATGTGGGGCTTACTCAAGACTTAGTCCTTGGTCACCTCTCATTCAAAAGTCTCTTCCTAGGCAGCGTGATCTTCACCTATGCTTTCAGTAATTATCTATGAACTTTTCACTACAAACTTATGTTTCTGAGTTAGATTCCTGGGTTATACATCTATATTTTTGCTGGCATGCTTGACTATTTTAAAGGTTCCTTTACTAAAGGCCAGACTCATTATCTTCCCTGCATACAGAGTCATTTTTGTTTTTTATTTTTTTATGTAAATGACTTTCATTATTCACCTAGCCTGGCAAGGCACAAAATAACTTTCCTGAAGGATTATAATAGAGTAGTCAGCAGCTCTGGAGACTGGCTGCCTGGGTTTACCTTCAATGTCTACACATATAACCGGTATGAGCACAGAGAAGTTACAATCTTCATATGCCTGTAACTTCATCAGAAAGATGAGTACTCCCCATACTTGTTGAATGACTGACTATATGAGTTTAAATACACTAAAGTTTTTAGAATTATGTTTGACACAAAATTGAACTATAAATGTTCACTATTTTTCCTTGCCCCATATCCCATTTCTAATACTTTTCTCCCTGAGTAGTTCTCAAATTCCTCAAATCTCTTTCATTTCTATCACTCTGTACAAACTCCTATCATGACTTGCTTACACTCCTTGGAATCCTCCAAACTGCTTACCATACTTTGGCAGAAATCATACTTTCAAAACACAGATCTGACTCATATGGAAAACTCTCTAAGAGATGGGCAGGCACGCACACGCGTGCACACACCCACACCCCCCCCCCACACACACACACATCCCTTCCCACTGTTTCCGGTATAGAGGCCGAAATCTACTGGCTGGACTGATATATTAGTTTCCTAGGGCGGCTGTAACAAAAATCCCATACACTGGGTGGCTTAAAAAACGAAAATTTATTTGCTCACAGTTCTGGAGACCAGCAGTCTAAAATGAAGATGTTGGTAGCATTTTTCTTTTTCTGAGGGCTGCAAGGGAAGGGTCTGTTATAGGCCTCTCTCCTTGGCTTGAAGAGGGCCAGTGTCTTGCTGTATCTCTGCCCATCATCTTTCATCTGTGTCTCTGTGTCCAAATTTTCCCCATGTGATATGGATGCCAGTCTGTTGGATTAGGGGCCCAGCCTACTCCAGTGTGACTTCATTTTAACTAGTCCGGTGAGTAATGTTCTTATTTCCAAATAAGGTCATATCTAGAGGTGTCAGGGGTTAGGGCTTCAACACATGAGTGAACGGATGCACAGTTCAACCTATAATATCTGGGAAGTCTACTGCCGACCCTCTCCAGCCACATATATACTCCATGCTTTCTCAGCCTCTCTCCTTGTCATCCATACACTGGCCTCCTTTAAATGGGCTGCAATATTTTCACTTTTCTAGAATGCTGTCTGCAAGATATTTCCTTGATCTCAAACTCTCTTCATTTCATTTTCCCCACCCCCAAGTCATTTTGCCAGGCTTATATTTCTGTTCATCATTCAGATTTCAAGTCAAGACCATTTTCTCAGTGAAGAATTCTCTTATCCCCTAGGCTAGGTCAGTTGGATTATGAATCTATCAAAGCATGTGACCCCTAAAACATTTCTCTTGGTTTATAATTATCCATTCATTGCCTGTCTTTTTCTTCCAGTAATGCCTGTTTCACTCTGAAAGGTTTATCTTAGCCTTTGTACTGCAGATCCTTTTAAGCAAATAATAGGAATTGAATCAATATTTCTTAAATCCAAGCATTACTAAAGTATTATTTTGACAAATCAAGATCCTAGCTATTCATTATACACAGCAACTTTTTCCCTGTTTTTTTTTTTTTTTTTTTTTTTTAGCAGCTCCTTCCTCTGACAATATTGTACTCACCTTGATATCTTCTCACTTGACCGCATCCTTTGCTGGAGGGAAGATATGAGAAAGGACAATTTTTTCATCAGATGATCTGTTCTCAACACAGAGAAGTTGATCACAAGATTCTTCTTTGTTAGATATTCATAATGTGGGCGATGATTATGTCAAAGGTGATTTCCAAGAGTACTAAGCTCACCTTTTTAATCCTCTGAAATCTTGAGCATATGGTTCATGGCTAGTATGTACATATATGTGTGTACATTTTGACTTTCTCAGATTCATATACAATCCATTCTTCTAAATTGCAATTGAACATGAAATTGCTAACTTTAGCCAGAGTGCAACAGTTGGAATTCCTACTCCTACATTTTTCCACTACTCCAGCCATGCAACTTGAATAAATTGCCTAATGAACTAATAATAGTATTTAACATATAGAGTTATTGTAAAGATGAAATGAGCTCATACTTGTGTCTGTCTTCTGGTAAGCACTAGATGAGTGTTACCTAGTAGCAGTAGAAAGAGGAGGGGTGGAGAAGGATTTGTAGGAGTAGGAGCAATGGTATATCACCAGCTAGAATGATGTGCTTTATGTTCTGCAGACTTCGTGAGAAGGAGGTTTCTTTTGTCACCTTTGCATCCTCAAGACTTGGCACAGGATAGATGCTCAGGAAAGAATTGCTTCTATTGTTTTATGTGCAGTTGTTTCTGCTTATTCCCCCAATTGCTTTTCATACTGCGCTGTGGGTCTGGAAACATTACACTTTAAATTTAATTTGGGTCTTGATTTGTCATCAAGATAAATTCTTTGAACACATGCCTACTTGAGACAAACAAGTATGCCAGATATTCATTAGTACTCCAATACAGTTGATATATAGTTTATAGCTTGAGGTGCTCCTGCTTTTTAGCATCTATTTTTGAATTAGCATATAAAGATAGGAGTAATTGTTTTAATGAAGATTTCACCTCTGCTCCACTCTACTCTCACTTCTTCCTGAATGCAATTAGGTCTGCCATAGCCTTTTCCCTGTGAGCCTGTAGATAAGGCATGGAAAAATGATTTCTTTTACTATAATCCTTCTGCTTAAATATGATAGGAAAGCACCAATGAATTTAACATCATTAATGTTCTCTCTGAACTGAAACTCTCTAAATCATAAAATATCACATAATGTATTTTTTATTAAAATGTTGACATTACTTAAAAATGTGTATTTTAGAGCAAGTTTTATATGAGTTCCTACCACATATGGATATATTCTTCATTTGGTCTTTCAATTAACATGATGATAAAGACAAAATGTTTATTTCTGCTATGGAGGTGTTATGTCCCTACCACTAGCTATATGTTTCCTGTAATAATGTATCACACATTTGAAGTGTTATTTTACATAAATAGCTTCTTTTGAGTTTTTCCCTCAGCATACATCTGATGATGGACGCCTACATATTATAGATTTTTCTTTTGGAAACTTAGCATGGCTATATTTTTGCTCCATTGGAATAAAAAAGAATTAAAGAATGGATTTAAAGAATGATTATTTTAGAGTTGCTATAACCAAATATCAAAGCTCCTTAGGACTCATAAGGGCATCCGTGTCTTGCATAATGTAGCAACCAAGGTGGAGTAAAACATAAAAGCAGATACAGAGGTCATTACCTGATGTGGATGGATTAGCTATCCACCTGACTGAAGGTCAGAGATCAAACAAGATTTCTCAAGGCACTCACAAGTTCTGTGATTCCACAATCATTAGGCTTTTGAACATAACAAGAGACAAGAAAACCATGAAATTGAAAATCACATAGAAGAAAATGTTAGCTCACAACAAAGCCAAAAATAATACGTGATCCAAAATTTCAATAGTTGTAGTGATTGCTAAGGACATTTTGTGAATGGCATCACTCCATTTTTTATGAGATAACCATATGCATTTTCTCTCTGTATTTGTATCACAGATGAATGCTTCTATTAACACACTTTCTTTGTTATGTTATTGTTTTGTGTTTAAATGAATTTGCTGTTGGTAATTCTTGTTTATGTGCTCTCTGTAGGACCTAGCAGAGTATCTTGTACCATATGTGTCAATACTCAATTAGATTAATGAACTAATAAATTAGAAGTATGATACCAGATCAATAGCAAACAAGCCCAGAAAGACTATTTTATTCAAAGCATTTGATGCCTTAACATTAATTGATTTCTACAGTCCATTGTAGAAATTTCTACAGTTACAAGAGGTAAAGGGCTGTATTAAACCACATCACTGGGTAGAGAAGGAAGGGACGAGGGGGCCACATCTCTAAACTTAACACTGTATCTGCCACATAGCAGGCATTCATACCTACTTGCTGAAGAAACCAACTCTTAAATATAATAATAGCTTTCATTTATATAGCACCTACTATGTGCCATATATTGTTCTAGGTGTTTTAACTATATTGACTCATTTACTTCTTACCTATGCTTTAACTAATACATGGTGTGCACTCCGTACGTGGTATAGCTCAGCTACACTTTCACTGAATCTATGTTTCATTTGTAAAATGAAAAAAGTAAGACTGATCTCCTAGGATGTTTTGTGAAGGTTAAATGAAGCAATGCTTGAAGCATGCTTGAAGCATGCTTGGCCTAGTGTCTGGCACAGTGGAAAAGCTTAAGATATTTTTGCTAGTATGATTCCTATTGCTACCATTACCATCTCCTCCAATAGTGGGCATAAATCAAGTTGTAAAATTGAGAGGGCCAGAATAAAGAAAGCTAATGCTGTTGTTTGTATAATTGGATGTGTGGTATATTTACATTTCTGTCCCTCATGTCTACACCTTCATAAACATACTCCACCCTGCAAGCATTCCTATGTCAGATGGCACTTAACTAGTATTTGGTCTATGTAGACACTGCTGATCTCAATATTTGAAATATTTGTTGATTTCAAATAGTGAAAACAGCAAAAAATGATTATGGCTAACACATCAATAATTCCCTCTCTGCATAAGAGTACTTTTTGGGTGTGTCCACTCTTCATTCTCATTCTGCCTTTTCCTGAATTATTTTGCTTCATCCTACCTGTCATTTTATATATTTAAATTGTTAATTTGTTTGTTCTCTACTTCCTCATCCACCTTTTATAGACTATGAGTGAGATCTGAGGGCAGATTTTTTACCCCGTCACTTAATGTATTCTGAGTGTCCTCCCTTACCACATAGTAGTATCTTTTAAATGAATGAAAGAATATTCAGCATCACAAATGTTGCAAAATGTTTGAGAGTAAATTTTCGCAACCTCCTCAGAGAAATAGTTGGCACTATCTATGACAATTTAAAATTCATATAACTGGGCAGCCCGGGTGGCTCAGCGGTTTAGCTCCCCCTTCAGACCAGGGTGTGATCCTGGGGACCTGGGATCGAGTCCCACATCGGGCTCCCTGCATGGAGCCTGCTTCTCCCTCTGCCTGTGTCTCTGCTGCATGCTCGTTCTCTCTCTCTCTCTCTCTCTCTCTCTCTCTCTCTCACTAATAAATAAAAATAAAATCTTTAAAAAAATAAATGCATATAACCTTTGACTCCATTATTCCACTTCTAATTTCCTAAGAAAACAAAGTACACAAAGGCTGGAAGATGAGACACCAAGTTAGCCATCTCACCATTGTTTTCAGGAGGTAAAATTGGTAGCAATCTAGATAAATAAAGAATAAATGGTCATTTATTCTGCAGAATATTATGCATCAATATTTAAAAGAAGAGCAGCTCTCTGTGCACTGTGATAAAAAGATCCCTATGATATATCTTTTGCTTCGAAAAGTCAGCTGCAGAAGTAACATGTATACAATCATTTTCCCCTATAGACTCCCACATTTGCTTCTCTCCCCTTTGAACAGTTCTGCTTTTACCACGTTATTTTCCTCATGTCTATTTTTAGGTGCTCAGAGTTTCCTGCTCTTGTTCCTCCATTCCATCTCTCCACACTAAGAATGGTCCCATTTCTCCTTGAGTTCTGAAAGTAGTTTCATTATTTGTTCTATAGGTTCTGTCTGACTCACCCCTTACCTCCCTCTTGTTTGCTATAAGCTAACCACTTTGCAGAAATCAATCTTTCTCTGGTCTCCCTGGATCACTAACAAATGTTCAGTGACCTCTTCCTGTCCAAATTCAGTTGCTTCATTTCTGTCCCATTTCTTTCTGGCCTTGAAACTCCATCTAGTACTATGGGTCCCACTATGTGTTTTTGGGGGGTAATAAACTAGTCAGTTTACTGTGTGGTTACTTGAAGCATGTCTGTCTGCATGCAGGTATGCCTCTGTATGGAGATATAAATATATCACAAATAGAATCTGGTTAGGTAAAATCAGTTATAATCAAAGGAACATGTCAGTTGGGTCTGGTCTACTACTGTTCTTTTAATAGCTTTGTATGCCTGTTCTAATTAAATGGAGTAAAATTGTTTGAAAAGAATGATAATGTTCATCTCACTTATCGCTTAATATAATATTTGTGTTGGCACTTTTGCTTTTGATGGCTATAATTTCAATATTAATAACACAAATATTTAAATTTTCAGCCTTTTCAGAATTGCCTATTCTTTGTGGGGGAGGGAGGGATGGGGTGTTTGTAATAAAGGTAATCTATATTTTATTTATAATAGTAAACACAAAGAAATAAACTTTAAAATAAGTTACAATCTCATTTTGATGCGATACCTGTTAACAGTTTGATGGATATTCTCCCCCTTCTCTTTCTTCTTTCCTCTAATAGAATCTTACTATTTTACTACTTGATTTTTAATTTTTTCTATTTTTATTACTTGATTTTTAAAACAGTACATAATAGCTAATGTTATTAACATAACATGGCTATTAATGGCTATTAAATATGGCCATTAATTGGCTATTAAATATACTTTCATAGTATTTCATGACTGAATGAAAATACCATTTTCTTTTTTTCAAATACCATTTTCAGTATTTAAAAAATGTTCACTTGTCTCAGTGACTTTATTAGTTATATTTTCTTTGTTATAGAAGGAAATTTTTATAGCATCTGTCCTTAAAAAAATTATACATATTGACTCAGTCTATCTTATACATGATCCACTTTCAAATTTTGTTGATGTTGAATGATTAGATATTTGCTGATATATAACAAACTAAAATATTCAGGAATCAACTAATTTTTTTAACGTCTCTGCTTCATTTGGCTAAAGTAAATACATCTTTAGTGACTCAATTAAATGTTAGTCATTTGTCAATTAATAACCTTTGCAGCTTAGTATAGAAGATGTATTGACAAATGGGATGCATATGTCAAAGCTTTTTACACTAATTGCATCAGTATAATAAATTTAGTCATTACACTTCCTTCAAAAATCATTCACATGGGCCAACAAACCTTCAGTCACCAAAAAGCAGCAACATACAGTATTCCAAGGTACTGGAAATTCATATATTACTTTTTTAAGGATTTTTAAAATTTATTTTAGGGAGAAAGAGAGCAAGTGAGTGAGCACAAGCTGGGGGAGGGGCAGGAAGAGGGAGAGAGAGAGAATCTCAAGCAGACTTCGTGCTGAGCGGGGAGCCTGATATGGGGCTTGACCTCACGACCCTGAGATCATGACCTGAGCTGAAACCAAGAGTCAGATGCTTAACTGATAGAGTCACAGAAGCTCTCAGCAATACATATATTCCTTGTAACAGAGAGGCCATTCCAATAATTTTGGCAAACACTGATATTTGAAACTCAAAGCGCTAAAGCATTCTAAGGTCAAACAAAGAACGAGTAGTAGTTGATTGACTAGCTGAAACAAAGGTGCTAGTCTGGAGAATCTGCACTAGGCCCTATAACCCTGCATGGCCTATTACCTGGCCTGTTACCAAGAGGAAGACCAAGAGATGTCTGGAGGCCTTTGGGGGAGATGTGATATTCATAAAGAGAGGCTCTTGCACCCTCACCTCATTCCTCATGTGGGAAAGGAAGCAGTGCTTTCCAGGTATAGCGGTTCACTGGCTTGGTAGCTCCTGCTTCTTGCTTCCTTTTTCCTATTTCCTGGAAGTCAGTCACCATTTAAGAAGTACGAATTCCCATGTGAAAAACCCCACGCACATAATGAGAGAGAGAGAGAGGCCAAGGAACACCAAGGCAGCAGAAGTATGTGAAGAGGCCACCTTGGAGTGAATACTCACCCCTGGACCCAGCTGCTTTAGCTGACACCATAGATCAAATATTAATAACCTAGCTGAGCCCTTCCTGAATTCCTAACACACAAAATTGTGAGCAAAATGAAATGAGATGTTTTAAGGCAGTGATTCTTGGAGTGGTTTTTCACATGACAATAGATAATTGAATGAAAAATACTTGTGAGTTCTTGTATCATGTCCTCTAATACTGTCAGAAAGATTGACTCAAGAAAGCAGTGGACTTCTGGGACACAGGGATTACCAAGAGAAGGAGGAAGGGGAAAAGCTGTTCACATGTATACATTTTGCCTGTTAAGGAACTTTAACCAAGAACTTGTTTAACATTCGTTTTCTATATCTAAAATACTTTAATTTTGGGATGCCCGGGTGGCTCAGCAGTAGAGCGTGTACCTTTGGCTCAGGTCGTGACCCCGCGGTCCTTGGGATCGAGTCTCACATCGGGCTCCCTGCAGGGACCCTACTTCTCCCTCTGCCTGCATCTCTGCCTTTCTCTATGTCTCTCATGAATAAATAAATAAAATCTTAAAAAAAACAAAATAAATAAAACATTTTAATTTTTCCCTATTATACAAGTAATACATAATCAATTTGGAAAAATCAGAAATAAATATAAACAAAAATTAGTTTTAAAGCTACCATCCACATTCCTTCCATTCATCATTAACCATCATTCACATGGAATATAAATTTTTCTTTTCAATATAGGCAACTATGTCTGATTCCACTAATGCAATTAGCAGAGGCATCATCACATAATAATTAAAGAGCAAGGCTCTGGAGCTAAGCTCTTCGAGTTCAAGCCACAGCATTCCCTCCCCTATTATCCCTTATTAGCTACATGACACTGGTCAAATTTCCTAACCTCTGTGCCTTATTGTATATGTGGTATGATACACTGTCTACAAGTAATAGAATTGTTATGAAGATATTTACTTAGATCTCAGCTTTCTAAAGAACTTAGAATGTGCCTGGCACAGAGTATGTATGAAATCAGTGTTTATTAAATGTACTAATTACATTTAAAAAGAAGAATCAAATCATGTGATACATAACATTTTGAAACATACTTCCTTCACTTAAGAATATAGAATAAACATGACTCATCAACAAAAGCTGCATAGAAGCTCATCATATGGATATCATATGGTTTCCTATTTTCAGACAGGTTTTGCTCATGATGCATTTTAACTTTTATTATGGGAGTTTACAAACATGGGAAGATAGATCAAACAGTATAATGAACTTTCAGCCACAGTGATTATGAACACATGGCCATTCTTGGCAATGCATTTTAAATACTCATTTTAAACCATCAATTCTGATAAAACTAAAATAATGACTATGTCTTAAAGTGTAGGAGTCTCCATGTCTTAAGCAAATAATATAGATATCTGTGTTTATTTGCATTATAAAGAAACAATATCTTCAGTATACTAGCCTTTATCTGATGCCAAAATTAAAATGGTCAGTTCCCCTTATTCAGCTTCAGTGAACATCCTTCATTGTATCTTGTTTCCTCTGATATATATCGGGGAAGAAAATGGAATAATTGAGGAGATGCCAGTGGGATAAAACACGATATTCCTAAATATAGTGACATTTTCAGAGCTATTTTAGCCAGTGTAATTGAAATCCTCTTGTTCTCACTGACATATTTTGGAATCTCATATGTTTAGAGTCTGAAATTTCATTTCAAAAATGATAGAGTATCTTGAACTTAGTGGAGAGTTACTGAACTGAATTATCATGAGTAAAAGCTTAAGTGAACTTACAGAAGTAGGTATGCTCTTCCACATGAATTCATTTCACCATCTATCCTAGAAAGTATGGTATGCAGGTAGACAGTGTGAAAAATATGTCATTGATTTCCATGTGCTACCACATTAGGGCCAAAGCCATAAATTTTAAGTTGCTCTTATCCAGGCAGATATGTTTCTCTGGAGTTATAGTGGTATATTCATTACCACATAGAAAAAAAGTTAAAATCATAGGAGGAGGGAAATAAGCTCTCCTCATCATTCTATAAATGTGAAGCTATAACTAATAGAAATAAATTGTATTTGTTCTTATGACACAGAATGTAAGCATTTGCTATTGTTGTGGGTCTTAGACAAGAGTATTACGTTAATTCATTTGTTTAAAATATTTGCTAAGCACCTACCTTGTAACACATACTGTTCTAGCTGAGGATAAAAGAAACATATTTCTCTTCTCCTAGATCTTGCTTGATATGAAGAAAGACAAGCATAACGATAAACAAGTGAACAAACATATCAGTAAATTTGCTTTCTATTCTAAAAGCCTTTTTAAAATTAACCCTTGCAATTAATTCCCTGTGATTATTTTGGTCAGTGTCTGCTCTTGTTAACTGCCTATAGAGCCCTCCAGCATGACACAGAATCTCTCTGATTCTCTTTCCTCATCTAAAAAAATACATAAAACAAAAAGTAATAACCTCCGTATTCTCCTTGGACCATTGGTGGGATGAACAAATGAATGTGAATGTAGGTATTTGAGAATTCTTAGGTGCTATAAAATATAGGGTTCCAATTTTATTATGTCTGGTATTGCATTTTCTTGAACATTTGAGGTTATCTAGGGGTTGGATGAAGCTCTTCTCTGACACATAATAATGAACCGGTAGCCAGAAGTTTTGCAGTATCATCAAAAATGTAGCTTTTCATTTGTCCAAAAGGTCAAGTGAAGAGGTGCTAAGGAGATACACTGGGGGCAACCTATGAAAAAGAAACATCCCTCGAAATTGTACAAAAGAGAGGTATCTATTATGACAGTCTGGGATCTCCAAAGCTGTACTCCTCAAAATTTAAAGTGCATATGAATCCTTTGGGGATCTTGTTAAATTGCATATTTTGACTCAGTAATTCTGGAATGAGGGCTGAGGTTCTGCATTTCCAACAAGCTCCCAGGTTATGATGACTACTGATCTCTGAACCACACTTTAAGTAATAAGGGCTAGGACACATAATAATCAGGCCTGTTATTTTGCAGGTGCTGTGTAATTAATGAATCATACCTGCATTAATATTCAACAAATCTTCTTGGAAAATTTTTCTACTCTTTTAACTCTTATTGCCTTTTCTGTGTAGCACACATATACATGCCTTTGCCTTTCTGCTTCTATATAATAGAGCATGTTTTTATGTACATGTATACAGCTTCATTTAAGCAACTGTTCAGAGTTTTAATGTCAGCATTTATATCATAAACAGCTATAAATCAGATATCAGGCAGTAATCTCTTTGAAATTAAGTCATAGAAACATTTTTCTAGATATATATCCTTTGGCAAGAGATACAAAAGCAAAATTACCGGGGCTTTACCAAAATAAAAAGCTCTGCACAGTGAAGGAAACCATCAACAAAACAAAACAAAAAAAAGTACTGAACGGGAGAAGATATTCACAACTGATGTATCCAAAAAGGGGTTAGCATACAAGATATATAAAGAACTTATATACCAGAAAGACAAATCATCCAATTAAAAAATGAGCAGAAGACATTACTAGACGTTTTTCCAAAGAACACATACAGATGGCAAACAGACACATGAGAAGATGCTCAGCATCACTAAATATTAGGGAAATGCAAATCAAAACCACACACATGTCAAAATAGCTAAAATCAATGACACAAGAAACAAGTGTTGGTGAGGATGTGCACTGTTAGTGAGAATGCAAACCAGGTCAGACACTGTGGACAACAGTATGAAGGTGCCTCAAAAAATTAAAAACAGAATTACCAGAGAATCCAGTAATTCCACTACTGGCATTTGCCCCATGAAAGTAAAAACACTAATTTGAGAAGATGTATGCACCTTTATGTTTATTACAACATTATAGTAGCTGAATGTATGAAGAAGATGTGAGATAGATAGATACACAAGTGCATGCACACACACACACACACAACAGAATAGTACTCAGTCATAAAAAGAAAGAGGTCTTGCCATTTGCAAAAACATGGATGGACCTAGAGTGTAAAACACTGAGTGAAATAAGTCAGTCAGAGAAAGACAAATGCCATAGGATTTCATTCATATGTGCAATTTAAGAAACAAAGCAAATGAACAAAGACAGAAAAAGAGAGGAAAAAAGACTCTTAAATGTAGAGAATAAATTAATGTTTGCCAGAGGAGAGATGGGGGGTGGGAGATGGCTGAAATGGGTGAAGGGGATTAAAAGTACACTTACCATGATGAGCACTGAATAACATATAGAATTGTTGAATCATAATATCATACACCTGAAACTATTATAGCACTATATTTTAATTGTGCTTATATAAAAATGGATGAACAAATGGATAAATATTTTTTTAAAAAGAGCAACCTTAAAAAAAAAAAAGAGCAACCTTACTTGGAGTAAGGTGAAGGAAGAGTGTGGGAAAGCAGCAGATAAGATTCTTAGAGGGCATTAAGGGAATTAGGATCCTACCGCATCATGGACTCCATCAAGAAGATTGCTCATGAGCCCCTAGGGATGCCTTACCACAAATCCCCCCAGATGACCCCCGGGCATCCCCAGAATTCCAAATGCCTCATCCACACACATACTTCATCCCAGGACCAGCAATTTGTGTACACTCCCAGATGGCAACAGCATGAAGAAGCTTTGGTATAAATTAGTGAACACACACACAGAAAGCCACCTCAAACCTGTCAGCCAGGAAGACCACAGACTTGAGCTTTAGCATCACCTTTGGGATGAAAAGGAGATAACACCAGGCCTGATGTGTTACAGGATCAAGAGAAGGCATGTAGGTATAAGAATTCTGCCACAGGGAGCAAGAAGCATGGAGATATATATATCCATAGAAGGTCCGGGAAAGCCTCAGGATCACTAGCTGATGGAAAATCTTTCTCTCCCAGAGACAGTAAACACTGGTTACTTCAAATGGGAAGAGTGATACAAGACTTCAAAGATGGTGAAAAATTAAGGAAACACTACACTGCCAGAGGATCACAGTAATTTTTTAGTACTTTGATCCCAAAGACATGAAGATCTGGGATTTATCTAATAAAGAATTCAAAATAGGTTTTTTAAGGAAACACAATGAGCTTCAAGAAAACATAAGAAAATTCAACAAAATTAAGAAAACAGTACATGAATAAAATGAGAAGTTTGACAGAGAAAGAATTGTAAAAAAAAAAATCTGGAGCTGAAGAATACAGTGAATGAAATGAAAAATGCAATCATGAACATCAAAAGTTGTATCAAGCCGAAGAAATAATCTGTGAGTTGAAGACAGGAAATTTGAAATTCTCCAGTCAGAGGAGAACAAAGAAAAAAGAATGTGAAAGAGTGAAGAAAACCTATGTGATCTGTAGGATGCCATGAAAGAAACAATTTGTGAATTATTGGAGTTCAAGAAGAAGAGAAGGAGGAGGACAGAAAGCTTATGCAAAGAAATAATGGCTGATGAATCCCCAAATCTGGAGATGGATTTGACCATTCAAGTTCATGAAATGAATAGGTCACCAAACAGACACAATTTTAAGAGATCCTCTCCAATACAAATTATAATAAACTGTCAAAAATCAAAAAGAGAGAATCTTAAAAGCAGCAAGAGAAAGGAGCTTGTAACTTACCTGGGAACCTCATAAGACTATCAGTGGATTTCTCAGCAGAAATTTTGCAGGCCAGGGGAGAGTCAGATGATGTATTGAAAGTGGTGAAAGAAAAAAGTACTGCCAACCAAGAATACTCTATTCAGAAAAACTGTCCTTCAGAAATGAAAGTAAGTAAAGACTCCCAGAAAAAAAAAACTATGGGGGTTCATCACCACCACACATGCCTTACAGAAATGGGGAAAGAGTTTCTTCAAGCTGAGATGAAAACATGTGAATTAGCAATATGAAAACATGACAATATGTAGCACTTGTAAAGGTTAGTATAGAGTCAAAATCAGAATACTTCAATAATGTGATATGGCTATATGTTAACCACTTCAGTATAGAGGTTAAAGGACAACAATATTAAACATAACTATAGCTATAAAAATTTCTTATGGAATGTGCAATATAAAAAAGATAAATTGAGACATCGAAAACATCAAAGAGGGAGGAAAGTAAAAGGATAGAGTTTTTGTATGTAATTGAAGTTGTTAGCAGCATAGAATACACTTACAAGATGTTTTACATAAGCTTCATTGTAACTACAGAACTACGGTAGATTCTCAAAAGATAAAGAGGAAGGAATCAAGCAATTTGATACAGAAAATCCCCACCTCACAAATGAAGGCAGTAAGAGAGGAAGAGAGGATCAAGGGAAATACAAAACAGATGGGAAAAAAACCTCATAAGATGGTATGGTAAGTCCTTGCCTGTGAACAATTACTCTAAATGCAAATTAATTCAATTCTCCAATCAAAAAGCATTGAGTGGCTGAATGAATTTTAAAAAAAATAAGAAAAAATCTGCTGCCTCCAAGAGATTAACTTCAGCTTTTAGGACACACATAGGCTCAAAGTGAAGGGATGAGAAAAGATGTTCTATGTAAATGTAAAGCAAAGAGAGCAGGGGCACTATATTTATATCATACAAAAGAGACTTTGAGCCAAAAATGGTAACAAGAGGCAAAGAAGGTCATTATATGATGATGATGAGGTTAATTCCTCAAGAGGATATAACAATCATAAATATAACTGAACCAAACATCAGAGCACCCAAATATATTAAAATACAAACAGATCGGGGTGCCTGGGTGGCGCAGTTGTTGATATGTCTGCCTTCAGGTCAGGTCAGGTCATGGTCCCAGAGTCCCAGATCCATCAGGATCCCTGGTCAGTGGGGAGTCTGCTCCCCCCACTCTGCTCATTCTCGTTCTCTCTCTCTCTCAAGTAAATTATAATAGTAAAAATAAAATAAAATACAAACAGATTTGAAGGGACAAATAGACAACAGTGCAGTAATAGCAGGGGACTTCAATATCCCGCTTTCAACAATGGCTAGATAGATCATCCAGATTGAAAATCAATAAATATTGAAATGAGACTCCACCTTAATCTAAATGGATGTAACAACACACATATACAGAATATCCCATCCAACAGGAGCAAAATACACATTCTTCTGAAGCACACACAGGATAGATCATATCGCAGTTCATAAAACCAGTCTTAGCAAATCTAAGAAGATTGAAATCACACTACATATCTTTTCCAACCACAATGGTGTGAAACTAGAAATCAATAACAGGGTCAAAATTTGGAAAATTCACAAGTATGTAGAAGTTTAAACAACACACTCCAGAACAACCAGTAGGTCAAAGAAATCGAAATTATCAATAGAAAATATCTTGAGGTGATAAAAAATTGAAAAGATATCTGCACTCCCAAGTTCATTGCAGTATTATTTATAATAGCCAAGATATGGAAACAACCTAAGATTCCATCTATGGATAAATGAATGAAAAATATATGTGTGTATATACATATATATAATATATATATGTGTATAATGGAATATATGGTGGAATATATTATATATATATTACGTTATATATATTTCAATCATATCCATTATATATACATATATATTTCAATTATATATATGTGTATATATATGTGTGTGTATATGTGTGTGTGTGTATATATATATATATATATATATAAATAAAATTCAGCCATGAGAAACATGGGCCTTGAGGATATGCTAAGTAAAATAAGTTACACAGAGAAAGACAAAAATACTGTATGATACCACTTTTATGTGGAATCTGAAAAGCCAAACTCGGGCACCTGGGTAGCTCAGTCGGTTGTCCCTGCCTTCGACTCAGGTCATCATCCCAGGGTCGTAGGATTGAGTTCCACATCAAGCTCTCTGCTCAGCAGGGAGCCTACTTCTCCCTCCCCTTCTGCTTGCCACTTCCCCTGTTTGGGCTGGCTGGCTCTCAGTCTCTCTGTCTCTCTGTCAAATAAATAAATAAAAACTTTTTTAAAAAAATAAAAAAGCCAAACTCATAAAAACAGAGTAGAATGATGGCTGTCAGGAGCTGTGGGCTGGAGGAAATGGAGACATGTTGGTCAGAAAGTACAAACTTCCAGATATAAAGAATAAATTCTGAGGATATGATGTACAGCATGGTGATTACAGTTAGCAATATTATATACTTAGAAGTTGCTAAGAGAGATCTTAAACATTCTTACCACATACACAAAATATCAGTTATGTGAGGTAGTAGAGGTATTAACTAACCTTATTGTGGTAAACATTTCACAATGGTTGGATCAAATGAGTGTATTAAAGCTCACACAATGTTTTATGTCAATTATTATCCCAATTAAGCTGGAAAAAACCCAGAAGAGCAAAGGATGTTTTGTGCAAATTAGGAAAAGGAACTCTTTCTTCTGGGTAGATGGATCTCATTGAGTTTCAACCCCCCATCGTCTCTTGGCTATAGCACAGCCTACACACCTGATATTGAATGTTGTGTAAACCTTTTCATCTATTTGATATCTTCTTTCTCTTATGTGGCTTTACCCATCGTTTTTTTTTTTTTTTTTGCTTTTCTTTTTGAAACTATATATATATATTTTTTTTTCTTTTACTGCTAGTATTTCCAAGGGCTTCCCAGTTTATTCATAAGGATGTATGGATAGAAGCCAAGTCCCTTCCTAGGCCTGCATTTGTACTACACAGTTCATAGAAAACCATGTATTACTGAGTCATACAGGCCAGCTCTATACATCAGAGCATCATCCTTTCTGATGGATGCACATGCATAGAAACTGAAATCCAAAACAAGGATGAATGAAGGTCTTACTACATCAAATGTTTGCTTGGATAGTTCTAACATGCTAGCCAGGAAAAAAGGGGTAGGGGGGTAAAAAATCTAGACTTAAATAAATTTTTTAAAATTAGCTGTTAAAAAAAAATAAAAATAAAATAAAATAAAAATAAAATAAAATTAGCTGTTAACCCATCTTTTAGTGATTTTACAAAATTATAACTTCAATGTTTATTTTATTTTGACCCAATATACAAATACTACATTCATTTTATTTTCCTTAGAGAGTAATTTGTTACAAAAGTGTACAGTTTTATTTTAATTTATAATTCACTTTAATTACATCATTATAATTATATTTACACAGGGCTTTATCTTCTATTATTTAAAAATCCTCTGATAATTTTTTATTCTGTTGTCTGCTACTAAAATTTCATAGTTAAAAAAGAACATGAAATCATGATTATAGGGCAGCCCGGGTGGCTCAGCGGTTTAGCACTGCCTTCGGTCCAGGGCGTGATCCTGGAGACCCGGCATCGAGTCCCATGTCGGGCTCCTTGCATGGAGCCTGCTTCTCCCTCTGCCTGTGTCTCTGCCTGTGTGTGTGTCTCTCTCTCTGTGTGTCTGTCATGAATAAATTAATAAAATCTTTAAAAAAAAAGAAATTGTGATTATAGAGATTTTTGCTAGAATAAGCTTTAAACTATGCTTTAGAAAGAGATGATTGCACTAGGCCTTTGGTTTTCTCATATAAAAGTTACTGCTTTAAATATCTGTAGAGCAAAGAGTAGACTATTTGGCTGGATAATGCTATTCTCTTCGATGTCACTGTCATCTAGTTATCAGTTTAATTGTCACTTCATTAGAGAGACCTTCCCTGACTTCCAAAGTTAAAGAAGTTCAAAGATCACCTCATTTAAATCTCTATATTGTGCTTATTAGCCTCTGATGCTGTATGGTAGATGCTTTCCTTTTTAATTGTTTTTCTGGCTCTCCCAACTTTAAGAGGGCAAGAAACTTCTATCATTTGTCAATGGGTGTGCTCCAAATGTCTAGAATAGTTCCAGGCATGTTAAATAGGACCTCAAATAAAAAGTATTTGAAAAGTGAATGAGTATATGGCAGATATATTAATGTAGGAGTTAAATACTTTAAAAACAAATCTTAAAAAAGATAAAGAGAAAAAAAGGAAGTAGCCAGCACAATACTTTGAATAATGTAGGTAGTATGATTTTATATTTCAAAATGCAAAATAAGCAAGACATTGTTCTTCATTTTTTATTTCTTTGCCAACAGTTTTCTTGTATTACTTTAAAACATACCAACATTCCATTAGTAAGAGGAGTTTTTTTTTACCTTGAGTCCTTCCTACAAATAGCAAATATTTACACACACAAACGTACATACACACACACTTCCACCTAGGTATAGGGATGTATATTTCATAGTTGTAATTGTTTACAAATGTGTTTGTCACCATTTCCAGTCATTTTTATGTGTTTATCATTTTTGTCATTGTTTATAAATAAATATATGGTAGTTAATCTCCATCATTAGGTTGTAAATTCCTTGTGGGCAACAAGCATCTTCTAATGAAGAAATTAAATCAGAACCATTACACTAAAAACACGATGCTTTCAAATACACTTTTGAATGTTCACCTCAGTGTTCTAATTAAATTCTAATTTCAGTATATATATCTGCTTATCTGAATGCCTTTAGCAATTTGAAATGACTTACTGAGAATTCTAACTCATCCCATATTGAAGAGAAGCATATCAAAATTGTCTGCTATTCAAATGTGCTATCACAAGCTATAAATAGAACACTGCTCTTTGGCAAAGGTGAATTAATTGTGGTAAAGCTATTTTGATAAAAGTTATTCCTCACATAAGTGAAACATGGAGTTAGCTGATTCATTTCTACAACAGCTATGTTAAAAGCTCTGCATTTAATGACAAACCTCTACTTCAGTAGATGTCACAATAATTTTTTTAGAAAAATAGGAAAGACCTTGCATTTGATTAGCTTCAAATGATGGCTCACTGATGAATGCAAATAATTCAACAAGAGAGGCTCATTGTATAAAACAAATAAATATTATACATACAGTGTTCATTTGCCTACAATTACACAGGTAATGTCTACATTTAGTTTCTTAATTTCTCATTATAAGACAATTGCATCTCATCTTGCAGTGTTTAATTGCATTGTTTCTATTGCTAGAATAATAGCACATTCCTTTTTTACGATGTTGAATGACAAATAAATTTAGATTGTAATCACTTATTATTCCTTTTCTAAGCAAAACCACTCAAGGGTTTCAATTGCAATGAAAAAATCGGATTTCCTACTAATGATGACCAAACAGGAATATTCTAGATAAGTCTGTATCCTGTTTATCATCTTATTCTTCAGTTGTGGTCATGACCATTAGCTTAATAGGTCCAGGTGGCTAATAACTTTCTAAGTTTCTAGAAGTGCCACTAGAGCCAAGAAATGTGGGCAGCTTCTTGATGGTGTATTCGAGTATTCAACCTCGCATTTCCAACTTCTGTAATAAATAGCCTTTCTGTTTCGAGTTCTAACCTTACATAACTGCATTGGCCAATGTCCAGTATGTGTGAAATGACAGATGTGTAGTTACACTGAGTCTAGTTCATACTTTCTTAATGAAGTTCTTATTCTGACTTTAATGTAAATTCTACCAGGAAACATGAATATTAGATGAAATAATCACATAACTTTTGAGTTATCTTTTAACAATTAATGAAGTGTTATTCACAACTAATGTTTCCATGTGTCTTTTGTTCCAGATATATTTTCTAAATGATTTACCTGATCCTAGTCTTTTGAAAAGTGTAATGGCTTTTATTGCTGCCATTACATATTACTACAAACTTAGTGGCTTCAACAAAACAAATTTATTATCTTACTGTTCTGTGGGTCAGAATTCCCACACAAGTCTGAGTAGGCTGAAATTAAGGTTTTGGTAGGGCTTCCTTTCTTTTGGGATGCTCTAGGGGAGAATGTCTCCCTGCCTCTTCCACCATCAAGAAGCTGCCCACATTTCTTGGCTCATTCCTTTCTTCCATCGTCAAAGCCGACAGAGATCAAATGAGTCCTTCACTTGTCACTTGACCCTTTTTCCATTGTCACATTTCTCTTTGCAGCCAGGAAGGCTTCTCTGCATTTCAAGACTAAGGTGATTAGGTTCAGAGCACCTGTATTTTCAGGATAATCTCCCCTTCTTAAAGTTTGCAAGCCTTAATCACATCTGCTAATTCCATTTGGCTTCTTAAAATAACAAATTCTCAGGTTCCAGGTGGAACCTGTGTGGATGTCTTTGGCAGGACCATTATACTGCCTACTCCACCTCCTCTGTCACTATTCAGTCTGTCTAATGAGTTGAGTGCTTCCTATGGATAGGCGTGCTGCACTTTGTAAAATGTGATGTTACATTTATGAAATCAAGCATCATAGGCATTATTTATTAATATTGGAGAAAGCTTGACCAGAGCCAAACTTAATTTCTGGTCCCAGTTTCCTCCTGTTGTTTCCTCATTAATTATTTTTAATAAGAACAGATGGTAAAGCTATTTTTTTTTCTTTTGGCATCAACAGTGTTGCAATGCAGCATTAAAGAAATACCCAGTTCTGTTGATTTTTTAGGGAAGGATTGAGAGTCCAGTTAAATTTGTATCAGTTCAGGGCCAAGAGCTCTGCTTTTGCTCACTGGAGGTTCTCCCTTTTGAGCCAGATTTCCCAGTTACACGTAAGAGTTACAAAAGGATTTATCTGGTGAGGAAAGAGCCCGGATCTCTAAGGCAACTGTTAACTAATGTTGAAGATATCACTGGTATAGATAGGGAGCTTTTAGAAATTTATATCATTTGATTTAATATTCATAGAATTTTGAATGTTAATTTATTAATTCGTGTTTAATATTCATGCATTGCTTGGATAGATAATTAAAATGTACATATGATTGATCTATTCTGGTATTTAACCAGTGACACCCTTGAAGTTATACTTTTAAGGAATATGTTTATCCTATCTTTCAATATGTAACCTTTTCCCCTCTCTTACATGCTTTGTGTGTTTGGTTAAATAAACCAGGATGAAGAGTATATAGAATTTTTTTCAATTTTAGTAATCCACCCAGAGAAAAATATCTGTGGATGCTTCTCGAGTAACCTGAAAACACAGTACATGTGTGTACATTTAGAGGGTAAAATTATTTTTCCGAATACAGGAAAACGTTGGAATTTCTTAAGTTTTAGACAATCTATTTTGAAATGTGTGTTAATAGGTTTCATCAGTACTTCTCATTAGTACTTTGCCTTTTGTCACAAAGACAGTGCCAAGTTGATTGATGGACTGTTAAAATTAAGCACATTGATTTACCTGGTTTTACTAATGCAATTATCTGTGACGATTCCTATATAAGGGAAACTTAATGAGTTTCCTAAATCTGTTTCTCTCAGTATCTAATATAACTAGTACCTTAAGGAGAGTATCAGTATTGTGTTTCTTCAGTGAAATCCCTGTAGATGGGCTTAAGATAGCCATATGGCTCTAAACTTACTAAAAGCAGAAAATTTAACTTTACTTCTTTCATTCTTAGGAAAACAAACTTCATTTTGTTGATTAACTGTCGTTTAAATGCTTATTTTATACTGTCTTTATTTGGACTATGCTTCATTAAGCCTCAATTTCCATTTAATTTTGCTTATGTCTTAGTGCTCGACTTCCTGTGTCTCAGTTCACTAATGAAATGTTTTCTAACCTGTGAAAATTCAGAAAAGCTCAAAGACTTATAAAAGTGCATTTCAGGTTTCTAAAAGAAAAATTCAGGTCTTCTGGGGGTATGATACACTACAAAACATAAACACTGTTCTTACTTTATAATCATTGAATTTCAATTTCCAGTTCCCATGTGTTAAATCTACCTATCTGATAATGATGTCATTTTCAAGTGCCTTGCTGTTTCTCTTTGTATATGGTTTCAGTTGTTGTTCATTGTGACCTGATCCTGACATTTCCTAATGCAGTTTGAAAATATGATTAAAGTTCC
Organism: Vulpes lagopus; assembly: GCF_018345385.1. NCBI lineage: Eukaryota > Metazoa > Chordata > Mammalia > Carnivora > Canidae > Vulpes > Vulpes lagopus. Next base: position 24,686,421 of record NC_054848.1, read on the forward strand.
CATCATTTATATATCAAATGGTGTTATTTATACAGTTAGATGAAATGAGAGGTAAATGCTCATACCCAGATAAAACTAATTTTTTGTTGCTATTTCAGAAGGCATACAGATTCAGGTCATATTAGTACAGTGTAGGGCAAAGAAAGTAAAAAAAAAACCAAAAGGACATAGAAGACAGAAGGATTTATCAGTCTCATGTATCTATCTTCTAATACCATAACTAGGCTAATGGGACTTTACATTGAATCACTTTCCCAGGCCAGGGCTCCAGGCTCAGGCACAGTTGCTATCTGCATCATCCATGCCGAGCTCTCTTTTACTGACTCCCAAATAGGGACTGTAGCGCATTAGAGAAAAGGCATGGCAGGCCACTAGCCCAGTGGTCACTGTTCTCTATTTTCCCCCACTTTTGGCATGTTTACAGACTTGTGTTCTTTTTCATTCTGATTTAGAGCTGTGGTCTAGGTTCTCAAAGTCACCCATCATTGCCTAAATTCAACCATGGGGTGGATTTTAGCTCTTGTACCCAACTTGCCTGGTTAAGTCGTTTAAATTAAAAGACACACTATTGCACTCAATTCCCATCTCCTTTCTTTCTCCTTGCCTCTTGCTGTTTCCCTCTTCCCCTCCCTCTCCCATACACCCCTCTCTTTTATCTCCCTGCACAGCCAGGCCCTTGATTCCAGGTCTGATCTCTATAATAAATCAAATTTCTTTTTTCTGCAGTCCCTAACTAAGCAGATCTGAAGACCACCTAATGGTGAACATCTAGCAAGCTTTGCAGTTGATTTTACCCCAGCTGTGACTATGCATAATCTTTATTTGACTTTTACTGGAAACTATATTTTAATATACTAGTATTAATTGTGGTTAACAATTTTCATATATTGTTGATAAGTAAAGTCCATTCACAATTTCTTAATTCACCTCTTATCTGTATATAAAGTAGCTTCCTACATGTAGAATATTAAAATTTGCTGAACTAAAAGTATATTTCTCTAATTAAAATCTCCATGTTGTGATAAAATTAAATCACACAGTTTAACACTTAGCTCTCATTCATTTTAGTGCAAATCTCTCCATTTTTATTAATTCATTTTTGAAATTTTTATGAGAAAATGCCAAATGAAATTTTCACTGTTACAACCATGGAAAGGAGGAAGCACTAGTATAAGGCCCTGATCCTCTGGAAGCTTATGATCTAATGGGTGAAACAGACAGGACATAAACAACTCTCCTAACTTCTCAGTGACTGGAAATGCAATAATATTACATTTAAAAATTAAGTCTGGTTTTCATAAGGCTTGGGAAATATTTATACATTTAAACAGCAAACACTGTGGTTTCCTAGGCTCACAGGGCATGAAACAACATAATCCTGATTGAGAACATATCATGATCATAAATTTTATAGTTTCATTATTCAGTTTCTTCATACTTTTCAGGTAAACCTTGCAGGCCTCTCTGACTAATTTACGACTGATTAGATGTAAAATATCCTGTACTTTGATCAGTGTAATGTAGGATTTTATATTTGCATTTAAAAAACATTTAAAGTGGATGTTTCCTTAACATTTCTTGTTAAGAATTGTCATCTTGTCCCAATTTTTCATAATTATGTGATTCTCACACTTGGAGCCCCTTATGCCTCAACCATACCTACCACATGAGTGTATTTCTTTATTCCCCATTTTTAAGAGCTCTCCGTATGCTAAGTAACACCTTTCCTTGAATATAAAGATAAAGTCTTTCACTTTTCTACTTAGTCTTTATCTGTTTTTTTTTGTGACCCAATCTTTATCTGAACTTAGGTTCCAGTGAAGTATTAATGTAACTCTCAGTGTTTTTGTTTTAAAAAGTAACTCTACCTTTAATTCTTATCCTATCTTAATTTTATTTTAGTTCTAACTTACAATGTTCATTTATCATGTGTTAGATTTTTAAATTTTCCCTTGTATAGGTTACTTTAAGATTTTTTTATTTTATTTGAGAGAGAGAGAGAGAGAAAGAGAGAGAGAGAGAGAGCATGCTTACAAGTGAGGGGAGAGGAGGGACAGAGGGAGAGAATCTTCAAACAGACTCTGCATGAGATCACAACCAGAGCAGAAAACCAAGAGTCAGACATTCAACTGACTGAGCCACCCAGGTGCCCTTTGCATAGGTTACTTTTAAAGGTAATCTTATACCTCATCATCAATTATTCCATACACCTTGTGCTGCGATCTTACTGTTACAGATCACAATTGGGCAAATTTTTGAAGAAGCCTTGTTCTTTCTCATATTCAGAGTATAAAATTTTCTTTTTGGGCTATAACATATTTCTATAATTTTGGCAATAGCACTCAAGTGAATAGAAAAAAACATGAATACAAATATACTAATAAATAGATTAGGCTTGCATCATCAAATACAGATTAACACTGGATCAAATGTAGAATAGCACTAAAACGACAACAAAAAAAAATAGCACTAATATTTGACAAAGTTCTTTTGGGATTTCGTATTTGCTTTTTCTGTTTGTCTATTTTTTTCCTGTTTAATTTTTTAACTCCTAGGTTCATAGACATTTCTAGTTTAGCCTATATCATATAATTCAAGAGTTTTTAACATCTTTAAAACACCATTTAAGTTTATTTTGCTCATTAAGAGTTGCTACTTCCAAAAAAAAAAAAAAAAAAAAAAGAGTTGCTACTTCCTAACTTAATGAGAAGATTGAAGGAAGAATAGGTGTTTACAGTAATTAATTTTCTTGCATGGAGCAGCTACAGAGCAACTAATTATTTTTCAGGGAATTATTTTCACCATTATTTTGTTAAAAATATTTCACTATATTATTTTTCAGCATTGTCAGTTTTCTGACATTGATATAGCTATTAATTTATTCATAAACTGAATTCATTTTCAGTGTCTATGTAGACTTTTGTTTTTCTTCAAATTGCTTATGTTATTTTCCATATGAAAAATAGATAACTGTCTGTTTGACTAATTTCTTTCCAAACAAAAACTGCGTATCATTCCTTACTGACTCTGGAAAATGTAATAATTTAGGAAGATACAATATGCCATTGTTTGGGATGTATTTTAAATCTCCTATTATTGTTACACTATCTTAACTGCTTTTGGGTTCGTCTTAATTTGGTGATTTTTCCATAATTTAATAGTTACCAGAGCAAAGTGTTTTGAGTTACCAAGGATAGAGCTAACAATTGCTGGAGTTTTCTGTTGTGGGCCTTTCCTCAAGACTAAAACTTCTCTTTAGTGAGAAGTCACTGGAAAATTTCTTACTAGCTACTTGGCAGGCAGGGGTGCCCTTGCCAGTGGCACTAACTGTAGTGACATGTTCAATCACAAAATGGTCACTTATATCATTAAAGATGGAGTTCCTCTACTATTTCCCCTTTGACAGTCCTGATTTTTCTGTCAGTTCACATCTCCTTTACTTAGAGAAATGAGGCTCCTTCAATCTCTCTCCGAAGTTCAATCCTTCCACACTCTGGGTGGCAGCATATAATGGGTGGGGGTGCAATTCCTGTGAAGGCTCTGCACTTGACTTTGCCTATTACATACACCAGCACTGGCTTCGTCTCTACCTCATTTCCTTTTGCTGCCCTCCCATTTGTCTCTCATTTACCTCCCTTGTTTTCTTCTTTTCAGAATATTTATTGATTTCTTTCTGTATTCCATTAGTTAAGCCTACCTTCCTTCTTTTGTCATTCTTAATGTTTTCATTCGATTTTTTGTCCATTTCTCTTTTTTAATAACCATGGCTTTATTGTTCTCTTTTCTTACTTTCACTTTTAGTTTCCATCATTTGAAAATTTAGTCCATGTGGAATATTCCTCAGGTGGACTGCACAAAGATTAAATAATTTATTAAAGAAATCATTGCCTTACACTGTATTAATTAACACCATAAGTTCCTGTCCCATAAATTTTGGAATAAGCAATCTATTACTTACCTGTTTATGTACTTCCTTTCTTACATAAAGCCATCTTATAAGTTTCACTGTGCATATAGTTATGTGATGAATTTTGACATTAAGAATATCATCAAATGCCAAATATTCTCTTGAGGAAAACTTTAATATTGAGAGAAAATATATAAAATTTTATTGAATATACATCAAATGCATCATAATTAAACAGGAATCACTGATAAATTCAATAAGAATTCAAAACTTAGTATCAGACCGCTAGGGTTCTTTATTGATTGAAACAGCAAGTAATTTGGGCCTGCAAAAAATAAATGCATCAATTTTAGTATTTTTAAAGTGCTATTCTAAATAAGAATTACTGAAGATGATATCCGAGATCCCAAAAATAACGTGTTTCTAAAATTGTCACTGTTAATGGAATTTTATGTGTTAAATTGTGTAACTATATAAATAGAGTAGTCTCAAATAGAATCTGGGAGGATTTGAATATGGTTTGTGTATTGGTCAGTCTTATGACATGTTTAATCAAGAAATGGCTTATTTTGGGTTAAAAAAAGAAATGGAACATTTATATCAAATAATTGTGCTTAGTAATTAAAGCCAATCCAGTCATAGACTCATAGTTAACAAATTCAAATGTTGGTAGCATAGTCTAGCTATTATGAGTTTTAACATGGCTTTATTTCGACAATTTTTTAAAAATCATTCAGAAAGTTTTAGTATAACATCTATTTCAGCCTAGTGAATTCATTGACGATAATGTTTATGTTTTATTCATTTTGGATCTCCTCCTAGAACTGTTACTTTTTCTGCTATTACATACATATCAGATGGAATTAATTGCAGGACACAGTTTCAGGCTATAGGTCAAATAACAAATATATAACACAAATGCAAAAATATAAATAAGTCCATTTATCATTCACATTTAGCAATGGAAGCCTTAATATAACTAATTCTACAATCCTAGTACAACTGTCCCCCCCAAACTTTGTTGAGCCAGGTCTCTGCCTCTTCAAAATAACATACAGGCATACCTCATCTTATTGCACTTCACTTTATTGTGCTTCACAGATACTGTGCTTTTTACAAATTGAAGGTTTGTAGCAACCCTGCAAGTTTATTGGCAATATTTTTCCAACATTTACTTGCTCTGGATCTCTGTGTCACATTTTGCTAATTCTCACAATATTTCAAACTTTTTGATAATTATTATATTAGCTATAGTATTCTGTGACCAGTGATCTTGTGATGTTCACATTGTAATGATTTTTTGTTCCATGTAACACTTTGAATTTAATGTGAATACGTTTATGTTTTCTGACCACTCCACCAACCGGCTGTTCCTACATCTCTCTCCCTCTTGTCAGGACTCTCTATTCACTGAGATACAACAATCCTGAAATTAGGCCAATTAATAACCCTACAATGGCTTCTAAGTCACTTAGAAAGAAAGAGTCACTTGACTTTAAGTCATGAGCAAAAAATGATTAAGTTTTGTGAGGAAGGCATGCTGAAAGCTGAAATAGGCCAAATGGTAGGCCTCTTATGCCAAACAGCCAAGTTGTGAATGCAAAGGTGAAGTTCTTGAAAGAAATTAAAAGTGCTATTCCAGTGAACACACTAATTATAAGAAAGCAAAACAGCCTTTTTGTTGATATGGAGAAGGTTTCAGTGGTCTGGATATAAGAGCAAACCAGCTACAACATCCCCTTAAGCCAAAACCTAATCCAGAACAAAGCTCTGACTCTCTCCAGTTCTGTGAAGGCTGACAGTGGTGAGGAGCTGCAGAGGAAAAGTTTGAAGCAACAGAGGCTGGTTCATGAGGTTTAAGGAAAGAAGTTGTCCTCAAAACATCAAAGTGTAAGGTGAAGCAGCAATGCTGATCTAGAAGCTTCAGCAAGTTATCCAAAGATCTAGCTGAGATAATTAATACAGATGGCTACACTAAACTACATTTTCAGTGTAGATGAAACAACCTTCACTGAAAGAAGATGGTATCCAGGACTTTCATAGCTAGAGAGGAGAAGTCAATGCCTAGCTTCAAAGCTTCAAAGGACAGGCTGACTCTCTTGTTAGAGGCTAATGTAGCTCATGACTATAAGTTGAAGCCATTGCTCATTTCCCATCCCAAAAAATCCTATGGCCTCTAAGGATTATGCTAGATCTACTCTGTGTTGTGTAAATGGAGCAACAAAACCTGAATGGCAGCACATCTGTTTACTACATGGTTTACTGAATACTCTGAACTTGCTGTTAAGACTACTGTTCAGAAGAAAATATTACTGTTCACTGACAATACATCCGGTCACCCAAGAGTTCTGATAGAGATGTACAATGATATTAATGTTGTTTTCATGTCTACGAACATACCATCTATTCTGCAGTCCATGGATCAAAGGAGTAATTTTAAGTCATATTATTTAATAAATACATTTTATATGGCTATTGCTGCCCTTGATAGTGATTCCACTGATGGATCTGGGCAAAGTTGACTGAAAACGTTTTGGAAAGGATTCATCATTCTAGGTGCCATTAAGAACATTCATGATTCATGGGAAGAGGTCAAAATTATCAACGTTGACAGGAGTTTGGGAAAAGTCAATTCTAGGCCTCATGGATGTCGTTGAGGGTTTCAAGACTTCAATGGAGGAATAACTGCAGCTGTAGTGTAAATAGCAAGAGAACTAGAAGTAGAAGTGGAGCCAGAGATATGACTCAGTGGCTGCAATCTCATGATAAAACTTGAGTGGAAGGCACCTGGGTGGCTCATTCAGTTAAGCGTCTGCCTTCAGCTCAGGTCATGATCTTGCTGTCGTGGGATCAAGCCCTGCATCAGACTCCCTGCTTAGTGGGGAGTATACTTCTCCCTCTCCCTCTGCCCTTCACCCTGCTCATGCTCTCTCTCTCTCTCAAATAAATAAATAAAATATTTTAAAGAAAATTTTAAGAATTAAAAAAAACTTGAATAGATGAGGAGTTGCTTGTTTGGATGAGCAAAGAAAGTAGTTTCTTGAGATTGAATCTACTCCTGGTGAAGATGCTTTGAAGACTGAAAATAATAGCAAAGGATTTAGCATATTACATAAACGTAATTGATGGAGCAGCGGCAGGGTTTGAGAGGATTGACTCCAGTTCTGAAAGAAGTTCTATGTGGGTAAAATGCTTTCAAATAGTAACAAATACAGAGAAACCATTTGTGAAAATCAATGTGGCAAACTTCACTGCTGTCTTATTTTAAGAAATTGCCACAGCCACTCCAGCCTTCAGTAACCACTACCCAAGTCAGTCAGCAGGCATCAACATGGAGCCAAGACCCACCACCAGCAAAAATGTTATGATTTGCTGAAAGCTCAGATAACGGTTATGATTTTTAGCAATAAAGTATTTTTAATTAAGCTATGTACATTGGTTTTTAGACACAGTGCCATTGCACACATAATAAGCTACAATATAGTGTAAACGTAACTTTTGAATGCACTAGGAAAAGAAAAAAATTCATTTGACTCACTTTATTGCAGTAGTCATTTTATTGCAGTGGTCTGGAACCAAACCTGCAATATCTTTAAAGTGTGCCTGTAGCTCATTTTAAAACCTGCATTAAATAAGCCAACAAAGATTTTCCTTCTGCTATTCCTGTTGGATTATAATTTTTCCTGTTTATTCTTTATTCATTATACTACATGTATTATACTCAATGAAGGACTCAAAGGGTATGACATACTCAAAAGTTTCCATTCTCAGTAGTAAAAATATATGTTCAACAAGCCACCTAATTTATTATTGATTTCTTTATTGACAATTTTAAGCCAGTTTCTAGATATGGTATTTTATATAAAAGCAGGCTTTTTCCATGGCTGTTCCAATAATGATATCATTTATAATATTTAAAATTTTATAGCAAAAAAATGAGAATTACTTTATTTTGGAAATTGCATTGATTTACTCTAAAGTTTAGCTTCTTTGGCAAGGAACCATTTGGAGATTAGTTGGCTCAAGATCAATGTAAATACCACAAATTAAGCTTGGGGAGAATAGGTTTCCTTAGAAATCCTGTAAGATTCAGAGACCATGAGACTCATTTTCCCACAGGTAACAGGTTTGATGGCATATATATTTTATTTATTCTGCAATCAACCTCCTCTCTCCATTGTTTATTCTTTGATCTTTTTTTTAGTTTTTAAAAATTAATTATCTGGGTTTATATATCTGTCCTATAGAAAGTAAGTGAAGGGAACTTGTGCTTGTTAACCAGGAATGCACACAAGACACATGTGAATTAGTGTATTTCTGACCCCCAACTCCAATGCACTGAATCCAGGTATCAAGCATTAAGCCTGAAAACACCTAACACAAAAATAAATTCAAAGCAGATTAAGGACTCTAAGTGTGAGACATGAAACCACTAATATCCTACAGGCGCAGGCAGTAAACCTCTTAGACATTGGCCATAGCAACTTCTTACTAGATGTGTCTCCCAAGGCAAAGGAAACAAAGGCAAAAATAAACTGTTAAGAATTACATCAAAATAAAAAGCTTGTGCACAGTGAAGGAAACAGTCAACAAAACTAAAAGCCAACCTACAGGATGGGAGAAGATATTTTCAAATGACATATTTGATAAAAGGTTAGTATCCAAAATCTTTAAAGAACTTCTAAAACTCAACACCTAAAACATGAATAATCCAATTTAAAAATGGACAGGAGGCATGAACAGACTTTTCTCCAAAGACATACAGATGGCCAACAGACACATGAAAAGATGCTCAACATTACTCATCATTAGGGAAATGCAGATCAAAATTACAATGAGATATCATGTTACACTTGTAAAAATGGCTAAAATCAGCAACACAAGAAACTGCATCCTTGGCAAGGATGTGGAGAAAGGGGAACACAAAAACAAAGAAAAAGGAAAGAAAGAAGAAAGAAGAAGAAAGGAAGAAAGAAAGAAACAAACAAAGCACTCATGCACTGTTGGTGGGAATGAAAACTGGTAACACTGCTCTGGAAAAAAAGTATGGAGATTCTGCAAAAAGTTGAAAATAGAACTACCTTATGATCCAGCAATCACACTACTGGATATTTATGCAAAGAATACAAAAATACTAATTCAAAGGGTATGTGCACCCCTGTTTATAGCAACATTATTTATAGTAGCCAAGATATGGAAACAGCCCTAGTTCCATTGATTGATGAGTGAATAAAGAAGATAGAAACACACACACACACACACACACACACACACACACATGCACACACACACGCAGGAATAGTATGCACCCATAAAAATAATGAAATCATGTCATTGCAATGACATGGATGGAACAACAGAGTATAATGCTAAATGAAATAAGTCAGAGAAAGACAAGTACTATATGATTTCCCTCATATATGGAACTTAAGAAACAAAATAAACAAGCAAAGGGAAAAAAAGAAAGGAGAGAGAGACAAATCAAGAACCGGACTCATGATTATAGAGAACACACTGATAGTTATCAGAGGGGAGGTTTCTGGGGGGATGAGGAAACAGGTGATGAGGAGTAAGGAGTGCACATGTGATGAGCACATGTGATGGGTGTTGTATGGAAGTGTTAAATCACTTTACCATACACCTGAAACTAATATTGCACTGTATGCTAACTGGAATTAAAATTAAAACTTAAAAAATGTTCAAGGAAAAATAGTGAGAGAGGTCTAGAGACATTTAAAATAAAAAAAATTAATGCTACATGCATCACACTATGTGGAATATTGAAAAAGTCCAAGACAGTTTTAAATTCCTCCAAGAATACTGAGCCTTTTAAACTTGAAGGATCCATACATTAGTGGTGAGTCAGCTCCTATGAATTCCTAAAAATCAGCAAATATAACATGGAATAAGTCTTTCGGAAGAAAAACAAATTGGTGGAGAACTAGAGATTTTAATATTATAGTTACTTGACAGTGCCCTACAGGATTCTAGGTACACTCTTGCCTTTTGGTAAATATTTACTACATTTAGTCCCACTCTCTTTTTAAATATTAAGTTAACAGTAGGTGCTTTGTGAATTGAGAGAATAACCTGTACTTTTAAAAATTCTATAAAATTTTTGTTCTGTTACAATTACATTTATTAAGTACATCATCATACTACCTTATGCCAGTCACTTGGTTCGCCATCCTCATAAAAATGCTAAATGTTAGTCTATATTAGTCAAGGCTCAATGAGAGAAACAAAACCAATAGGAGATGTGTATAAAGAGACTTACTGTAAGGAATTGGCTTATGCAATTGTGGGAGCTGGCTAGGCCAGTCTCAGATCTGTAAGACAGGCAGTCAGGAAGGGCAGCCTTGAACTCTTGGGTGTGAACTGAAGCTCTAGTCCACAGAGGGAATCTCTTGTCAATTCTGCTCTTATGACCTTTAACCTGATTGACTCAGGCCCCCCTAGATTATGCAGGATAATCTCCCTTACGTAAAGTCAACTGTTTGTGGGCCTTTAATCACATCTACAAAAAGCCTTTCTGGAAACTCTGAAATTAGTGTTTGGTTGACTAACTCAGGACTATTGTATAGCTATGCTGATGGAAAAAAAACAATTATCATGGTCAGGGACTTTTATTTTTCTTATTTCCCAGATTCAAGAAATGGACTTTGAGAAACTTAAAATAAATTACTATAACTAGTAAGGGATAGACAAGGATTGGAACCCACATCTGTCTAATGTCAGAGCCTGTATTGTAAAATGCAGATGCTAAACAGGAAAATTGGCAGTCAGCCATTTACTTAGTAATGAAAGGAATGCTGTGGGTATGCATGCACACTCATGCATCCACACACGCATGCACACACCACCAATGCCACCATACAGCTACTCTTGAACAAAATGATAGAGGAATACTTAGGACACTTGAATGAATTTATTAATATTGTGGGGATTGGCCAGCATTTGCATTAATTCAGTTAGGTTAATTTTCTTTTTGGAGCCATGAAAAAGGATCTGTTCATTATAAATTAGAGTAATCTTGGAAATACTGTGACAGTCAATCATCATTTAATAAAACTGAAATAAAATGTCAAGAGTAAACTATAAAAGACAATGGGATCACTCATAGTAATTACTGTCATCTTAAACTGAAGAAAACAGTGTGATTTCTACCATTATCAGAATTAAGTAGTAAGTGAACTACAAATGTGAATTTGTACAGTATTGCATTTAATTTATTGGATTTATGCATATTGGATTAATGGATGAGTGGCAGAAATTTGTGAGTCAGCATAGTACATAGATTAGACAATAGCAGGTAAGGAAGTATTTATTATTTTCTTATTACTGATTGAGTTTGTGATGAATTTTATTTTTTTGTGAATGTTCATAATTTTGTCTTATTCTGAAATATGTATCCATTTCGAAAAATAGAAGACAGTAGGTGGAGAACATTGGCTCCCACTGAGTCCTGGGAAAAGATAAGGAGAAAGATAAAGAGAGCAAAAACAGGTACAATCACCAAAAAACCCTATGAGAGGTGGCGATTGTTCTAGAGTTTCACATGCTCCAATAACACGTTATTTTAACTTGCCTCTAAAGTTTAAATCATTTGTGCATGCCTTGTTTCAAAATTTTACTATTTTACTTTTGTTCAAATATCAGAAAAATTCCCAATTAGACCAAACATGTTCTCGAATAGTATGCTGGCTTCGTTGCCTTTTTTGTAAAATCAGCCTTATGTAGCAAGAAAGACAACATCTTTCCCTACAAATGTTCACTTTACTTATACTAAGTCTTGGTTGAGTGTGAGATGTTGCTCATAGACTATAAGAAACTTCTTTCTAGGTCTCAAATCAGCATAACATGCTTATGCCCTATTGCTTTCTGACATAAACATCTTCTAATCCTACTGGGCTACTCATTTTCATCACAGTGTATTGTACACATGCACAGACCCAGACCTCTCCTGACCCTGTTGGCCTCATATCTTCATTCTTCCTCACCACCTCTCTGAATCCTCTCCAGGTACAAGCCCAGATCATAGGAAATTTCTTGTAGTCTCATCTCTCCTTCCACTGAATTCAGATAAGAGATCACATCTGAAAGGGCTTGAAGGTAACGGGCATCTGATTCTTTAATCCCTTCTGTTACAGACAAGTCCAATGCTTTGTGTCATTGGAAATTATGTTTGAAAAATCTCTGACAAAGGGAAACTTATTACTTCGCAACAAGGTACAGTCTCTGGACGATTTTAGAAAGTAGAAAGTTCTTGTGCTACAGTAAGACCTGCCTTAGTATAACCATTATCATTTCTTCTTTAGTTTCCCTGCCCTTGACATTAGACTGTACATTTCTTTATAGCAAGAATAGTTTTTCTATTCTCCAATGCCTAACAGAATGCTAGGCATTGTATTTGGTAAAAATAAGTTTGAAATACAAACTGTGTTTGAGTTCTTTCACTCTCCTACACATTCTTCTTTGTATGGACCATGTTTTGTATATGTGCCTCCCAAGGAATACACGTGTATAGTCTGACCTTTATAATTCCCAGTGGACTACCCTTACCACAGTCTGTTTTCTACAAAGGCGGCCTTTGTTCACATTTGCCAACACTGTATTGCTTCATCATCCTGCTGATGGCAATTGTGCTTATACTCAATTAAACTGAAGCTCAACTATTACTATTAGAGCTATAACCACTGCCACTGCTACTACTACTTATTTTTATTCTTATTTTGACCTCAAATTGTGTCTTCCTTACCTTGTTTTTGTGATATTTGTGGCTTGTGAATCTAAGTGTAAAATGTTTCATTCTTGTTAAATTTATGCTACTATATTAGGCCTACACTTCCCCTCATTGAGATCATTTTGGATTTTGAGTCTGTCATCCCATATCCAATAAGCCATCCAGATTCACATTACTGGTAAATTGCATAATTATTCCTTATATGGCTTTATCTATATAATTGACTTCAAATATTGAATAGAATATGGGAAAGGCTGGAGACCTGCCATTAGAGTGCACAGTCTCTCCTCTCTCTTTCTCTCAAAACGGATCCCTTAACCTATACTATTTTGCTATATTACATATATTTGTACTACATTACTGGATGTTACCTATTTTTATACTACATTATCATATGCTACATGTATATAGGAATATATATTTACCTAGTTCCTATCACAAAGATAAAATTTAGTAGGATGAGATTAATGATAGGAATATAATAAATGATATGCTATATTTAAAAGGAATGGATTGATAATAGAAATGTAGCATGCTTAATGTAGTCACATGATACTTTGGGGAGTACATAGCACATGCATATTAAAATTGTTAGTTGTCTTTATTTATTATGTATATTCTCTCTCATTCTATTTAGCTTGTTAATTACTTGACTACACTTCCTGAAACTGAGCAAAAGACTCCAAGGAAAATTTGCAAAAATATTATAACTTAATTGTAGAATAAAACATACTCTGGGGCACCTGGGTGGCTCACTCAGTTGAGTATCCACCTTTTGTTTAAGGCTCAGGTCATGATCTCAGGGTCATGAGATGGAGCCCACATTGGGCTCCATATATATTCTGAAAAATATTAAGAATAATGTAAAACAATATATTCTGAAAGATATTAGGAATAATATAAGACAATTTACTGATAAACATTATTTCAGTAAATAAAATCATCAGTGCTCTCTAAAGTTTCTGTATTTGTATGATAAAAACTTCTTAAAACTCCTTAGATGATATATGTTGCTGAGGGTGTTTGATTTTTTTGTTTTGGAAAATCTTAAAGACCCTTTAGATGGTTAAATCAGTAAATTTACAGACAATCACATAAGCTTACGCTATTAATGTTGTTAAATAATCACGTAAGCCTTAGAGCTTGCCATTTGTACTGATTCTCTCCCTGTGATCATGTATTTAGCATTGTATATTCAAAAGAATAAATGATTCCACACTTCATGGATCAAGAAAATAACCACACTTTGTCAGGATATAGATAAGCACTGTCTTGTAAACTGTAGTAAAAACAAACATTCATGATATCTTTTAAAAACAGTCCCATACTCTTTGAATGATTTTCATTTATTATAAACCCCATATTGTTTGTCTGATTTAATGACTCATGAAAATGTAACCTAAAAGTGAAAACATTAACATAATAAAATAAATAATGGCATTAAATCACTAGTGATATGGTCCATTTACGTTAATGGTCTGTATTTCTAGACAAGTAAATTTGCCCTCTTGTCTTAATTCTGTTTCAGTTACCAATCTTACTATCGAATTTTAGCAGAAAAATGTCAATTATAAAATAGATGTTTTCTTACCTATCACACAATTTATTTAACCAATGTCCTATTGATGGGCCTTCAAGTTGATTTTAATCTATTGGTGAAAGTAAATAGCTTGGTATTTTAAAAAAAATGTTTTTTTTAAACAAATACATAAAATTCTGAGTCTGGTTCTGCATGAGATGCATTTGTTTTATATGCATTCAAAACACCCTGTCATCTATTCTCTACTTAAGATTGTAGAAGTATGTCATTGTTGTAATGAAACAAAAGGTTAGCTAGGATAATTTTTTAATGAATTCTGCTAGAAACTTGCAGAGTTTAAAAACTCATGTTAAAACCTAGATTTGGAGTTTGAAATAACTACAATAGAATTGAATATGACTAATATTCCTTAGCATGCAAGTTACTATTTTGAAATAGTTGGATCTATTTATTGGTTCACTTGTAAAACACAGGCTACCTTGCTAAAAGAATCAAATACTTACTCATATCTTTAGCTAATGTAAGAATATATTTTTTACTAAATTCTATTCAAAAAGAATCATCAGGATTTATAAAAACAGTGATTAAAGGGGCACCTGGGTAGCTCAGTGGTTGAGCATCTGCCTTTGGCTCCAGTTGTGATCTTGGGGTCCTGGGATCGAGTCCCGCATCAGGCTCCCCACCAGGAGTCTGCTTCTCACTCTGCCTATGTTTCTTCCACTCTCTCTGTGTTTTTCATGAATAAATAAATAAAATCTTTTAAAAACAGTGGCTAAAGTTGACGAAACTTCTTTGGGTTGAATATAATCTTCTATAATTTCTGGAAACTCCTTTAAAATGCTTCATATATTACATGGTTTGACCTAAAACTTAGTTTATCTAGATTTCTTTTTTTATCTCTGTAAAAAACAGGTAATTTTCAAGGTTGTACTGGTCCATTATAGTAGCACAATTTTAAGCAAACACAATTATAAGAGAGAAAACGTTAATGACCATGCTACCATTATATAGTAAGAACTATGCATAGTATTTAAGAGATTTGATTTGATATCAGAAAATTATAAAAATTGGATAGTTAGAAACCATCTGCTTAAATATACAGTATCTGTCCCAGATGTTTGAACTTTTTTCACACATTTTTCAGACTTTGTTTTAAATGAGACACCTTCATATAACACAATTTTAACTGACGACAAGATTCTGTGCTGAGTTTGCATTTTTTTAAAATTTTTATTTATTTATGATAGTCAGAGAGAGAGAGAGAGAGAGAGGCAGAGACATAGGCAGAGGGAGAAGCAGGCTCCATGCACCGGGAGCCCGACATGGGATTCGATCCTGGATCTCCAGGATCCCGCCCTGGGCCAAAGGCAGGCGCCAAACCGCTGCTCCACCCAGGGATCCCTGAGTTTGCATTTTAAAAATATTTTTAGTTAAAGAATAAGCATGCAAACCCTCAACTTGCACGTTAAATGCAGCTGTGTTTATCTTAATGCACATGTCTAGTAACAGCACACTGTAACTGATTTTTAAAAAATCACAATTGATTTGTGAATTCTAAAGAATTATAATGGAATCAGTCAAGTCACTTGAACTTCGCCGGGCTTCTTTAATGCTATGACCTTGATGTTCAGCATTTCTCTTAAAACACAGGGTGTACTCTCTTTTGCTTTCTTTATGCAAACACCATGCCATTGAGCAGAAACTGTAACCTCATTGCAGTTACATACAGTGTCTGTTACTTTGCTAATGATTAAAATTCTCATTGACTCATACTGATCCACAGTGACTCTCAGCCAGTTTTTCCTGGGTTAAAATGTGCAAGTAATTAGGTAGTAGCAACAAAATTGTTGTTTAGATATGCTCATTAATTTTGTCTGAATGCTCATGATTTTTGACAAATATTTTCCTCTACTGTCATATCTTGTCATTGCAGATTTAATGATATGATTGTAGAAATAATGTAAACTTTACTAAAGGAGTGCTTAATATAAAATTTAAGTAATTAGGGTAGCACAAATGTGGACTAAATGTTTTCTCCTCATGGTAGAATTTATGGGTTGAATACTTGATATTCTAAAAGCTTTTTCTGAAGAAGTTTTATACTGTACCACTCACAAATAAAAGCAGGCTATTCAGTGACTTTGAATATCCTGATGCTTGTTTTTGACTAAAAGAATTAGGGCACTCATTGTGACAGAGAAGATAGGCAATTCCCTTTACTCCAGAAGTCTGTGTCCCTCTTTAACTCAAATCATTTAAAAAAATCCATTCCTCATTTATCTTTATTAAGACATTTTATGCAATATCAGTATGATGTATATGTGTGTATGTGTGTGTATGTGTGTGTGTGTTTAATTTCCAAACTGATTGCTGCACAGGGGGTAGGGGGCGAAAACTCTTGCAGTTATGTTTTAACATTCTCAAAAAGCTTTCTGCAGAAATATATTGAGCAGAGAATGTGCATATGTGTTTTCTTTGGATTCGTGAAACAAATGTATCAAGTCTGGGACTGAAATTTGTATGTAAATCTCTATAATGAACTATAGAATTACTGAAGAAGCTGGAGAATTTTGTTGTTCTAGTTATTCTGGTGAGAAACACAGTTTTGGTATTTGTAACTATAAAACACACGCACACATGCACATAAATCAAAGCCTTGCTGTCTACCTATACAAATCTGTCTTGTGTCCCTGAGGTACACTTTGAGTGGATCTGCTTAGGTTATTTGAAATGAGCTATTTAACAAAGTTAGTTAACTGAGTATAATCTCCTTCACTGGCTTTGTAAAAATCAAGAGGGCAAATCTGAATGAATCTATTTGATGTATCTCAGTCATCTCTTACTGATTTTGAACTTCTGCAGCAAATTGTACAGATGTTTACTGAATAGAATTTAAGTTAAAAAGTTTTGAAGAAGTAGAGGGAACAAAGCTCTACTATAAAGGTATGAAAAAATACTAGCAAAATAAGCATATGCTCAGACACAGTGATGGCCTACAAACAGAGAAATACCTTAAGTGGTGTCAAGGATGTTTTGTATAAAGAACTGAGAAAATTCTCTAAATTCAAGGGAAGTCACAGAATTACAAGCTACTCTACTCGAGAAGTAGTAGTAGTAGTTTCTACAGGATATCTATCCCAAAGATGGATTTTAGGAATAATTAAATAAATTAATTTTACATTCAGGGTGATGTGATTTTATCTCGGCCCTTTTGATTTCAAAATATTTATTAATTGACTCTAGTTTTTTTATGTCCATTAAGTCCACAGTAGGTACAGCAAAAAGTAACACAGATCTCCAACATGGCCATGTCCAAATTGGGCTGTAGGAAAATACTTCTTTAGCTATTTACTTTGCATAAAAGAATGGTTGCTAGAAGGACACCTGAGCGCCTCAGTGGTTGAGTGTCTGCCTTCAGCTCAGATTGTGATCCCAGGGTCCTGGGATCAAGTCCTGCATTGGGCTCCCCGTGGGGAGCCTGCTTCTCCCTCTGCCTATGTCTCTGCCTCTCTCTGTGTGTCTCTTATGACTAAATAAATTAAATCTTTTAAAAAAAGATTGGTTGCTAGAAAATGTAGTGATATTATTTAATGGATTATGGAAATTTTTCATGTTCATATACTGTAATGCCTTTCATTTACTGATTTATACTTTTAAAGAAATGTTAAGTATGTTAGAGATACAGAAGAATATATATACCATATAGAGCTGGTTTAAAGAATAAAAACAAAAATGAACTCCTTTGCCTCAGCCACCAGTTTCAAAAATAAAGCAGTATGATCCCACCTTATAAATCCCACTGGGGCATGGCCTTCTGGACCTCATCTCCCATTCTCCCTTCAGATGTAACTAACTTCTCCTCCTAAATTTTATGGTACTTCCCCCCCCTTCTTTATAATTTTACCATATATTATATATTAACTAAAAATATATAGTATTACTGAATTTGTTATATGAATGTATTCCTTTGAATATATTCATTCTTCTGGGCCTTATTTTTCACGTCTGTTTCAGATAATATAATAATGGTGATAGTATTAGCATTTATTCATTCGTATTGTTGTAATTGTGTAATTGCATGAATATACTAGAATTTATCCATTTTACTGTTGACAGATATTGGGCTATTTTGACTTTTTTTCTATTATTAGCAATGCTTCTATGACCATTCCTATACTGGTCTCCTGGTGTACATATGGAAAATATCTCCAGAGTATGTATATACTGAGGAGTTGAACTGCTAGGTCTCCATGCATATTTTGAATTATATTCGGTAATGTGAAATTGTTCTCCATACGTTACACCAATTTACACATCCAAAAGTATTTTCAGCCACATCTGGAATCAAGCCCTTAACCATTGCCTGCCCACTTTACTTTAATGTTATTTGTCTTAAGCTTATGGATTCAAGGAGCATTTTACATATCCTGTTTACTAGGTCTTTGCCAGTAATACGTACTACAAATCTTCTCCCAGTTTGTGGCTTATATTTTAGTCTTTTTATGGCACCTATGATCAAAAGCAGATCTTAATTTTAATCTAATAAGATTTATTATACTTTTTCTTTCTGGTTTGCACTTTGGAAATCTTTCTGAATACTGTTTTTACTGGGGTTTGTAGCCTTATGTTTCATAGGAATAAAATACTTACCAGAATAATGCTATCTTGAATGTTAACATTTACTTATCTAAAAATCACTAGGATGTACACATATGAATAAAACGTGTGCGTGTGTATTCACACACATATGCACACAGATATATATGTGCATATATAGTTTAAGTTTTCAAACTTAAAAGTTTATTTTAAGGTTTCAACTTAGTTTTAAATTTGAATTATCTGCCTTATCATGCATAAGCTACCTTTTACTTACTTTATGACTTTTAGGCAGCTCTTGAAAACCCTTCTACCTTGCAGAAGAGGTGATAATTGCAAATCTTCATCTATTTGTCTTTGAATTTATTCTTTGACAGACATTGATTTGATCCAGTGACATGAGAGAATCTATAGGATTTTTAATCATTGAGACATTGTCATGCTCATGATTTATTGTTCTTTGGACAATTGATTCTAACTTAAATGTCCCATGAAATAAAAAACATATTCAGTGCAATTTGTTTTACTAATTATTATGTGCAGCTCCAATTTTACTTTTTAAAAGCTCCTTCCATTAGTGCTAATGTGTTTGTCTCTTTTTGAATAAATCTAGTAATCATTGGGCAGTTGGTGGGGAGGAACAGATTAGAAGATTGTTCATGTATATTTTCAAAGCAATGAAACAGAAATTCTGAACTTTTGCTGGTTGGTTTCTGGCAAAGTATATTCTTACTAGAATGTGGAAGCCCTGGGCAGCCCAGGTGGCTCAGCCGTTTAGCACCGCCTTCAGCCCGGGGCCTGATCCTGGAGATCCGGGATCGAGTCACGCATCAGGCCGCCTGCATGGAGCCTGCTTCTCCCTCTGCCTGTGTATCTGCCTCTCTCTCTCTCATGAATGAATACATAAAATCTTTAAAAAAAAAAAAAAGAATGTGGCTATGAACTGTGATTTGTCCAAGGAGAAGAGAAGAGGAACCACATTGGTTAAGCACTACATATAGGTTAGGCAATGCTCTAGTCACATTATCTCAGATATTCTTCATTCATGCATTCAGTCGTTCATTCAACAAATATTTTCCTATGTGCTAGATTCTGTTCTAGGTAAAGAACAGAACAAAAACAGTGAACAAAACAAACGTTGAGACAAAATTCCTCACCCTGCAGAACTTAAGCAAAGAATATAAGAGCACCATCTTAAAGATACATGAAAGTTTACAGGCACTATGGAAAATAGCATATGGCTCTGCATCTCAGATTTTCATGTTCATGTGAATCACCTGGGGATTTTGTTACAATGCAGATTGTTACCATGTCTTGAGTGAGATTGTGCGTGTCTAGCAAGTTTCTTTCCCAGTGCTGCTAGTTTGGGAACACACTCAGAGTAACAAAAACTATACAGTAGATGGGAGCAGGGGGATCAGGAGTAGAGAATTTGAAGGAGACTGGCTATAATTTTAGATATGATAACCAAGGTGAGCCTTATCGACAAAGTGATAATTGAGTGAAGACAGGAAAAAGATGAGAGATTTTAGCTTTCCACTTATTTAGGGAAATAAAGCCAGCCAGTGCAGAGGCCTTATAGGGGAACATGCCTGACAAGGAGGCCAGTGTGATTGGAGTAGAATGAGCAAGAAGGACATTAGTAGTAAATCAGATCTGAGAAGCACTGGGTGGGGAGCAGACCGACCTTGTAGGGCCTTGAAGACCATTATAAGTGCTTTGGATTTTACGGAGAAGGGAACCCATTCCAGAGTTCTGAGCAGAGGAATGACATGCTTTGACTTATATCTTTAGAAGATCACTCTTACTGCTATATAGACAATAGACTATTGAAGAACCAAGGTGGAGGCAGTGTGACCAATTAGGAGTCTACAAAATATATTCCATCTCAGGCTAAGGTTGTAGTGAAAGAGATGATGAGAAGTGGTCATATTCAAAATAAGTTTTGAAAGTAGAGCTAAGCAAACTTTTTTACATATTAGATGTGGGCTGGGAGAGAAAGAAAGGAGGCACGAATGACTACAAGGTCTTTGGCCTGGGTTTCTTGAAGGATGGAGATACCCTCAAGTGATGTGGGACAGGGCTAGGTCTTCAGGAGCACGTCGGAAGTTCAGTCTGCGTATAATGTGTTGAGTCTCAAGGGTGTCAAGTTGACTTCCCAGTGGAGATGTGGAGTAGGCAACTGCATACGAGAGCCTAGAGTTCAGAGGAAAGGGCAACACTGTAGATCAAAATTTCTTTCCTAATAGCAATCCCATTAACAGTCCTCCACCATTCATCTGCTGTTCTCATTTTATAATTGGAGATACATGATCAGAGAATATAACTAACTGACTCAGCTGTCAAATGGTGCAGCAGAAACTCAAGACAGTATCTATCTGGCTCCAAACGCCACACTGCTCTCTGCTTTAGGGGTAAGACAGTCCACACTGGTCATGAACTGGTTATGCATTTACTCAGAGCAAGTCAAAGATATTTTTAGGCAGGAAAATGAAGTTGGTTGTTCATCTTTTTAGTTGCCTTGTTTGCCTACTGTCGACAGATGACTTTAGTCAGTATTTGGCAGGTTACCATATGTTCTTGAGTGCCATGCTCATCTGGATGTGGTTCAATTCTTCCTGAATCATTTGCGTTATGGCTTATTAGAAGAAGGAAAACCGTGTGGTCAGTAATCTGGTATCCACAATGAAGAAATTTGTGTTTCTCAGCGTTCGAAGGGAAGGAAAGTAGGAAGATGAACATTACAGCTTCCCTATCTTCCAGTGGGATAATTATGAAGAATGTTCTACATGATTTTTCAGAGATCCCCAGCAGGATAGAGCCTCAGTTGCTCACAGCAATAACCACTCGTTAATATCGTTTATTGACTTTCCTGGCATCCCTGCTTTATCTTTTACATCCTTTACTTCTTCTTCTTGGGATCTCCTTCCAAATAGACTATCTGCACCCAAGTGCATACCTCTGGCTAACCTGAGAGAAGTGACAACATAAAATGTGCTTAATTGGTCTATCCAGAATAGGTCTTTCTAATTTGTACCACAGCACCCGGCAAATAGTCAATAAATATTTGCCAGACCAATGAATGATTGCAACTTTCCTTAATGATCACTACTAATAATAGTAGTTGCCGTTACCATTATTTTAGGCACATACATTTTTAATAGGGTAAAGATAAATTGCTCTTTGTCACCTGCTGTTACCAATCACATTCCTTTTTCTACCTTTCCAGAAGTAATTCTTAAGAATTTCCTGTGTATGGTTTGTCTGTGTTGTGCACGTGTATGTGGTATTTGACAGTTACTTAAATCACATCATTTTATGTGTATGATTATGTAACTTGCTTTTTCACTCAAATTTATGATTTTTGAGCTGTGTCCATATTGTATGTTTCTTGCTTTCTCTTTTGTTTAATAATGATTTACTTTTTTTAATTTTTTATTTATTTATGATAGTCACACACACACACACAGAGAGAGAGAGAGAGAGAGAGAGAGAGAGAGAGAGAGGCAGAGGCAGAGACACAGGCAGAGGGAGAAGCAGGCTCCATGCACCGGGAGCCCGATGTGGGACTCGATCCCGGGTCTCCAGGATCGCGCCCTGGGCCAAAGGCAGGCGCCAAACCGCTGCGCCACCTAGGGATCCCCTCTTGCTTTCTCTTTGATTTAATTTTCCCTTTGCTTTTTTCTCCCAAGATTTGAAACTATTAAATTCTACTTCTATTTTTTAGTGATTTTCTGTAGATCTTTAAGAAACATATAAATTGTTATTTTTAAGAGTGACTACAAGTAATGAGCTAATATCCTAACTCTGTCAAAATTAATGAATCTCTCTACTCTCTGTCAAAATGTAGGCCATAGTGTTCTCTTCTTCCAGCTACCTGTATACTTTCATGTTAATATTTTCTAGAATTTTGATACTGTTCTTTAACAATAAAAGCCTTTTTGTCATTATTATCTTTACTGATTCTTATTTGGAATCATGAAGCTTTATTTCTTTCTTTTGTTTACTTCTTGAATCTTTCTTTAAATGCATTTTTTTCCTTTTCAGCGAAGTGTCTGCTTTAGTCATTGGGCTGTGGTAGTTAATCTAGGCCTTGATGAGTAGGATTTTGCCATGAAATGGGAGAAGGGATAATCTCTGCAAGGTGGTAATGCCTCCATTTCTTTTGCGTGTTCATTACCCTGTGAAAACTGCTTTGTGCTGTTCTTATGGCTGATATTATCACTCCAGGGTGTAGAAACTACATATATTAAGAATATAAGAAAGCATACAAACCACACATTAAAAAGTGACCAGAAAGAAAGTATTATCAACTAAGACAGTACTCACGGTATGTTAAAATACACAGATTTGTTTGGAAACATTTCCCATATTTCTCGAGCACCTCATCCAGTGCCAGCATAAACAAATGCAATGAAATAGTGTTAATTTAAATTTTAAAATAGAATTTCTGCATGTGTTTAGCCTCAGCGACTAGGCATTGTGACTGAAATTTTCCATATTTGTAGACCACAGAGCTCCCTTCTTACTCCTACAGTTATTCTTATTTTTATAAATTTATTTTTTATTGGCGTTCAATTTGCAAACATACAGAATAACACCCAGTGCTCATCCCATCAAGTGTCCCCCTCAGTGCCCGTCACCCAGTCACCCCCACCCCCCGCCCACCTCCCCTTCCACCACCCCTAGTTCGTTTCCCAGAGTTAGGAGTCTCTCATGTTCTGTCTCCCTTTCTGATATTTCCCACTCATTTTTTCTCCTACAGTTATTCTTAAGTGCTAGGACGATACCTCATTTTTCCCCCTCTCTTTAACACTAATGTGGTTGTTTACCTAAATTAGTTCTCTAATTATTAATTGTATGTGGTCTCACTACCACGTATGCTTCTTTTTTAGTGCCTCAGTCCTCCTGTTCTTACCTAAAGGTTCTCAGAAAATATAAGCACCTAATAACACTTATAAACCCTGAAGCCTGTGGCCAGCAGATAAAACTGCAAATGCTCATGTTGTCAGAAGCGCCATCTCATGCGTTCATATCGCTGTAGTTGCAAGAAGGGCAAACACCCTTGCACTCAGCTCTGGTCTTGCTGTTACACATGATGCTGTGGTCCTGGCTGTTATATTTCTGGGGTTTGTACGATAGATGTCAACTTCAGTATTTCCAGGATCCCAAGATTTCAACTCGATTAATCAAACTCTAAGCCATATTTTTGCCTCCCAATAACACGTTAAATTCTGCTATATACTCACAGCCTAATGATGGGAAAGAGGGGGAAATGTACCTTTTTTTTCCCTCTTCTCAAGAAATCATCTTTTTTTTTTTTACTGTGTTCTGGTTTCTCTTGTTATCTCTCTTTCCAGTTACCTGTAAGTTTACTTTTTCTGCAATGTCTCGTATGTTATATGTCTTTCTTCCTTTTGCAAGAAGGAGATGGCCAGGCTGACAGTTGGCTAATATCACCAGTGTCTGGTTACAGCTCTTTTATACATGTACAGCAGAACTGCGTATCTTTTAAGAGGCCACTACAGCATTTATTTGTCTTTGTGGACTTTGGACTAATTTGACCATTCATTTAGACTTGCAGTCCACACCATAAGCAGTCCAAAATTACCACCATGACAAATTAATGCTCTGTCACAGGCAGAGCTGTTGTGTTCCTGTATCCTGAGACTCAGAGCATTGTTAAAACATGGCAATGTTAAGTGCTAATTTTTATTGCCCAGTGGAGTTAATCACACATATCCATGAAGAGTTCATTTTCAATTAAACAGTTCTCTGTTCACTATTTATAATTCCCTAAAGGAACCAATCATACTGAAAGGGAATCAGAGCCTGTTGTATTTCTTACTGTCCATTTTCATGAAAGCATGTACAGACTGTACTGGATTTCTGGCATTTATTGTAAATTTGTAAATTCCATTTTAAGTACCCTTAGGATTTCCATAGCCCAAATGAGCAAGCAAGTTGTAACTTTCATCTGTGTAAATGCGTACGTGCACACACACACACACACACACACATATTTAACAGTTGTCAAAATTTTAGTTGATTCTGCAAGTCCTTGCAATGAGAAAGTTTTAGAATCTGATCATTTTAGTTCAGAAAAAATAACGTATTTTTTACTATTGAAAGTTATCTTTAGCTATTCATTAAAAATACCTAATTCACTCTTCTGAAAAACAGCCTCTTCTAATGTTTATACAATTATAACCTTGGGATTTCTAAACCAATTCTATAAACACATTCTAATTACCGTTTCATAAGCTACAGTCTTATTACACTTTTAAGGGAATTTATGACTTCATATTTTGTTATGGTATCATAATGTAAACTTTAAATCCTCTAAAACGTGCTTCCTTTTCAATAACAATAAAGAGAATATGCCATAGTCTCCTGATTACCCACGTTCACTTAGTTTTTTTTTAAAATGAGACAAGTTTTCAGTAATTCAGCATATGTTTTACTATTGATTTTGCATTCTCAATATAAAATCGGATGAAGAAAATATCTTCCAACATTTCTTCTGGTTCTGGGAACACCATCGATTTTCTCAAGCATGCATTTTATCTGGAAAAGATCTGAGAAGATTTAAACAACCTTGAGCCAAAAGCATTTAAATTTAGATTATTTTCAAAATTGGACAAGTCATTTCAGACTGAATTTGAAAATAAAATGAATTTTTAAATAGTAAAAGGATAAATGAAACTAAATGCATTGATTATTGAGAAAAATTAGACCATCCTAAATGATGTCTTAAAAAAAGACATTGAACGTAGCTTTCATCCATTATACTTCCTTTTAAGATGACACTATCTCCTGCACGTGAGGTAGAAAATGAAACCTAAGGAAGATTGAAGTGCCACAGTGGAAATCATGTCTGAATGGGAGTTTTCGATTATTTGACCAGTACTTTATCTTTAGGTTTCCCAGAAAATATATATATATATATATATTTCAGCCACTAGTTAAGTTACATGCATTTCTAACATTTTGGTTGATTTCCTATGACAGCTTAATTTACTAGCTGCTTTGGTGGTTCCAACTGTGCATGTTATGAAGAACAGCTATTCTTTATTATTTTGGTAAAATTATTTCAAGTCCACCGTGGGAGGAAAATAGTTCCTAACTTTTCTCCATTTCTTTTAGTGTTTGTTTGTATGCTATTTCATCCAGGCATCATGTCTTTCATTTCTGCCTCTTATCCCATTGGAAAGAAAAATGAGTCTACAGATCCAAAAGAATTATCTCCTTTTTCCTGATGTTGTATAGACATCTTAACAATAATACCTTATAATTTACTATGATGAGGAAGTTGTCATTAAGATCTATAGTTTTCTGGATGTATCCAAATATATGTTACAGGACAATGCTTTAAATATATTTATTCTAATTTAATTTAGTTTCAGTTTTGCATACTTGAAGTGTCTGTTCTTATGAGTCTTCTTGAAACATTTCCCAAGTTACATTTATATAAGTTAATCAAGCCATGCAATAGGTGAGAACTCATTATTTTACAAAACTCTTAATTTCATAACAAGATAAGCACCCACATTTATTAAATTTCCAAGGATATATCTACTATGGGTTGTTATATGTGATTTAAATTATATGTAATATACAATCTCACATACCTCTGTATGTCAGCCTAAGTATTTTAATTGTAAGATTCCCTACAATTTGTCTCCATAATTCTTTTTTTTTCTGGTCATGGTAAATTTTAGTTCTTTGACAATAGCTTTTGTTTATTAACACTAGAAACACTTCGCTTGGGCTAAGTTGTTAATTAACTGTCATTTTTGTACAGAGTGTAAAAGAAAAATGAAGAGAAGGGTACAGAGCAAACGGAATTTCACACACTGTTGATTGTTATAGTATCTTCAAACTTTAAAAATATATATTAAAATTTCTATCCTATTTAAAGTCATCAGAATCATGGCTTTAATCTCTGATTCATTACACCAGAGTACTGTAAAGAAGCAGTTTTATACTGAATGAGAATATGTTAATGTAGCTTTTAAGTGGCCATTAAAAGCAGATTTCTGCTTCTCAATTTGTGTATTTTTTATGATGAGTATCATTGTCATTGTAGCTAGCTTTGTGTGCATTTATAGAGCTTCCAGTATAAGCCCAGAAACGTAAAGCTCTGAGAGGAATAATATCAGCAGTGTTTCACTTTTAGCCACTACTGTAAATTAACAAATGACATTATTGCTTTTAGATTTTAAAATGAGTGGATCAAGCAGAATGTATGCATCCAAATCAGTAGGGTCCTCTTTAAGAAGCCATTCCTTTATTCCATTGATTCATCGGCCCAAATAACACTACAAGTCCTCCTTTTAGAAATACTTTCACAAGGCAATTTATGAACCAGAAAATAAAGCATTTTTTAATGGTTAAAACCTCATTTTTGGCCAAAAGTGGTATTGCCCAACGTACCACTTACTCTCTTACTGAATCTAATTCTCAATGAATTTTTGTTTCTAAAGTTCAGAGCAGTTTTTAGAAGAATGAGGACTTTCAACCATTGGAGACTATTGAGAAAGCTGAGCTAACGATTTGAAAATTCAATAATTTCAAATGGCATCATTTTTTGTATTTCCAAAGAAGGTGATGAGTAGAGGGCTTTCATCAGAACTCCTCAGAAGTTCTGGGGAGGGCAGATTCTGTCCAAAAAGCCACGGGAACTAGAGGCAGAGTGCCTTGTCATGGTCAGCCAAGTACTCAATCTTTAAAACATACTGCAAGGACATGGTAGCTCACTAGAGAAGATGATAAGCTTTCTGCCTTGTAGGACCCAGAAAACACCTGCCACTGTTCATCTTTGAGTAACTTGGAGCATTAAGTTGGAATGGAAACTCCATCAGAGTTTTGGGGCCAGGGGAAAGATGTAGGCAAGAAAGATGGAGTGAAATAATTGAAATAAGGGTCTGTTTGGACAGTTGGCTGGTAGTTTGTTTTACTGTTAGCCCAGACAGAGAGCCTTGATCCCTTGGCTTAGCCTGGCCATTTTTCACTGGCAGGGGTAAATGGGAATGAAGGCACCATGCCATCGTGTGGCTAGCTCAACATTATCTTCAGTAGACATGTGTGGAAGTCTGCAATATGAGCAGAGAAGGGAGTTTAGGGTGTCAGTGTAGAATACATGGATGTAAAGAAGTGCTGGATGTAAAGGAATCTGAGGAGTGAGAGAAATACTGACACCTCACAGAAAAAGATGAAAAAAAAAATGATAGATGTAGGACCACTGACAAGGAGCTAGTAAAATTGAATTAGTTATTCTATTTATTTTCCTCATTGCTTATGAGTTCATTGGAGTCTCCAGTGGCATGTTTTCATGATATCGTTGAGATATCATGCATCTAGAAATAATCCATAATAAATTAGAATTGAATAGACTCCAATACCACATAACAAAAATAATTCACAGTGACTGAGTGGGTTTGCAAGTATAGAGTTAATATTAGAAAACCTCTTGATATAATTCACCATATTAATACATCTAAGAAAATATATATACTCACTCCATAAATGCCGAAGTTGGGAACAAGACAGGAATGACAAGATAAATCAACTAGAGGCATCAGATTGAGAAAAGAAAAAGTAAAATTTCCTCTCTTTACAGATTATATGATAGTATATCTGGAAAACCCTTGAGAATAAGTAGTATTCCTAACTCAATCGGTAAAATAATTCAACAAGTTGGCAATATATAAGAGTAACAAGCAAACGTTGATAGCCATCATATACAAATAATAATAACCAATAAGAAGAGTTGGGAATGTGTTCCAATGAGTTTGAAAATCTTATGACAAAAGCATCATAAAATATAAAATAGGAATAAACTTAACAAGAATGTGTAAAAGCTCTAAGGAAAAGCTATAAAACCATTCAGGGGCAGCCCGGGTGGCACAGCGGTTTAGCGCCACCTGCAGCCCGGGGTGTGATCCTGGAGACCCAGGATCGAGTCCCGCGTTGGGCTACCTGCATGGAGCCTGCTTCTCTCTCTCTGCCCATGTCTCTGCCTCTCTCTCTCTCTCTCTCTCTCTCTCTATATATATATATATATATATATATATATATATATATATATATATGAATAAATAAATAAATAAATAATCTTTAAAAAAAAAAACCATTCGGAAAGATACTAACAAGTACACTGTAACAAAAAGACATGTCTAGCTCTTTGGTAAGGCATTTCAATATCATTAACATGACAATCCTTACTAAATTAATTTATAAATTTAATGTAATCATACTAAAATACCATCTCACTTTGTTATATGGAGCTAGACAAATTGAAAGGTTTATATGGAGGAGCAGGTGCACAAAATATCTGGGAAAACAGACAAGGAAAAACTATGAGAGTGACTAGCCCTGCAATATATTAAAACATACTGAAATGCCTCAATAGTTAACAGAGTGTAACTGGCACTGAATAGATAGACCAATGAAATAAAATGTTCAAGAAAGGCCCAAATACAGATAAAACTGTAATAGATACTAAAGGTGGCATCTCAAATCATTGAGGCAAAGGTGCCTTTTACAGTAAATAGTGTTGATAAAAAGAGGAAACCAGATCTCTTCTTCAGTCCCTAGGTAAGAATAAACCCTACATGAATCAGAAAACTAAATGTAGGGCAGCCCTAGTGGCACAGCAGTTTGGTGCTGCCTGTGGCCCGAGGTGTGATCCTGGAGACCCGGGATCAAGTCCCACGTTGGGCTCCCTGCATGGAGCCTGCTTCTCCCTCTGCCTGTGTCTCTGCCTCTGTGTGTGTGTGTGTGTGTCTCTATGAATAAATAAATAAGATCTTTGAAAAAAATAAAACTAAATGTACAAAATAAAACTATACAAGTAATGGAAGAAAATACTGTTAAGTTCCTTTGTAACATGGGCCTAGGGAAAGACTAACTATGACTCAAAATTCAGATACCACAAATAAAAAAGTAATCAATTTGACTACACAGATGCACACAAAAACCTTGACAAGGAAAAAGAAAAATAAAAACGAAAATTGGGGCAAAAATAGTGACATATATCACAGGTAGAGGCTTAATATTCCTAATATACAAAGAACTTATAAATATTGAATGGGAAAGAAAAGTCCTATTTTTAAAAATATTTTATTTATTCATGAGAGACGCGCAGAGAGAGAGAGAGACATAGGCAGAGGGAGAAGCAGGCTCCTGGGATCATGACCTGAGCCAAAGGCAGACGCTCAACCACTGAACCACCCAGCTGTCCCAAAAAAGCCCTATTTGAAAGTGGGCAAAAACATTGGGCACCTGGGTGGTTCAGTCAGTTAAGCATCTGACTTCAGCTCAGGTGATGATCACAGAGTCCTGGGATCAAGCCCTGAGTTGGGCTCCTCTTTCAGCAGGGAGTCTGCTTGTCCTTTGACCCTCCCGCTGTTCGTTCTCTCTCTCTCTCTCTCTCTCTCTCTCTCTCTCTCTCTCTCTCTCTCGTAAACAAATAAAAATATTTTTTAAAAAATAAAAGTGAGCAAAAACATAAACAAGTTACCAAAAATATAAAGTTGATCCTAAATTATATGAAAAGATGATTGCTTTTATTAACAGTAAGAGAAACATAAATTAAAATTACAGTGAGGTGCTGTTCTTAAACAAAGATTGGCAAAAATCCAAAAACTTAACAATATACTCTGTTATGGAGGCTGTAGAGAAATAGTCACTCTCATACATTGTTGTTGGACTTGTGAAATAATGCACAAAAACAGAGGGATAGTTGGCATTATCTAATAAAAGTACATACACAATTACACTTCACCCTAGCAATCTCATTTCTAGGAATTAGCCTGAATATGCCTTCTACAAAGCAAAAAAAAAAAAAAAATATATATATATATATATATGCACAGAGTTCTTCATTACAGCATCATTTGTAGCTGCAAAATATTGGAACCTACCTAAGTTGCCAAACCTAGAAGGCTAGTTGAATAAACTATAGTGCATGCACATAATAAAGTAGTAGGCAAGTATAAAATGATGAGATATATCAGTAAACTTACATAAGTCATTTCTAAGTGAAAGATAATTTCTCTGGTATGCTACCTTTTTGTAAAAAAGTAAAGGAAATAAGAAACTGAATTTCGCTATATCCAAGTATTCAAAATGAACACATTAGTTTTCTATTACTATGTAACAAATTAGCACAAATATAGCAGCTTAAAGAAAAACACCTATTACCCGAGTTCTGTAGCTCAGATGTGTGGACACAGCATAACTGGATTGCCTGTCTGTTGCTCACCACATGACCCTTTCCATAAGCCCTCTCACACTTGGAATTTCTGACCTCAGAAAGGCTCTAGGCCCTATGCTTATGTCACCTGCTTATTTCAAGTCCTGCTCATGATAGTCTCCCTTTTGATTAACTCAAAGTCAGCTGATTTGCTACTTTATTTACATATGCAGAATCCATTCACCATTGTCATTTAACATAACCCAGTTATAGGAGTGAAAGCCATAATTTCACCCCACTCATAGGAAGAAGTATTATACAGGGTGGAATTCTTGGAAGACATCTTAGAGTTGGGCCTACCATGATTAATATCACCAAAGAGGGTCATACATACAACTTCTGCCTCCAAATGTAATACCTTCAAAAACAGAACACCGCTAAAAGGGGTATTAAACCACTTACATATTATTCCCATCCAAGCTACATAACCTGAATATCAACATAAGAAAACATCACACAAACCTAAGTTGAAGTGCAATTTATAATGTAATCAGTCTGTAGTTTTTTAAAATGGTGGGGGCGCCTGGGTGGCTCCTGGGTTAAGTGTCTGACTCTTGATTTCAGCTCAGGTCATGATCTCAGATTCACGAGATCAAGTCCTGTGTCGGGCTCCATGCTGGACGTGGAGCCTGCTTAAGATTCTCTCTCCACTTCTCCTCCTGCCCCTCCACCCCCTGCTTGCAGGCTCTAAATAAATAAATGTATGTATATCATTAAAAAACAAGGAACGATGAAAAGTTATTCCAGATTAAGAAAGACTAAAGAGATGACACCTAAATGGAGTACATAATTCTAGATTGAGTCATGTAATGGAAAAAAGATATCATTATAAAGAACACTATTTGAACAATTAACTCAATTAGAATATGAATTACAGTTTAAAGTATTATATTACAATGAGATTTCCTGATTTTGATCCCTGTATTGTGGTTATTTAAGAGAATATTCTGTTCTCAGGTAATATACATTGAAGTATAAGAAGTAGAGAAACACAATATATACAACCTACTCTGAAATGGTTCAGAAAAAAATAGTATATGTGCGTGTGTGTGTGTGTGTGTGTGTGTGTGTGTGTGTGTGTGAATGGAGAAAGAAAAGGAAGAAACAATGACAAATCAAATGTGGCAAAATGTTAAAAATCGATGAGTCCTGGTTAAGTTGTTCTTTGAATTACCATTCTTATACCTTTTCTGTAATTTTGAAATTATTTTAAAATTTAAAATAAATATAACAAAAAACAAGCAAATAAAAACTGAACTGCATTTAAACATTTAGCATGGGGCACTTGGGTGGATCACTCAGTTAAGCATTCAACTCTTGATTTCGGCTCAGGTCATGGTCTCAGGTTGTGAAATAGAGCCCCATGTTGGCCTCCATGCTCAACAGGTAGTTTCTCTCTCTCTCTCTCTCTCTCTCTCTCTCTCTCTCTCTCTCTCTCTCTCTCTCCCATCTCTCTCTCTCTCTTAAATAAGGAAATAATTAAAAATCATCTTAGCACAGGGCCTAGGTGCACATAGTATAAGTTCCCAATAATGGCAGTTAATAATACCATCACTGATGTTACCTAGTTCTTACTTAAAATTTGTATCCAGTAAACTGAATGTATTTATTGCCACTACTTTGGGTGTTTTGTTGAATCCACAGCATAGCAACTTTATGAGAAAACTAGGCAAACTATTATTTAAGAATACTTAGTATCTCTCATTTGAGGCCTAAAACAATTTTAATTGCAGTCAAAATGTATGGATTAACTATTGTCCAGAATTCCAACAGATTCAGTGTATTGAGTTTTGGTTTTAGTTCCCTCAGAAGCAGACCCTAGATCCTGAGAACAAAGATTCAAGAGCAAGAAGATTATTTGGAAGGGGATACCAGGAAATAATAGGTGTGGGGAAATTAAACAGGGAGAGAAGGCATCTAGTTGGTGCACTGTCAACCAACTTACCACTAAGGAAACTGGACTCTAATCCCATTGAGGAACTCTAGGAAATATTGTAAAACACTGGCCAAGGAGGGAGGAGATTGGGCTATTGGCTCACTCACTCATCGGCATTGATTGAGGGCTTCTGGGCCATATGAATTCATTCTAGGCACTTCCAGACTGCCCCAGTATGCCACCAAATTCCCTAAACAACCAGTTGCTGGAGCCGATGTTTAAGGCATAGGACTGCATGTATACAGAATGATGAGTGCCAAGGGGTTGCTGGTGAGTGCCTCACAGCATCTACTGCCTTGCTGAGGTGGAAAACTGAATCAGTTGCCCTGGTGTTTCAGCCAGCACTCAGAGTGCCTGCAGCCCGAGCTGTCAGGAGGTCTTCACCTTAACTCTCTTTCTAGGAGCAGACAGAAGTAAGTATCATTTCTTCCATTTGCTAGCTGAACAACCTCGGACAAAGTGGTTTTTCAAAACCTTGATTTTCTCATCTGTAAAATAGGGACAATAATAGTGTGCTCTCCTAGAATTGCTTTAGAATTAAATCATGTGTTTGAAAATGTGGCACTAGAAAATACTCAGTAAGGGTTAGTTTTACTTATTATATTTGCATCCTTTATAGTTATTATTACTTTGCTTTTTTTAATCAGTCTGTTAGAGATAATTGTTCTTATCTTGAACTATAATATGCACCCCAGTCTGCTAGATTAATGTGTACCTTGGCTCCAACAAACCTGAAATTTTTATAGTCATTGAAGACTCAGGACTACAGGGACTCCTATTTGCCATCTGTTCTTGAAAATGACAGTTACTTAGGAAAGTGACATTGAAAAATACACAGGAAAGTCAAAGAGATTAGAATCAAATAATGAAGCTCAAACACCTTCAGAAACAAGTTGTGAATGGCAGATAAAGGGAGAAAATAAACATTATGATAACTGGATTAGCCATATGCAGTATGCTTCCAACATATTTGTGAAATAGTCACAGTTTAACTGGTTAATTTCATAAGCTAGATTTAGTTGGGTACAAGCAGAGAACCGCCTATTTCTTCTTATGGTGCCCATAAGAATTTGCCTCTTCAGATCCATTATGATGGCTTGTCCTTTGCCACCCATAAATGAAACCTTAGGCCAATCCCACAGCTTCCTATTGGTTTCCTATAGCTAGTGTACAAACTAGGTGGTTTACAAAAATGCAAATTTATTCACTCATAGTTCTGGAGGCTAGAAGTCCAAAATCAAAGTATTGGCAGGGCCATGTTTCTTCTAAAGGCTCCAGGGGATGATCCTTCCTTGCCTCTTCCTAAGGTCTGATGGTTGCCAGCAATCCTTGGCACTCCTTGGCTTGTAGCTACATCACTACATTTTCTGCCTCTGTTCTTATGGCTTTGTGTCTTGACATGGTCATCTTATAAGGAACTCCGTACTGTTTTTCAAAGTGGCTGCACCAGTTTGCATTCTACCAACACTGACTTTCTCTTCACATCCTCACCAATACTTGTTTTTTCTTGTGTTGTTGATTTTAGCCATTCTGACTGGTGTGAGGTGGTATTTCATTGTGGTTTTGATTTGCATTTCTCTGATGATGAGTGATGTCAAGCATCTTTTCCTGTGTTTGTGGCCATATCTGTCTTCTTTGGAAAAATATCTATTCATGTCTTCATTTTAATTAGGGCAATAATCCTCTTTCCAAATAAGGTCACATTCTGAGATTTGGGAGGTTAGGATTTCAACTTCAACTTTGGAGGGAAGGGACATAATGCAACCCATAACACATGGATAATTACAATTTAAGTCTCTAAATAATCAAACTCTGAATGTTCTCCAATGTGAACAACTTTCCTTCCTCAGCTCAGGGACCCTTGATGCCTGAAAGTTTACACTGGAGTGAAAATGACCCGAATGCTCACATCCTTAACTCTCCATCTCACTCTCTTCCTCCTTCCTCTCTCCAACTACCAAGGGTGTTGCTGATTCTTTCAAGACTGAAAAAGGTGGAGAGGGGGAAGATGCTGAGATTTGGAGGATAAGAGAGGAA
Source organism: Vulpes lagopus (assembly GCF_018345385.1). NCBI lineage: Eukaryota > Metazoa > Chordata > Mammalia > Carnivora > Canidae > Vulpes > Vulpes lagopus. The sequence goes on from NC_054848.1 coordinate 24,721,439, forward strand.
GGACAAAGAATGTTAACTTGAATTATTTTGGCTTTGGTATCCTCTGAGGCAGCAGATTCCAAATTCTGAGTCTTATTCTCATTGGTTTATTTTTCTTTATTTTATTTTAAAGATTTTATTTATTTATTCATGAGAGACACAGAGAGAGAGGCAGAAACACAGGCAGAGGAAGAAGCAGGCTCCATGCAGGGAGCCCGACGTGGGACTCGATCCTGGGTCCTCAGTACCACAACCTGGGCCGAAGGCGGCGCTAAACCACTGAGCCACCCGGGCTGCCCTTAACTCTCAATTCTAGATATCTCTCACTTTGAGTTAAATGTATGTGGACAGTGCCTCCATCACCAATAACCAAATCCTCAGACCCTTGGCATCTCACTCCACTCCTCAGCTAAGATCTCTGTGCCTTCCAGGCAGGCATCTTGGGTAAAGCCTCTCTTGAAATGGACTCGGCATCCTTACCCATGGTTGACAGCAGCCCCACAATAAATGCATGAATATTTCCTTGTCCCACAAAGCTGGGTCTCTTTTTATAGGTATTGAAAAGTAAAACTCCAGCCCTAGACACCTGGTCTTGACTTCTCAAGAATGAGTTAGATACTGGTCCCCATGGCTCTTAATCACCAGAGAAGAATTCTCAGCTCTCCAAATAGAGGTGATCTCTTATGGATGTTCTCTCACTAAACTTATAGTGAGGTGAGACACCCCCTTCCATAACCCATTGAGTCCCAAGTAGCAGTAGACAGAAAAGTGGAGAAGGCTGTCAGTGTTACAAAAATACAGCATACCAATGACTCTCTTCAAGTAAACCATGCTACCAGACACCTCTGACTGCCCAAAGATTTCTTGACCTTGTCTAAATAGCCAATAAGTAAATAGCAGCCAACTCAAAATCTGGCAAAACTTGTCAGAATACGTCTTTTAATGTCTTCTAAAATGTATTGTTTTAAAGTGCTTTAGTGAAATACAATTCACACACCATACCATTCACTTAGAGTACACAATTGAGTGTTTTTGTATATATTCACAGGGTTCTGCAAACATCATCACAGATAATTTTTAGAATATTTTCATTAACACAAAAACAACCCATACCTAATAGCTGTCACTACTCATTTCTCCCTCCTTCCAGCCACAGACAACATTAATTTATTTTCTGTCCCTGTAGATTTGCCTCTTCTGGACATTCATGTAAATAGAGTCATATACTGCTTGGTCTTTTGTGAGTGGTTTCTTAACACAGTGTTTTTATTAGTTATACAGTGATGTGCAGCATATATCAGTATTTCATTTCTTTTTATTTCCAAATGATATTCCATTGCATGGATAGATCACATTTTATGTATCCATTCATTAGTCAATAGGCATGTAAGTTGTTTATACTTTTTTGCCATAAATGATTCTGCTGTGAAGGCTTATGCACAATATTTATGTGGACATATATTATCATTTCCTCTTAGGTTTATACCTAGGAGTGGAAGTGCTGAGTCATACAGTAGCTCTGTGTTTAAATTTAAGGAATTACCAGACTTTTCCGAAGTGACTACACCACTTTACATTCCCTCCAGCCATGTATGGGTTTCTACTCTTCTGTATCCTCACTAGCACGAGTTTATGTCTGTCTTTTTTATTATGTCTATTCTAGCGGGTGTGACGTGATTGTTTCTTACAATTTTAGCATATTTTTACTGTTATCACTTTTCTTTAGAAGGACTGAATAGTTTGTACTTACTCTATTCTTCTCAGATTTATGAGGCCTCTGCTAAATCTCTAAAATGACAAAATTGAACATTCAATTAAAATGACAATAGTTACAACAGAAGGCTTTAGTATGGCTCTATCCATAGAGTTGGCAAAATAGCATATACACAATAAACCATGTATATGACCTGAGAGAAACTGGAGTAAATGTGAGCTTTCTTACTACAGTCCTGGTGCTAGACAACTCTGAAGGGTTTCACAGCAGTTACTTGACTTATGACAATAATCACAGCACCAATAAGATAACAATAACAATAGATAACATATATTGAGCTTTTCATGTATTTGTTCCAGGCATTGTTCTATGTATAATTTATATATATTAACCTCCTTAATTTCTGTGACAGCCCCACAACTAGATGCTATTATTCTCAGCTCTCTAATGAGCAAACATCCCCAGATGACAAGATCATTGTCTACCTTTTCACAGGTTAGAGTAGGGGGAGGAGGCTGACTATTTTAAAAATAGCTAAAGCAAAAAAAAAAAAAAAAAAAGCTAAAGCATAAAAATTTATAAATATTAAGAACAGGTTCTTTTACTTAGCTCTGCCCAGATCTTCTCAGATCTCTTTTTAATACTTTTCTTGTCTACCCTCTGCCCACTTTCTGTGCTTTCACACTCATCAATCCATTGTTTTTGGAGGACTGTCCTCAGACGACTAGAGTCCATCCTTCCCCATCCCAGGTGAGAGAAGTCAAATTGATACACTGATAAAATTATTTCCTGTCCTGATTTCTCCACCTGCTTACTGGTTTTCCTTGAAAGTTTTTGTTTGTTTTTTATGAATCACTTAAACACAAATCCTCACTTCATGGTTGGCTTCTATAGGACGCAAAACATATATAGGAAGGAGAAACTTGATGACATATTTAAATAGAACATGGTATGTGAGAAAGAAGAATCATATCAAGTTAAAAACAAGAAAAATAGAAAATTCTCTTAAACTGGCAGGGATTTACATTAGAAATGAGAGTTGTCATGATCTGAAAAGGTAAGAATGGGCTATTTACCCAGAAAGAAATCTGTGAACTTGCTCTCTGTGAAGATTTTAAATGTATATAACCACTTTTCTGAGCTGGTTTCAATATAGTGCAGTCCTTCTGGAACAGAATGACTAACTCAGTGGCTTCCCAGAGCCTCTTTGGCTCTGATAATTATGTAAGAACACAACATTATCATTAACCTAAGCAGTAAAGCCTTTTTGATTATGCATTGTGCTAAAGGCTTTATAATGATAGTTAAATAGATTCAGTCCTTGCCTTTTGGGAACTTAGGAGAGCAAACTTTTAAAAAGAAATAAAAGAAATCTACTGTTTATGGTGTACTACAAAGAGGCATTAAAATAAATGAGAGTGAAGATCACTTCAAGGAAGCATTAATGGTTTACAAATATCAGTATTTCAGAAAGGGAATATTCAGAAGTGGTATCTACTTTGATCTTACAAAAGAAATATGGACAAGAAAAATATATTCATGGCATGTATACTCCAAATTGACCCATTTATGTTTTTCAGAGAATGTAGAAAGCTAAAGGAGAAAAGAAATAATATAATGAAATGGAAAAAAAGTTTTTGCCATTACATAATATTAAGGGAAAAGATAAATTTGTTGGAAAAATATAAAGATATGATGCATTTCTCTGCAATAATTTTATTTTTTTTTGTTTTTTTTTTTTTGTTTTTTTTGCAATAATTTTAATAAAATTATGACAAAAGAAAAATGTTAATGGTTAAGAAATTTAAAAAAAACTTTTGCAAGATAAATTCCTATTTTATCATTGAGGAAGCAAATTAAGACTTTGTAGTACAGGGCTGTATGCCAGGACCCAAAAAAAAAAAAAAAAAGACTCTTAACTATAGAGAACATACTAATGGTTACCAGAGGGGAGGCAGTATGGGTGATTGCCAAAAAAAATAAATAAATAAAAATAAGAAACAGACTCTTCACTATAGAGAACACACTGATGGTTACCAGGGGATGGGTGAAACAGGTGAAGGAGGCTGAGGAGGGCACTTATGATGAGCACCAGGTGTATGGAAATGTTCAATCACACTATTGTACACCTGAAGCTGATATTACACTGTTTGTTAACTGGAATTTAAACATAAACTGAAAAAAAAGAGAAAAAAAAGATAATACTTTTTGGTTTTGACATTTTCACAATATTAATTCTGCCAATCCATGAGCATGGAATATTTTTCCATCTCTTTGTGTCTTCCTCAATTTCTTTCAGAAGTGTTCTAGAGTTTTTAGGGTATAGATCTTTTACCTCTTTGGTTAGGTTTATTCCAAGGTATCTTATGCTTTTGGGTGCAATTGTAAATGGGATTGACTCCTTAATTTCTCTTTCTTCAGTCTCATTGTTAGTGTATAGAAATGGCGCTGACTTCTGGGCATTGATTTTGTATCCTGCCACGCTGCCAAATTGCTGTATGAGTTCTAGCAATCTTGGGGTGGAGGCTTTTGGGTTTTCTGTGTAGAGTATCATGTCATCGGCGAAGAGGGAGAGTTTGACTTCTTCTTTGCCAATTTGAATGCCTTTAATGTCTTTTTGTTGTCTGATTGCTGAGGCGAGGACTTCCAGAACTATGTTGAACAGCAGTGGTGAGAGTGGACATCCCTGTCTTGTTCCTGATCTTAGGGGAAAGGCTCCCAGTGCTTCCCCCTTGAGAATGTGAAAGGGAATATAAAGGAAGGGAAAAGAAATGTTGGGAAATATCAGGAAGGGAGACAGAACATAAAGACTCCTAACTCGGGGAAACGAACTAGGGGTGGTGGAAGGGGAGGAGGGTGGGTGTTGGAGGGGAATGGGTGACGGGCACTGAGGTGGACACTTGACGGGATGAGCACTGGGTGTTTTTCTGTATGTTGGTAAATTGAACACCAATAAAAATTAATTTAAAAAAAAAGAGAATGATATTTGCTGTGGGCTTTTCGTAGATGGCTTTTAAGATGTTGAGGAATGTTCCCTCTATCCCTACACTCTGAAGAGTTTTGAACAGGAATGGATGCTGTGGTTTTGAATCTATAAACATGTTTTCACCTGAGGAATTTTGAGACAAATGTTTTCCTGAGTTTCTTTGATAAAGAAAGGAAGTAGTTCTCAAGACTGAATGACCGAGGAGAATCCCTGGGTGGCTTTAGCGCCTGCCTTCAGCCCAGGACGTGATCCTGGAGTCCTGGGATCAAGTACCCATGTCAGGCTCCCTGTGTGGAACCTGCTTATCCCTCTGCCTGTGTCTCTGCCTCTGTGTGTGTGTGTCTCTCATGAATGAATAAAATCTTTAAAAAAAAACACTGAATGACCGAGCTTTAAATATATGTGTGTATGTATTTAAGAGTTTAATATTTGAGTAGATTGGTGGGAATTAGGGGTAAGCAGAAGAGATACATAACACATTCCCTTCAGAGAACTTCATTAGAAAAGTAATTGCATGCATATTGTAAAATTGGCATTTGTAGGACAAAAAAAAATTACCAAAATTTCATTATTACATTATTACTTTCCCTCAATCACATAGATAATGAAGCTGTTTTCAGGTTTTTGAAATAGACTAGAATGTGGACAGGGATTTAAAAACAAATCCAAATATATTGTCTTTAAACTTCCCCTGTGTGAGTATGAATAGACATATTTTCAGACATGCAAAAACACAGAATATGTTTCAGCCTTTCTTAGAATGTCATGTAAGGATGTTGTCCATTAGAAGTAGAGAGTAGAACAAAAAAGAGGGGAGCAGGGAGGTTCCATGATTATGGCTATTTGGAAGGACCTACTAGTGACTTATCTGACCCAATTTTTAAAAAAAAAAAGAGAGAGGATTTCAGAGAATAAGTATCTGGAGAAGTGATTTTATTTTGCCCTTTATAACGTGGAACAGGTGAGGAAGCAATAAATTTAGAAGATAAGATAATAGAACGACAATCAAGCATAAAAGATCTTTAACACTCACTTTTATGGAAGTGGGAGGACCAATTGATGATAAAATTCAATCAAGATCAAACCAAAATAAAAAATTCAGGATTATTGGATGGGTGGGTGGTAAAATAACTGGTATAGATCTTTAAATACAAATAAATATAGAATTGGAAATAAAGACTATAAATGTCATATCTGTGGAACAAAATGTAAATATCGTCAACTTGGAATAGTGAGTTAATGTAAATGTGGAACAAGAAGAAAAGCAAGAAGCATATTTTCTTGTCTTTTGTGCAAGAAATAAATCAGTGGCTTAAAATTGAAATGTTTATTTTACAACATAATTATAGTGAAGCTGACCTCTTAATACTATTTCATATTAATTTTTTTAATTTGTAAAATATCTAGATGGATCATTAAGAAACTAATAATTATTTAACTGGATGTTATTTCTTCATTTATTGGCAAATAAATTTGGATTAACTATATTTCACTCAAAATATATGGCCACCTTTAATATAATCCCATTTTATAAAATTCTCTCTTTATCTCTATATATGTTTTAAATAGATAGCTGGAAAACAGTTTCCTGATGTTTGTTTCTAGTATTTTTTATCTGTAGTTTTTAATATTGTTTAATCCTTTTAACATTGAAAATAAATTACTTTGTAAAATAACAAACCATTCCAAGAAAAACTCAATCAGTAAAATTAACTTGAAAACCAATACAGCTTTATGTAAGGTCATCAAAAAACATGCAATTAAAATAGCTTTGGATTTTAATATAGCAAACTGTCCAGTGTATTTAACCTTAAAAATTTTTATTCAAAACAATTCAGTAACCTCTCAAATTATATTATTCTTATCCAAATATATAATCTTTACCTCTTTTTTAATTGGAAAAAACTTACTTTAAGGCTAACTATGGTAAAAAAAAAAAAAACCCTCAGTTAACCCATATAACTGTAACATAAAAAGAATATAGATTAAAAACACAAGATACCTTATTGGCAAGATATGGGTCACTGAAATGGGATTCAACCCAAATCTCTGCCTTTCTTTTTCAAAGTTCTTCAGATTTTATGAAATCCTTCTGCTGTTCAAAGAAGATCTGAAAACTGAATATATTTGCTTTTACTAGATATGGACAGAGGTAAACAATGATCTCTGGTAAAGTTTTGAGCCACACTATACTTATCAGTTCAGATAAGAACATACATCAGAAAACACTACTATCTAAGACACCCAGGCATAAAACACTAATCTACAATTATTTGGATGCTTTTCTAATCAGAATTTATTATAGACAGAAAGCCTAATTTAAATGAGGTATTCTAGATGTTTTTCATCCTCCAATGAAGTTAGTCCAAATGTTCCGAGGCTCCAACTAGGGGTATCTGCTATCATCAGCCTGGCCAGCTTGCTCTGCTCCATTTCCTTCCACTTCTTGTTTTCCCATCAAGTCACTGTTAGCAGATCATGAAGCCCATCATTCTGACGTGGAATGCTAAGTATGAGTTTTTCAATTTCAGTAGGCACCCACTTTGCAGCAAACGCTTCTGAGTCATTGATCCAAAAATATGTAATTAAAAACATTTTGTTTGGACCAATGCGCTTATGGAATACATTGTATTCAGATAAAACTCATGTATTCTTGCAATGCTTATAGAATTATTTTTTTTGTTAATTCAGCTTCTCCTCTGATTCATATCAGTTATCTGAATTAGGGACTCGATAGCTATCCTCCTATAACTAGGTTTCCATATTTCCTATTGTATTAGATGCCCCATAATGCTCACCTTACTTCCTTCTAGCATCTTCGGACACTTTGCTCCAGTTGGTTGTAATCACTTTTGTGCACTCATTTGACACTCAAGTAAACTTGTTCATAGTGTTTCTCCTATGGTTCCTATGCCAAGAATGCCATTTCTACTCACATTTTTCTATCCAGCGATACTTCAGAATATATAGAACACCTAGAAGTTTCTTGTCCTTTAAATCCTAATGGAGAGCAACATACAGCTTATTACTTAGTCATTCTCTGTTTATTTCCTACAAGCTAACTTCATCTCCACACTGAACTGTAAATTCCGAGTGAGATATATATATATCCTAATCTTCATCTTCTTCTATACCACATAAACAGTGTTGAGCATATTTGATACCTGCTTAATAAATACTTGTTTCTGATTATTTGATATTAAGACTTAGACTTGTGATGGGGAGCTGTTTTCAGTTAAAAATAAACAAATAGGGGCACCTGCATGGCTCAGTCAGTGAAGTGGCCAAATCTTGATTTTGTTTCAGGTCTTGAGCTCAGGGTCCTGGAATCCAGCTCCATGTTGGGCTTCGCACTCAGCACAGAGTCTGCTTCAGATTATCTCTTTCTTCCTCCCTCTGCTCCTCTGCCATTCTTTCTCTCTCAAATTAATAAATCATAAAAAATAAACCAATAGACAAATAAAATAAAACCTCATATCTCTTATGCAACATTTTTAGGCTTACACTTTTGATTTGAATGACTCAAAGCAGAACATACTTAGAAGGAAACTAGTATTTTGTAAATATCTATGGGAATGACTTGTAGTAAATAAATAAATAATAACTCAAGAAGATGGGCTAGAAGCCAGGGTTCAGAGCTTCTGTTTTCAAAATTAGGCCAATCTGTCTTTAATCTAGCTATGTCCTCTAGCTGGTCAATGGATCCTTTTTGTTTGCCCATAGTAACCTGTGCATTTCTTTCTTTCTTTCTTTCTTTTTTTTTTTTAGCACGTTTCCCATTGCAGTATGTTAACATATATAGTTCTCTTTTTTTCTGAGCCTTTGGGTCCATTATGATGCCCAGCAACTGTTTTCTCTTCACTATGATATTATCAATGCTGAAACCTGATGCCTAGCACTTAATAGGTATTTAATATATTTTCTGGAAGAATAGATGGATACATAGATGAAAGATTAAATTACTTACTGGGTCATCAAAGGTATCCTTTCCTATTAAAATAAGTGGCCTCCATTGTTGGATTGTCTGATGTCCTAAGATGTTAAGAAAAACAATAGAACATATTGGAAATTAAAACTCATCAAAGCCCTCTCCCTGTACAACCACAAGAATTGAAACGTGTGACCTTACAGCATGGCATATGAGCAGTTCCTGAATCATTTCAGAGTGGGATTTAATATCTTTTTAAAGCAAAAGATGTCTTTATGAATTAAATTCAATAGTCATTTGACTTTGTCAGTTCCTCAATTTTCTCATCTCTAAAATGGCTGTAATTGCTTCTCTGTAGCTAGTTCTTAAGTGGATTAAAATTTAGGTCCTTGCCATATGATTCCACCGCCCTTCCACACATATCTGTGGATACTGACAGAGGGAAGACTGATAAATCCATGCCAGGGAATTGGGACAGAAATCTGTAGAACTCACTGCTGATCTCAAAGGGAAGTGAAGAATCAAAATAATTAATATTATGATTCAAAATGTACACCAAAAGAGGGTTTCAAAAATTGATTCTTTGTTCACATCATGTATATGCTTATACAATAGCAGTATTCAAAATAATTCTGAGTCTCTTAGTTGCGTAGACAGTTTTACTCAAATGTCTCCCATAGTGAGGGAGTTGGCTAATTTTATGTTTTTTAGCTTGTCACCCAGCACTTTGTTTCCTCTCTGGACATGCAGAAGGATTCTAAAATCTCTTCCTGCCAAACAGTTTTCTTTCATGGGAATTTGGTTTAAACCATCTCTGTTGCTATGGTACCTAGTTTTAGTTAATGGAAAAATACAGAATCAAAATACTGAACTTGAAATATTTTTGTACCCACTCGCTCCATATTGGTTTATTTACATCAATTGAGTATGCAAATGGTCTAAGGTTACCCAGTGCTATAAAAAAGTAACTAACTTATTTAGGATTCACATACTAATACCTATTGTTTATATATATGAGATATATATATATACACATATATATATATATTTGTGTGTATGTATAGTAGAAGAGATGGCATGATCTAGTAGCTGTTGACAGAACAGAGACCCAAGATTGAGTCCTAGTTTAGACAGCAAAATGCCAGTTAATCCTGGACCGTCATGTATTGCTCTGGATCTCTTTTCCTATCTGCAATAGTTATTAATAATAATAATAATTACTTTTCAGGGATACTGTTAAATTAAAATGTTTTGTTTTAACTGCCTATAACAGTGCCTGGCATTGAGCATATTTGCTAGACCTACTAACATTTTCAAATGTAGATGTAATATTATATATATATATATATATATATATATATATATATATATATATATATATAAAATGAGCTGAATTGTGTCTACCCCGCCTGTGTCACACATGGAAACCCTAAACTCCAGTACCTCAGAATGTGATAGTATTTAGAGATAGAACTTTGACCAACCTCCATATTCTTTCTCATGTATTTTTTAGGACTCCTAAGGGAAAAGAGAAATGGCAGGGGCATCTTCCTTGTCTCATTTGGAGTACTAACTTTCAATACATACATGGTCTGACTCAAATGAGCTCAGACACTGGAGCTTGACTTTGTCAATAAACATTTCTAGAAAAGAGAAAAAGTAAAGTATGTCTCCCCTTTAAATTTGTGATATTGCATTCTCTGCAAGAAAAAAAAAAATATATATATTTGCAAATGCCTCTATTTAGAGCCAGCAAACACATGCATGCCATGGATAATTGTTCCATTTCAAAATGTGTGCACCTTAAAGTCTCTCCTGTCATTTGCCCAATCTCTGTAACCATAATCAGTTCATTCCCACGGCTGCATGTCGCTTCGTTTTCCCAGGTAACCTCTTCTAACCTTCAGACTAACTGAAGTCATATGTTCTCTTTAGTTATCAGAAATACTTAAAAGAAAAAAATGAACATGTCATTTCCATTTTCATGAGTCTGAGCTTTCTCCTCTCTCATATTCCTGTCAATCCTTCCTTCTGAAAGCTGAGCTTATGGGCAATACCTTAACTTCCACATTTTGCTGATTTTATATCACCCATCTATCCTACAGATCCAACAGAGGTGATTACTTAGCTCCCCAAATAGGCATAGAGTTTTCACCCCATATGATTGCTTTCATTTATTTCAGTGATGTAGAAATGGAGGAATGGTGTTTGTTGGCTCTGGGCTTTGAACACATGATATGCAATATTTTTGGCTGATAGCTAAGTAGTTGGTCCTGACACTAAAAAGCCAAAAAGTTCCCATTTGCCCTCTTCACTTTCAAAAATTGAAAAACTACAGATAATTAAAAGTACTAAATTTGCATATGACCCATTTCAATACTACATAATCATCTCAAGTTTAAAAATTATGATAAGTAGTTCTGTCTGTTCAACCTTTAACATGCTAACAGATTTTTGTGGGTTCCTTCTTATGTGACTTAAATATCAATATGTCTTAGCTCTGTGGTTCCTTAATTTAATTTTTTAAAATTTTTATTTGAATTTTAGTTAGTTAACATGCAGTGCAATATTGGTTTCAGGAGTAGAATTTAGTGATTCTTCACTTGCATATAACACCCAGTGCTCATCTCAACAAGTGCTCTCCTTCATACCTATCGCCCATGTAGCCCATCCCTTACCCACCTCCCTCCATCAACCCTCAGTCTGTTCTCTATCCTTAAGAGTCTCTTATGGTTTGTTTCCCTCTCTTCTTTTCCCCTCTTCTCATATATTCATCTGTTTTATTTCTTAAATTCCATATATGAGTGAAATCATACAGTATTTGTCTTTCTCTGACTGACTTGTTTCCCTGAGTATAAAATACTCTAGCTCCATCCACATTGTTGCAAATGGCAAGATTTCATTCCTTTTGATAGCTGAGTAATATTCTATCATGTGTGTGTGTGTGTGTGTATGTGTGTGTCCCACAACTTCCTTATCTATTCATAAGTCTATGGACATTTGGGCTCTTTCTTTTTTTGGGAGGGGGTTCTTTCCATAGTGTGGCTATTGTTGATAATGGTGCTGTAAACATTGAGGTACGTGTGCCCCTTCAAATCTGTATTTTTGTATCCTTTGAATAAATATCTAGTAGTGTAAGTGCTGGATCATGCGGTAGCCCTATTTTACCTTTTTGAGGGACGTCCATACTGTTTTCCAGAGTAGAAATATTAATTTGCATTCCCACTAACTATGGTTCCTTAATTTTAAAAGTCACAGTTGTTGATATTTGGTGTCTCGGGTCCATGATGCCCAAAGTCTTACTATGTTTGAAATAATCTCATAAAAGAAAGGTTGTCTATCTTAAAATTGCAATAATGATGTTATTGGAAACCAGTGACATAAAGGGAGAGAATAACTAAAATTTCAAAATGATTCTTAATGAAAGGGGTGCTTTCCATGATTCTAGAATCATGAAAAAAACTGTGGGGAAAATTAATTTTACACTTAAGCTCCTGGGAAGTATTCTCTTTAAGCTATTAACCACTATTACAGAGAAATGACTATTTGGTCTCTTTGAAATGTATATGTATTTTTTCCTTTCATCTTCAGCAGTATTAACTAAACTTTAATCCGTGATATGTCCTTGGAAAGAAAAGGGTCCCATGATTGTGATGGCTAATTTTATATGTCATTATGATTGGACTAACAGATGCCCAGAGAGCTGGTAAAAACATTTCTGGGTGTGTTTGTAAAGGTGACTCTAGAAGAGACTAGCATTTGAGTCAGTAGTCTGAGTAACGAAGACCTGCTTTCACCAATGGGGTACAGAGAGAGACATCAGGCAATCCTTTGAGGGCCAAATGGAACAAAGGCAAGGAAGGGCTCTTTCAGCCTCTGCTTGAGCTGGGACATCCATCTTCCCCTGCCCTGGGATATTAGTGCTTTTAGACTCAGACCAGGATTCAGTGTCAAACCTCAAATTCTCAACCCTTCAGACACAGAGTTACATCATTGTCTACCGCCCACCCCCACCACCAGTCCTCAGTCCTTTGGAGTTGGACTGAATTACACTACCAGTTTTCCTGGTTATCTAGCTTGTAGACAGCATATCTAAGAACTTCTTGGCTTACAAAACTGTGTGTGTGTGTGTGTATATATATATATATATATATATATATATATATATATATTCACTATACTTAACTTATAACTTAACTTCATTATAACTATATATATAGTTATATATATATATATATCTCCTATTGGTTCTGTTTTGGAGATCCCTGACTATGCAGTGGTGCAACAAGTTGATTAAATTCTGCATGTCATTGCCTTCATTCTCACCTGAGTGGGAGTTTAACTATTTGGATTAGTTTATTAAAAGCTTTAAGGGACAGCCCGGGTGGCTCAGCGGTTTAGCGCCGCCTTCAGCCCAGGATGTGAACCTGGAGTCTCCGGATCAAGTCCCACATCGGGCTCCCTGCATGGAGCCCATTTCTCCCTCTGCCTGTGTCTCTGACTCTCTCTCTTTCTGTGTCTCTCATGAATAAATTTTTAAAAAATCTTTAAAAAAAAAGCTTTAAGAAAATCATACATTCAGGATTTCCTTATTTTTTAAGGCTGAATAATATTCGATTGTATATATATATACCAGATTTTCTTGATCCATTCATCCATCAATAGACACTTAGGTTGTTTCCATATTCTGAGTATTATGAATAACACTGTAATGAGCATAGGAGTACAGATACCTTTTCGATCTTGATTCCGATTCTTGTGGATTTATACCTAAAACCTGAAATTCATATGGAGGCACAAAAGACCCTGAGCAGCCATAGAAATCTCAAGAAAGAATAACAAAGTAGAAGCATCACATTTCCTGATTTTAAAATATGTTACAAAGCTACACTAGTTTAAAGAGTATATTGTTATACTGGCATAACAACTAAAATATAAATCACTAGAACAGAATAGAGAGTGCAGACATAAACCTGTTCACATGTGGTCAATTGATTTTTGACAGGAATAAATGCCAATACACAATGGGAAAAGGATGGGATGCCTGGGTGGCTCAGCGGTTGAGCGTCTGCCTTGTGCTCAGGACGTGATCCCAAGATCCGGGATCGAGTTCGCCATCAGACTCCCTGCAAGGAGCCTGCTTCTCCCTCTGCCTGTGTCTCTGCCTCTCTCTCTCTCTTTCTCTCTCTGTCTCTCATGAATAAATAAGTAAATATTTTTCTTTAAAAAAAAAAGAATATTTTCCTGAATAAATGTTTTGGGAAACTTGCATATCCTCATGCAAAGGAATAAAATTGAACCCTTACCTTATACCATACATAAAAATCAACTCAAGAAAGATTAAAGATTCAAATGTTACAGTTGACATTATAAAACTCTCAGAAGAAAACATAGGAGGAATCCTTCATGACATGGGTCTTGTCAATGATTTCTTAGATATGATACCAAAAGTATAACCAAAAAGAGCAAAAATAGATTAGTGGGACTATAAAACAGACTTAATAAACAAGCTGAATAAAACCAACTGAAAAAGTTCTGTACAGCAAAGGAAACAATCAGAATGAGAAAGTAACCTGTGGAAAGAGAATAAATACTTGAAAAACATACATATGACAAGGGGTTGATATCCATAATTTTTGGGAACTCATACTACCCACTAGCCCCAGAAAAAGAAAATGGGCAAACAACCTGAATAGACATTTTCTCAAAGAAGACATACAAATGGCCAATAAGCATATGAAAACATCACTAATCATTAGAGGAATATGGATGAAAACCACAATAAGATACCACTTCATACATGTTGGGATGCCTATGAGAAAAAGAAAATATACAAGTTTCTCAAAAAAATTAAATATACATTATTTCTTAAACCTATAAGACTGTAAAATACCTTTTCCATCTAACATCTAGTAATATCTTGTAAACTAAATGTTCCATAGAATTCACCTTGGAAAATGACTGTGTGATGTCACACTGTTCAGTAATATTTCTTGTTCTGGTCTGAAATTAAAAGTAATATTCAAAAGTCTGTTCTTTAACTATGTAGAATAACAGACTTGAATGTTTCATAGTACCATAAAAGATGCTCTAGTAAAACTTCCTCTTGAATCTATGGTTTTAATCTTCTAGAATCCAAACAGATTCTTCAATGTTGTCTTCTCTTTGTTAAGACCACCATTATATTGCTATCTTAAAGAAAATTTACATTTCAATAAAGAGCATTAAATGAATCCGTTCCTTAAATATGAGTCTTAATATAAGACAAAGCAAGCATAATGTGAAACCATAATAGTCATTATTTTGAATTGAAGTCAGTAATTTGGATAGAGAACATTTGTTTTCAACTCTAGAAAGTATGACAGATAAGTTGTCCATAAATACAGGAGAATCAAGATCAGTTCCATATTCACAGTCACTATGTGTGACCTTCTGAATAAGATTACAAAATCAATGCTGCCAAATTTCAAGATAAAAAAAAAGAGTATAATCACTAATCATATTCATGTGCATTTCCTTCTCTATTTCTAATGAGGATTTTTTTTCCCACTTTTACCTCTATAGACTTTGGCTCTACAAGTGATATGCTTGTTCCATTTCAACTCAGGCGACACCAGACACCATTAGTTCATTAGTGTTGCAGCTCTGGCGAATGAAATCTGAAACGAAACACCTGTCCTTTGACCCTAACTTGTTCCTGGCTTATGCAAATGAAGAGAACAGTTAAAGGATTCTACGTGTTTTACCTCTCATATGATGCCTCAGGTTTTATGCTGACAAGGAAGACTCAATGCATGTAAAACTAGTTTTGATAATTTGGGTTTAGCTTTTCTCTTACTGGACAGATATTCAATGTTGTCTTTTTCTTTTTATCTGGAAGTCATGTAGAAGTTGCACAGGTTCACACTTCCACGTAAGGTCCAGGGTGGGTTTGCATTTAGATGTCTGAATAACTTCAATAAATAGAGTAGAAATACATCTATTGAATTCACCCATAAAGGTAACATTTAGTATATGCCTTATGACTGTCCTAGTGTGCTATGCTAACAATGTGAATATTTCTATAATATTATTATTTAAAAATAGAAAATTAAAAATGATAGCTTCTTCTATGAAAAATATTTATCACCATGAAGGCTTTACTCATTTATTACCCATTTAATAAGCATTAACTTTAGGGACACCTGGGT
Source organism: Vulpes lagopus (assembly GCF_018345385.1). Taxonomy (NCBI): domain Eukaryota; kingdom Metazoa; phylum Chordata; class Mammalia; order Carnivora; family Canidae; genus Vulpes; species Vulpes lagopus. Next base: position 24,737,236 of record NC_054848.1, read on the forward strand.
CTGTCTCAGTTGGTTAAGCATCCAACTCTTGATCTTGGCTCAAGTCTTTTTTTTTTTTTAATTGGTGTTCAATTTGCTAACATATAGCATAATACCCACTGCTCATCCCATCAAGTGCCCCCCTCATTGCCCATCACCCAGTCACCCCCACCCCCTCCCACCTCCCTTTCTACCACCCCTTGTTGGTTTCCTAGAGTTAGGAGTCTCTCATGTTCTGTCTCCCTTTCTGATATTTCCCACTCATTTTTTCTCCTTTCCCCTTTATTCCCTTTTGCTATTTTTTATATTCCCCAAATGAATGAGACCATATAATGTTTGTCCTTCTCTGATTGACTTATTTCACTCAGCATAATACCCTCCAGTTCCGTCCACGTCGAAGCAAATGGTGGGTATTTGTCGTTTCTAATGGGTGAGTAATATTCTGTTGTGTACATAGACCACATCTTCTTTATCCATTCATCTTTCGATGGACACTGAGACTCCTTCCACAGTTTGGCTATTGTAGACATTGCTGCTATAAACATCGGGGTGCAGGTGTCCCAGCATTTCACCGCATCTGTATCTTTGGGGTAAATCCTCAGCAGTGCAATTGCTGGGTCATAGGGCAATTCTACTTTTAACTCTGAAAAACCTCCACACTGTTTTTCCAGAGGGGCTACACCAGTTCACATTCCCATCAACAGTGCAAGAGGGTTCCCCTTTCTCCGCATCCTCTCCAACATTTGTTGTTTCCTGTCTTGTTAATTTTCCCCATTCTCACTGGTGTGAGGTGGGATCTCATTGTGGTTTTGATTTATATTTCCCTGATGGCCAGTGATGCAGAGTCTTTTCTCATGTGCTTGTTGGCCATGTCTATGTCTTCCTCTATGAGATTTCTGTTCATGTCTTTTACCCATTTCATGATTGGATTGTTTGTTTCTTTGCTGTTGAGTTTAATATGTCCTTTATAGATTTTGGATACTAGTCCTTTATCTGATAGATCATTTGCAAATACCTTCTCCCATTCTGTAGGTTGTCTTTTAGTTTTGTTGACTGTTTCTTTTGTTGTGCAAAAGCTTCTTATCTTGATGAAGACCCAATAGTTCATTTTTGCTTTTGTTTCTCTTGCCTTCATGGATGTATCTTGCAAGAAGTTGCTGTGGCCAAGTTCAAAAAGGGTGTTATCTGTGTTCTCCTCTAGGATTTTTTTTTTTTTATGATAGTCACACAGAGAGAGAGAGAGAGGCAGAGACACAGGCAGAGGGAGAAGCAGGCTCCATGCACCGGGAGCCCGACGTGGGATTCCATCCCGGGTCTCCAGGATCACGCCCTGGGCCAAAGGCAGGCGCCAAACCGCTGCGCCACCCAGGGATCCCCTCCTCTAGGATTTTGATGGAATCTTGTCTCACATTAAGATCCTTCATCCATTTTGAGTTTATCTTTGTGTATGGTGTAAGAGAATGGTCTAGTTTCATTCTTCTGCATGTGAATGTCCAATTTTCCCATTGGCTCAGGTCTTGATCCCACCATAGTGACCTTGGGCCCCATGAGTGGCTGTATGCTGGGAATGGAGCCTACTTTAAATACATACATACATACATACATACAGATGTACATTCATACATATGTAGGTATTGATTTTAGTGATTGTGTTTGCCCGTTAAAGTTCTCAGTAATAATTCCCAGATATAAAATAAATCCACTCTTGTTATTTTGAAGCAAATCAAATAGAATTCTTTGGGATAAATTATATAACTCAACTTTTGTGGTGATTTATTTCAATAGGAATAGAAAAGATTATTACTATGCAGATGAGGTGGCACTGGGAGTCCAATGAGAAATAAAGTCTGTGGACATTGAATGCAGTAAACTGGTTGTCTTCATTCTTCAAGGGGTTTCCAAAATGTTATTTCAAAGTTCTTATTTTCAATAAATCACATCATAGATGAAAACTCTTTAAAATGAATAGACTGTTATAGCCCTGGAAACCTTCTATTGGAATTTTTGGCAGGAAAGTAAAACCAGGAAGTTATTTATTTTTAAGTTTTTCTATGCATATATTGTATAGAGAAATGGGAATATCCTTTTTGATTAGAAAACTTTTAACAGGGATCCCTGGGTGGCGCAGTGGTTTGGCGCCTGCCTTTGGCCCAGGGCGCGATCCTGGAGACCCGGGATCGAATCCCACATCAGGCTTCCGGTGCATGGAGCCTGCTTCTCCCTCCGCCTGTGTCTCTGCCTCTCTCTCTCTCTCTGTGACTATCATAAATAAAAAAAAAAAAAAAAAAAAAAAAAAAAGAAAACTTTTAACAATAGGAAAGCAGAACAAATTACTTCCTGTAGTAATGGGGAACTTGTTTTTGTTATGCATGTGCCCTTCTATGCAGAAAGAATGCTTTTTAGGGAATTTCAAATATATTTGGATGAAAGCTTGACTTCCATAAGTATAAATGGTACTTTAAATTTTTTTAAATTGGTTTTATCTTTTGATTTTTGCTGCGCCTATTGTGTAAGGAAAACAATATTGCAACTCCATTTTTTAGCTAACCAAGAGTCTTTAAGATATCCAGGCTCACAATTTTAATATCATTATATCCAAAGTCATGTGTTATACAGTAATTCCTTCTGGAAAGCTTTAAGCCTCAAGATATTTCTCTTACTTTAAAGACATTCATTCCAAGATATTGTTACAGCACTTTTTAGATAATATATTTCAGTGTCTAAAAATGCTTACTATTAACAATTAATTTAAAAAAAATAAAAAAATAAAAATAAAATAAAATAAAAAACAATTAATTTGATGTATAAAATTCTTCTCAACATACATACCACGTTATAATTTTACAACTTCTTTTATTTTAATACATTTCAGTATATAAAAAAGCATTACTAATCTAACGTTTAGAATTCTCCTCAATTCAGGTGAAGTATATGTATTCTGTATCTCTGCCCTATTAAAAATGATAAGCATGTTCTCAATTTTTTACTTACAAGCACAAATATTTCTTTAAAAAATTCATAACTTTCTCCTTGTCTAGACTTTATTTTCTCTTAACTAAATAACACCAATTAAAAATTCTCATAGCAGTGTAGAATTGATGGAAGTGGGTCAGTGATGTGTGGGAGCCATCTCAGCAGTCCAGGCAAGAAATGATGATCACTTAAATTTGGATGTTAGAAAAGGAGAAAAAGACAAGTGGGCACCATCTGTCACCGTATGGTGTCATTACAATATTATTATTTTCCCTATACTGTACTTTTCCTCTCTATGCCTTACTTATTTTATAACTGAAACTTCATACTTCTTAATCCCCTTTATCTATTTTGTCCATTCCTCCACCCACTTCCCCTCTGAGCATTGAGTAATGTGCAGAATTGTCAAATCAATATGTGTATGCCTGAAACTAATTTTGCATGTTAACATTGCATGTTAATTAGACTTGGAAAAAAAACTGGGCAGATTTGAGATATATTTTGTCACATGATGATCGATTAGATATGAAGGGCCAGGGGCACCTGGGTGGCTCAGTGGTTGAGTGTCTGCCTTTGGCTCAGATCGTGATCCCGGGGTCTTGGGATCAAGTCCCACATCAGTCTCCCCGCAGGGAGCCTGCTTCTCCTTCTGCCTATGTGTCTACCTCTCTTTCTGTGTGTCTCTCATGAATAAATAAATAAAATATTATATATAAAAAAGGTATGAAGTGTGAGGAAGAAATTTTTTAAAAAGCCTTTCTCAAAATATGCATTGCAATTAAAAAGCGTTTTCTTCTGAATATCACACGATGAACTCTCAGAAGAACGATTATTGCATAATAGAAGCCCAATAAATATAATTTTATAAATTAATCTATGAAAGGGATCTTTAAGGACTGCTATGAATGTCTGTTAATCCCTGGACATATTAATTTAAGTGGCCTTATTTTTCCCACAGTTTCAAATTTACTTTTATGTCTTTTTCCAGAGACACACATCTGTTTATTTGTATGTGGGTAGGTATGTTGTAATAATTATTCCACTAAATGAGACAACTGTGCATATCATGATTTTACTTATTTCTTAAAATTAAATCAGATCATTTTTACTGTTTAAATATAAATAACAAAATTTATTTTAACCATTTTTAAGTGTGCAGTTTTGTGACATTAAGTACACATCAATTGTGCCACAGTTTCACTCATCTTATGAGATAAAACAATGTTTGGTTTACTGGCCAGGATTTATCAATTTGTTGTAATGACTCTCTGTTTACTGATATTCTAGTAGTCCTTTTAGAAAATGCTCTAAATCTGTACTTATTGCATAAAGAAATCCTTTAGCAAGCTCTTTTAAACTTCAAATCCTGGTGTTCTAAGTTCACTGATGAGCCCGTCAGAGGCATTCTGCATTTCTGTATAGTGTTTTTGATTTCTAGCATTTCCTTTGGATTATTTCTTATTTTTTTATTTTTTAAAGATTTTATTTATTCATGAGGGACACAAAGAGAGGCAGAGGCATAGACAGAGGGAGAAGCAGGCTCTGGATATAAAATTCAGTCTCAGGACCCCGAGATCATGACCTGAGACAAAGGCAGAAACTCAACCACTGAGCCACCCAGGTGCCCCTATTTTTTTTTATTTTTAAAAAATATTTTATTTATTTGAGAGAAAGAGAAATCGCATGCTTGTGAGTGGGGCGGGGAGACACAGAAGGGGAGAGAGAGGGACAAGGAGACTCTGTGCTGAGCATGGCCCTGTGGGAAGGGGTGGAGGAGCCCGTATCCCCCAGGACCTTGAGATCATGACCTGAGCCTAAATCAAGAGTCTATTGTTCAACTGCCTGAGCCACCCAGATGCCCCTTTTGATTATTTTTTAGTTTCCATCTCTCAGCTTAGATTTCTCATCTGTATTTGATTGTTCTATGCTTTTTCCATTAAACCCCTTATCTTCTTAATCATAGTTATTTTAAATGTCCAGTCTGATACTTTCACCAGCTGTATTATATGTGAGTTCGGTTATGATGTTTACTTTGCCTCTTCAGACTGTGTTTGGTATGGTTTTGGGCATGCATTGTAATTTTTGCTGCAAGTTATACATTTTGTACTGGGTCATGAGAATTTAGGTAAATAATCCTTTAGTGTGAGGATTTATGTTAATATGGTGGGAAGTTGGGCTGTATTTACCATTTGCTATAGCTTCAGGTGCCATGGGCCTCAGGTTCTTCTAGTTAGAGATCTTGTTTTTATTTCCTCAGTTTTGTTTGCTCTTCCTAAGAACTCGGATAGACTGGGTCTCTACAATTCTTTCAGCTATAATCCACTGTTGTGCTCCTGGAGCCCTGTGGGTTTGGTGGTAAAGTGTGGAGGACGGAAAACGCTATGATCTTAGATTAAATCTCTTTTTTAGTGAGCCTGTGTCCCTGGACTGTGATATTCACAACTGTTTCTTAGCTTTCTTATTTCCCATCTTACATGAGAGAGGAAGGCTGGGAGGTAGAGGAGGGACTGGAGTTGAGGAAATGCCTTCTTCCTCCCAGGTAGGAGAAGGCTCCGGTGAAGCTTTCTGTCCCTGGGAAATGAAGCCTTTGTTACAGAGAACACTCTGGGCTGAGTTCACAGTCTTTAGTCTTCCCTTCCTCTTCTTCACTGTGAGAGCAGGTGGGCTGGGGTTTCTGGAGGTAAAATCCAGTCAATTGTGGAGGCTCCCAGGAATTTCTGACGTTCCTGCTAGTCCACATACAGCCTCTAAGAATTTCTCAAAATTACCAATGAGTGCAACAGTTAAGTGTTATGGCTCCAGCAGCTTCTTTTTCAGCTCTTTACCTTCTGGAGCTCTTGGGTGGCCTTTTAAACTAACTGGTAGGGTTGGATGCATTAAAACTAACAAAGACTATTAAACAACAGAACTTGTCAATCTGGCCATCCAATTCCAAATAGAGAAGACAGTGTAAATTATGCAAGGGACCCCCACCTTACCAAAAATCAATACGTAACCTACCCTTATGAACTTTAGGGGGAAAGGGTTCAAAATTACGATACATGATACACCTACAAATGACGTTTCTTCAGTTTGAGTAACATCAGTGATCTGGCCCCTCAACATTTTTCATATGATGTCAGTTCTAACACTTCTTTGGTTAATTTCCACTGTGACTGAATCTATTCTCAGTCAAGGGAAACCCATCAACCTTCGAGGCCTTCACTAGGAATATTACTTCAGACAGATTACTAGCTAGTCTTTTAACCTTCCTGACATCAATGCTTTGCTATATTCTCTCAGGCAGTGCATGATTTTCCACATGCTCCTTTTGCAATTTTAAGTTCTGCTCTAGAATCTAAGTCTCCTAAAGGCCACAAGTTTGAGCCTCTACACAGCATGAGTTTTGTCCTCTGATACACCATTGAATCAGAATGCTGCCTTGGGTTCTCTTCAAAGGCTGTCTCAAAAATCAACCATGTGAATTCTGATTCTGTATTTATTATAAAACTACACCGAGAGCAGACCATGTGTCTACTTATGTACACAAATACACATACACAATAGTAGTTGACTATTCACTAATTCTGTCCATTGTTTTCCATAGTGTTTTTCTCTCCTCTCAGTGGTTGTTAATGCTTTTTAAAACATCTATTGAAATAATCTTTTGAAAAAAAAAAAAGAAATAATCTTTTGCTGAAGATATTGGAGAGTCCAGGTGGGCTTGAAAGTCCACCCAGAGGTCACAGCTCTGGCAATGAGACTGAGAAATCCCTGTCATTGAGCCTGCCAGACCACCTGTTACACTTGGATAATTCAGAAATAGCTTTTTGCATTAATTCATACCAGGCATGAATCTAATCCTAAATGAGGCATGTTATAAAGTATTTGGATTAGAAATAATACTATTAAAACCATATGCCTGCATTTTTAAATGTACTTCCAGAAGATACTGTAGCATCATTCCAAATTTTCCGCTCCAGTTTATATTTGGCCTATAATGCTTTTTGTATGGCTCCAGGTGAAGGAAAAGGGCTGTGAAGAAACCATTTTCAGGTAGTTACAAACTATAAAGCTGAATATAAGGCTTCTCATAACCCACTGGTACACCATTCTTGTGCATGCTCAGTGCCACTCTTGCCACAATCACCCGGAATCTTGAAAAGATGGCTAGCTGTCTCTTTTGTGATACCTCAAATGTTCTTCAGACTTGAGTATAGTCCTTATAATCCTTTAACCTAACTTGTGTGCATTGTTTGTCTTTTTCAGTGCCTACAATGGCATGAGAACATAATGAGATTGACTCTATAATGAGTTATTTATGCATTCCTCAGAGGTCTGGTATTAAGCCTGACACATAATTGGTATTTGATGGGATTATTCAATGAGTAATTGAACAATTGAAAGACCTACATGTATGTCACATACATATGCTTTCCTTAAGGAAACCTATTTAGTAAGGATAAAGAGTGTGTTGTATGTGTGGAGGGGGAGTAACTTGGCCAGGCTGACAGTTGCAGGAATGTGCACTAAATAAACAAAGTAGGTAAGTCCAATGCCTTACTTGCTTCTATTAAAGACTTGCTTTTTAAGAGAGGAATAGCAGAGCCCACTCTCTGTATTTATTTCCATAATCTATTCACCTTCTGCCTTAGTCACCTACATGAAGAGCCTCTTCTCCTCTGATACCTCCAGGATATGGTCTTCCACCTCATTTATGAGTAGTAACGTGGGACAGACTGGAAAGCATGGCTGATTTTTCTCTTTATCTCTATATGGTGTCTGTTGCCAAGAAAACAAGTTACAAATATAAGTAGGTTAATTGTATGTGATGAACTCTTAAGATTCATAGTTCAATGTCAAAGCTGAAGATATGTTGTGATATGAGTCTGTGATATGGGAACTACTTGGTGAGGGATATGCTAGGTTTTTCAATGTCTTAATAATATATATATATATATGTATATATATATATATATATAATGGCTTAATTAATGATAATTTTTTCACAAGGAAATATACTCTATTCCTTAGAATAGTGGTTGTCTATTCAATTTGTGCATCACAGTTGCTTGTGGGGCTTTCAGTTAATACAGATAGATACCTGAGCATAACTGCTATTTCTAATTCATTTGGTCTTGAGAAAATCTAGGCATTTTTTAATGGTGTTCTTGATATAAGGTTGAAGACCCCTGGGATGCCTGGGTGGATCAGTGATTGAGTGTCTGCCTTCAGCTCAGGGCATGATCCCAGTCCGGGGATCGAGTCCTGCATCAGGCTCCCTGCGAGGAGCCTGCTTCTCCCTCTGCCTATGTCTCTGCCTCTCTCTGTGTGTCTCATGAATAAATAAATAAAATCTTTTTTTATAAAATCTTTTTTTAAAAAAAGGTTTAAGACCACTGACCCAGGGTTACAAGAAATTCAGAATCAATTAGAAAACAATCTCTAATATTCTCAGCCCTTTATTTTAAATACATAGATAGTTAATCTTCCATAAGTGGCAAATAAAATCCAAAGGAGATGTGTTTTGTATATGTGGACCTTCTTGATATAAGCCAATTTGGTGGCAAATAAATTGCTGCTTGTCTGATTTGGGAAAGATGTTCCTTTTATAAGAAAACCAACCAAATGATGCCAGCCAATGAGTGGAGTGTTTGAGAAAGCAACAAAGCTTACTACCTTCTTTAATGGCATGATTTACAATACAGCTACCTCTAGGAGCAATAGGGACATTTACTTAAATCCCAAGATGAAAGGCTAGCTGTGAGGTTTTTTTCTGAAGGAGGTGTTTAGTAGAAGGGAGTCATAGATCATTCATGGATGCTAAGCACCTGAGAAAAAGACTAGAGGGTTCTCTGGCAGGGAAGAGAGGCACTAAAAGGATGGGTATTTTGCAATGCTTCACAGGTCTGTCATGTGAAGTAGAAAGTGTTAAACTTGGAAACAAGGAAAAAAATAAAATCATGATGATGGTGAATTGATAGCATAGAATCAAGAATTAGGTCATTATTAATATATAAGCATTAATGGGATGCAAATGTTGATAATAAAGACCAAAGAGTGGGTTTCAAAAAAGGAGAGCTATTACTCATACATGAACATTTACATTTACATGTTGTCAGAGAGTATTTGTACCTGTTTTTATTGCTAATTGGAAAACTAAAGGGATAAAATGCCTCCTTCTTAAGGATAGTTGATTTCTTCCCAAGATCCTTTCTGTTGCCAAAACTCCAAAGTTTGTGCTGCTCTATAAATCTCACTTTCATAGTTAATGGCAGTCAGAAAAGCAAATGGAAGGGCATTCACTATTGGGAGTGGCATGGACAGAGTACTTGGTACTATTTTAAAAGATAGAATATGACAGGCAGGATGTGATCAATTACACAGTGCCGTATGGTAAGTGAAATGACGTATTAGTATGGGCCAGATTACAATGTGGAAATGAACAACCTTACTTTTTTAAAGTTAGTGCTATTTAAGTTTCAGTGAAACTTAAGAAACATGACATCATGATAAATATTTACAGAAATATAGAACTGTTTATATAAACCCAAAATAGAAATATGGAGATGAAGTATAGCGGATAGAGATAGATAATAAATGTTATGTGATTATTTAATATTCTCATGTATAGTTTTTTTTATTACAACTCTGTTTTCTAAATAAGAACCTACATAGGTCTTTATATTTGGGTCATTTCAATTTCTTTCAGTTCTAAATAAGTTAATTCTGATCTCGTTCAAATTTCTATAACAAAGCTAAATCAAAGCTGTTATTCAGACCTGGCTTTTAAAAATTCCATGTTAATAAAAAGTTCCTCAGGGATGATATACCTAGTTTTCCAGAAAGAGTGTGCATCTTTTTAGTAACCCAAAGTCAGATTTTAGGCAGCAGCTGTGAAGAAGTTTAGGACAATCATTTCCATCTTTCCAGATCATGAACTTCTAGTACTGGTCACTGTGGTTAGCATGCTCCTCACAAGACATTGTTTTTCAATGTTGGTTTAAATTGAGATTAAGGATTAAATGCTGGCTTTTGAGAGTTCCTCTTAAGTGAAAGTTATTTTTATGAGATGTCTGAACAGGAAGAAGTAGAACTTCAGTTCCAAGCTCTTAGCTCTTGGCTGGTTTTCATTACTTTTCACATAAGCTTCAGCTCCAAACTGGCTACCTTATTTGGAATCATTATCAGCTTACTTGCCTATAGTGCTGACATTGTTGATGGATTGAGAGCAGTGAAACTGGCAATTCCATATCTAATGCGATTGTCCTGGGAGCTGTAAAGGGAATTTCAAGAAGAAGATAAGATTGAGCGGTCGTATACCTCGATTATTGTAAATCATGATATATATTTTGACTTCTCTCTTACCTTGGAGAGGCGTTTCTTTATTGCTGTGGACAATTACATATATTAAATATGTGGGAAGATCATGACATTCCTTAAATACTTGGCTTTCCTTTAAAAAGTAATTTTATCAGGAGTTTGTCTATTTTAAACTAATCTGAGTTAACCTGTGAGAACTATGAGGAAAAGATGGTTTGTCTTTTGGGCACAGCAGGAAAATTAGTGTCCTAGAGCTTACTGATGGCACCCTCAAAGGTGACTCAGCTGACCAGAAAGTGTGGAATTCCACTTTGTGATTTTAAGAGTATGTGACAATGAAAGGGCATTTCAAGACCCAGGGGGCAGTGGAAGTAGCAAATAAGCACAGTGATTGCAAAAGCTTACTAGATTCAGTAAAAGAAATATGCACTGCTGTCAGAAAGTTGAAACCACGAAGATGCTGTGGCAGGACTTAGAACCTGACTCAAGGATGAGCAAAAATTTTTTAAAAAGTGAAAATCAAGTCTGGCTGTAGAGTCAAATGAATGAGTGATATAGGCCAAGTCTTTTATTAACTTAACAGTGGGAAAAGCCAGGGCAGAGTTAACATTATCATTTTATGTATTAAATTAGATGTTTGGAGCTTTTCCAGCTACGAGAAGCAGAGCCACAATTGCATTGATGGTGGTTGGCTTTAAAGCCCCATGGGAAACTGGGGGTGACAGGCAGTCATTTTAGCAAATTCCTGGTGAGACTGAGTGGAAAGTGGCGTGTGCACCACGTGTAGTACATCTGGAGCTCTTGCGTCATCTCCTCCCAGAGGGTGGCATCCCCTGACTTTTATGATTCCGGTAAATGCAGCACACTTGCTTTCCTTCTACTACTGTTGCCACGCTGACTAAATTTGTCTCTTTTTTCCTCTTTACCTTACTACTTGCTCTTACTCGTGATTTTATCTTACTGAATGGTTATTGCATCCCTTTTCTGCTCCTCTATTATTTGTTGACCCTTCTATTTCTCTCATTGTCAGGCTGTCCCAAGAGGATTTCCAAGGTCAGTTAATAACTGTTCAGAACAGGGTGTCCCTGTTGGACTGGGCTCTTGCGCTAGACCAGGTGTGGTTGCCTTTGGCAAAAGCCTGTCCTGGGTCTAGTCATGGCAGCGACACTCTGGATGAGAAGCATTCATTTGTTCATTCAATGTACGCTAATTAAATTGCTCTTTTGTGCCATGTGGAGTACAAGATGCTAGGGTCACACCGGTGAGCAAATAAGAACCATAAATTAGGAGTCTTAATTTTTAATAAGGACAGAACAACAACAATAAAACAAACTCAACTAAAATGAATGTATAAAAGAACATGGACTTGAAAGGAGCCTTTTAGAATAAGGCTGTTGCCATGACAATCTTGATGAGGCTCTTCTGGAGACAGCTTATAGTCCAGCAGGTGCCTTGTTTGACCTGTTCAAGTAATTTTGGTTAAGATGATTCACACATGACTGATGTGAAATTTAAATGAAAGGAATTGAAAGCAGAAAGTGAAAACCATGTCTAGTCCATATATTTTCCTGATGATAGCTTCAAATGAGTAGTGGTTAAATGCCATTAAGAATCAGATAATGTTACAAAGATAGCTTCAGATGACATGTTACTTTATAGTTGAATAAGTAGCTTGGATGACATTACTCACATGTTGAAGGCCTTGAGAAACAAATATTTTGGCCATCATATTGGAAGGTCTTTCCACAAGATGGCACTCATAATCTCTTTTGTTTCTAAATTCTTTCTTGGGCAGCGCAGGTGGCTCAGCGGTTTAGCGCTGCCTTCAGCCCAGGGCGTGATCCTGGAGATCCAGAATTGAGTCCCACGTCGGGCTCCGTGCATGGAGCCTGCTTCTCCCTCTGCCTGTCTCTCTCTCTCTCTCTCTCTCTCTCTGTCTCTCATGAATAAATAAATAAAATATTTTTAAAAAATTAAAAAATGAATTCTTTCTTGTTAAAAACAAGTTTTATTTTTTCCTGCCCCCCCCCAATGTGTCTCTCATGAATAAATAAATAAAATGTTTTTAAAAAACATAAAAAATAAAACAGTGCTTTAATTTTTTTATGAAATTGAAGAAAATATAAATCTGTAACATCTTAGAGAATGCAGGTAGCTCATTTCAGGTGCTTTTGATTGGTTTATCTTATTTCCTTTTTTGGATTTCTTTATTTGAGAGGAGAGAGAACTGAGACCAAATCAGAAGTCAGATACTTAATCCTCTGAGCCACCCAAGTGCCCCTGGTTTATGATATTTCTGATGGTTGTAATTTAACTCCTCCTCAGATGATACTGGATTTGAGGAGTACACCAAGGTGTCTAAGCCCTGCTGATTTAATACACATTAAGAGATGGTATCCATGGATTCTTATATAAACCCAGGTTTGCAATATATCAGATTACTGATATTTTTTAAAAGATTATATTTATTTATTCTTGAGAGACATGGAGAGAAATCAGAGTCATAGGCAGAGGGAGAAGCAGGGTCCCCTTAGGGAGCCCATGCAGAACTCGATCCCAAACTCCGGGATCACACCCTGAGCCGAAGGCAGACGCTCAACCGCTGAGCCACCCAGGCATCCCAGATTTCTGATATTTTAATATTCTGATTACTTGGTTTCTAATTCTTTTCTACAAGCCCTATTTCCTATAATGCTTGGCGTCAACAATGAGGACATATTTTCTGCTAAATAATTTTTTTCACTTGGATGTATTTTTTAAAATGTATTGCATTGATACAAATTTTTGAAATAGGAGGTTTTGGGTTAAATTCTTCCTTTCCAATTTCATCTTTTAAAGTCACTCCTCCATCTGATACCCTCTGGAAAAACAACCATAGTAAACAGGCTCATTGACTTGGGAGGAGACTCTGGAAAGTACTTGGTTCGAGGCGTTGCCACTTCTGCATATTCTCTGCACATTCCTTATTCCAAAGTCTAAGTGGAGGAAAAATCAAAGTCTTATCTTTGGAAGGTTTTGTGTATGTGAGAAGAACCAGGAATAGAGGGGGGGCACAAAAGCAGGAGAGGAAAGGACATGAAATAATAAACGTGTGCATTGATTGCTATTAGAATAGTGGGGCAGCCTCAAGCATTACTTTATAAAACTGTCTTTATCAGGAAGTCAATGTCATTATTATCGTTCTAATAGCAATGAGAGATAAAATATAAAAATAGATAAAAGACATATCCCAACAAAGTAAACACTTCTAGACCAAGTGCAAAGCAGAAACAAAGTGTGCACAGTGTGGGAGGCAGATCCGAGAGAATGGCATGCTGGGATCAAGGTCTGGAAGTAGGAAGACATAGCTGGAAATTTTTATCCTGTAGTGTCCAGGCATAGCATTGCCCTCTATGAGGGATGTAACTGGCAGTAGGCTTACTGTACCAACTAGTGAGTGAGGTGGAAACTAATTGAAGGGAACTTCTATTACAGGGTAACTTTTAGGAGGCTGTAGCTAGGAAGCTACTGTATTAGTTTCCTATCGTTGCTGTAATATATTATCACAACTAAGTGACTTAAAACAATACAAATCAAGTATCTCACAGTTCTTTAACTCAGAAGTCCAACATGGTGTCTCAGTGGGCTAAATCAAGGTCCAGGCAGGCCTGCATCCCTTCTGGAGGCTTCTGGAGACGATGTTTCCTTGCCTTTTCCAGCTTCTAGAAACCAGCTGCATTTCTTGCCTCATGGCCCCTGTTTCCCTCTTCAAAGCAGTCATGCAGCATCATCACATCTCGTTCACCGAATCTGCTACCTTTGTCACATCACCTTGTCTCCTTTGTTATCCTGATCCTTCTTTCCATTTAGTAAAGTGCAATGTCTGTAGCATGACTAAATGAAAATATTCACTCATATTTCTTAAAATAATAGTTACGTCCATTTATCAAAAATGACAACGTTAAAAAAAGTTTTTAAAAACAGACTGTAAATCAACTCCTGGGGTCCAGCGCTGCTTACAGCTCCCTGTTCAGTGGGGATCCTGCTTCTCCCTCTCCCTCTTCCCTATGTACCCCCCGCCCCCGCTGGTGCTCTCTCTCAAATAAATAAATAAAATCTTAACAGGAAAAACAAAAAAACAAAAAGGAACAAACAACAACAACAACAACAAAAGAAAAGGTCCTAAAAATAGTGGAAGTGGACATAGAAAGTGAATTTCATTATTGAAGAAATTTTTTGTGATACACATAACAAAGGACCACTATTCTGAATATGCAAATATTTCCTGCTTAACAAGAAATGACCTAATTAACAAATAGTGAAAATATTTAAACAGATCATCAAAGAAGCCAATAAACATACAGAGATTTTCTCAGCTTCATTAGTGATCAAGAAGATGCCAGTTAAACAACCAACATGTATGTACCACTTTGTACTGCTCAGATTGGTTAAGTTTTAAATACTGTTTGACACTTGTATGGTTGATGAAATGTCTACACTTATGCATATTGATTACATCTAAAACCTTATCAGAAATTTGACTTTTGGTATTTCCCCTAGATAAATACTCATATACAAGTATAAAAGACATGTCCAAGAATGTTGTTTATTTTCATTGCTGTTTATAATAGAGAAAAATTGACACCAAAAGTAAACAGACAAAAGCTATCAAAAGAGGAATAATTAATAAAATGCAGCAAAACATTTTATAAAAATAGTGTGCTAAAATTAAATAAAATGCACTAAATATATTTATGTGTTTCAGTATGTGGGGAATTTCAAAAACATTAGTGAATAAATGATATGATTGGTGTAACATGAAATGTTTATGTATAGTAACACATAAAATAATGCTAGAGAATTTACATTGCTACTTATTAATAGTATTTACCTCAGTATAGTAGAGGAATGGATCAGCAATGGAGATGTGATTAAAGAGGACTTTAGCTTTATGAGTGATGTTTCTAATTATTTTTGTTAAAAACATATTTATATTCATATTTTCAGTAGTATGTAAAGTATGTACATGGGAGGTAATGTGTTCAAGAGTAACCTAAATCACTAACAGTGGTTAAGTCTGGAACTGGCACTATATACATGCTTATTATTTTTATTTATTTTGTGTGCTTTTCAAATTTATAAATTTTTTTCAGGATAATTTTAGGAGAAAAAAATGTTTAAAGATTTTATTTATTAATGAGAAACACAAAGAGAGAGGCAGCGACATAGGCAGAGGGAGAAGCAGGCACCCTGTGGGGAGCCTGAAGAGGGACTTGATTCCAGGGCCCCGGGATCATGCCCTGAACTGAAGGCCGATGCTCAACCACTGGGCCACCCAAGCATCCCAAGAAAAAATATTTTTAAAAACTCAACAAATTAACTTCAGAAAGCACAGAGTATTTGTGAAAATTAACAGAATAATTAATATCAAAAGCAGAATAAAAGGAAAAAGATTCATAAAAGACACATAAAGGAATAATTAGGAGACAAGGAACATAGCTTGTAAAGTTCCATCATTCATGTCATAGGAAATGAATTAAAAAAATGTCCAAGAATCAGTATTTGAAGTGATAATGTCAGATACTTTTCAAGAACCGAAAATGAGTCCACTGATTAAAAGTGCACATTAAATGTCCAATAGGACCAATACAAATAAATTCACACCTAGACTTAGCAGGTCAATGAAAACATCTGAGCTATCAGAAACAAAAGTTAGAATTTATACCATAAATAAAAGGAAAGACAATTAGAATGACAGCAAGCTTCTCATTTGGAAGGAAAGATGCCAGAAAACAATAGATTTCATAAAAGCACTAAAGTAAAAATCAGTCAACCTCAAATTCTATGCCTTACTAAACTATTGCTAGACAGGTAAAATAAAGATATTTTCTGACATTGAAGGACTTTGACATTGAATTTTCTGCCCATAAAGTCACTGAAGAGGTGGGAGGCTTCTAAAGCAAGAACGAAAAAGAGGGCAAGTGGCCAGAATGGATTCAAGTGACCATGTATTTTTTTTCCTTCTTCTTCTCTCAAAAAAGATAAAGCTTCTGCTTAACAGCCAATCAAATTTTCAGTATTTTTCCTTTGGAAAACAAGTGAAGTAAAGAAAACCTTCATATTCTGCTTCAAAAAGTTTATTTTTGATAAAACTGAAAAGTTAAGAATAAGCCAAATGTTTGACTGATGAATCAGTGCAGTTCATGGCAGTACAAAGTAATTGGCAATCTTTGACCTTCATGCAGGCTGCCATAGAAAACAATGTAAAAGTGACATGTAACTTTTCCTTAATAACTAGAATGTAAGAGCTGGATATCATGATAAGTATACAGCTTCTCTATTTCTGCACAAGTCACCAAGATTGTCTTTTATTTGAAGTTCTGTTTAGCTAACATCTCCCATGTTTTAAAAATGGGAGAGTTGTGGAGGTTTTGAAGGGATTTGTGGGATGAAAGTAGTGCACATAACCAGCAACTGGTTACACTGATGCTTGTCTTTATTTTTATATAAGTTCATATTGAAGGGGAATGGAATTGCCCCAAATTCCGTGGTGATCTGCTTCAAATCATAAAAGGAAATATAGAGCATGGTACATGAGCACTAAGATTGTATTGTTGCAGTAGTAATAATTATCTTGCCCTGCTGATCTATTAAACTTAAACATCAAGAATAATGGGTTTTCTATTCAATTAGTAATCTAATAGACAATGCCATTGAATGTAAGTGTATGAAATGGAATAAAAGACAGCCATGCATGGGTCAATGATGTTAAAATGTCACAAATCAAGGATTACGAGTATACCAATTGTGTACTAAAGAGCTTTTCCAGGAATAAATAATGGATTTTATGCTCCTCTGGATACTGTAAAGTTCTATATAAATGTAAGACACTTTATTGTTATTTCAGCAGCATTACAATGGTGATTTTCTAGGTAAACTCTCCATACTGTTTCAAACTAAATTACAGAGATCAAATGAATTCTGCATTGGGCCTATTTATTCTGAACCATGGATTATATATAATATGGAATAGACAAATAGCACTTAAGACTAGGTCTCACTAATATTTTCCACTGTGATGATTTCATAGGTTTGAAAGGAAAGATGAGAAATTGCCGTAACTGAATACAATATAATAAGGACCAATGGTTTTCTGGCCCTTCCAAAACAAGATTTCAATTTAAAAAAAAAAAAAGAAAAAAAAAGAGGCAGGGAAGTCTTAAACAGAATATGTATTCAGGCCTGTCTCACTTTTATAATAGAGATGTGGTAGTCCTTGGGGATGTCCATGGAGACAACTTGCAACTGACTTTGAGAAGCTACCCATCATAGATTTTGTTGTCACTGAGCCTTGACAGCCACTTGAAATCTCTTCGGATGCAACTTCTGTCCTCCCTTCATCAAAACTGAAGACCATTGTTTACCAGATAGTCCAGAAAACTGCCTTATTCATCTATATTCTAGTAGTTAATTACCTTATATTTTCTAGTTAAGTGACCCCAACCACTGAAGCTTTCTTCATTACAGGCTTTCAGTTGGACCCATGAAAATGATACATGATATCTTATAAAGATATAAATGTTTTGACCACAGTTTGATTGAAAAAATATAACAGAGTTGTTTTTCTCTTATTTGTAACCTATTCTGTTTATGCACCTCTTATGATCATGACTCCAACCTCAGAGTACTTGAGGAACTTGCCCAAGACCACATAGCTAGGACATCACCCACCTGGGGTGTATAAACATCAAGGCTTATTTTCAGGTTGTAACCAAGAAATGCCTTACATTTTGAGCATATTCACATAAAGTTCAAAATGGAAAAAGAAACTTTTAAAATTCAAAGCCTAACTCTCCTTACTTTATCATATGACCTCAGCACTATACTGCTAGGTCAGTATGAACATGCGGGACAATTAATTTTTCTTGTTCGGTTCTGACCATAAATACAATGCCAAAATCATGAGACATGCCATCTTCTTCCATTTTATATTTAATAATTAGAAAGCTGATTAGCTACAGAGAAAATCCACAATTACCTTGCAACAACTTATAGCCATATAAAAATGTCTATCAATATAGGATAAATGAAAATATTGTCATAATTTGAAAATTAACATTTGCCTAATTCATGTATTCCCAGGAAAATATCAAACTACTTATCTGGGCTAGAAATACCACCACTACACACAGGTTTCTAATTTAGAACCTGTTATTGTGATAAACCTATGGGTGTCACTATAGAATGTGAGGACATTAAACTAATGTTTCAATGTGATCCATCATATGGAAATGCGTGAAGGCATTTTCCATCTTTAGAGATGACATAGAACTGTCACTCTCCTATCAAACAATGGAATGGCTATGATCTGCCTCATCAGACAGATGTATTATTGATAACACATTAAGTTAGATTGGACCTTTAAAAAGTATGACTGTCATCTAGAACTGTGAGATTTATGTTTTAAGAGTCCATAGACACATAATGGGAAAATTCATTATCAAATGAATTCTTATTATCCAAAAATAGCTAAGTATTGTTGTGTACATATACATGTGTTCACATGTTCCAGGTTTGCTTCTGAAACAGCAGTAACTAATCTAAATGATAAATCAAACAGAACAAAGATATTTCCAATGCAGATAAAAACTGATTTTTTAATATCAGTGGACATTAGATGCTTTCTTAGAAAAACATCTGAGGATAAAAAGATAATAATTTAACTTCAACTCAGCTATTACTTATTCTACTGATGAGTTTACCATATTTTGTATGCCCACACATTACTACTAAAGTATAAGGGGTTTTGAGAATTTGGACAATCGTTAAGAATTTTATTGTAGCCTTAGGTGGTTTCCTTCATCCTAGCTCTTAGTTACAAATAGGACATTAATGAGTACGAAGCTGTTTAAAATTTCTGCCTTATTTACTAAATACTGGGCTGGTTTGATACTAAGTCTGCCTAAGATCACAGCCTTGAACAAAAAAGATAGATGAATATCACAGAGTACCAGAAGGACATTCCATTCCTGAGCCACTTAAGCCTCTCCTGACAAATGACACTGAGTTGTGCTACATTGCACTGAATCCCTTGCCCACAAACAGTTGTGATAAGAGCTTCTAATTTTATACTAGAATTGCTTTATTGTACTTATATAAATGAAAGTAGAAGAAAATATATGAAGATTGTGAATTTTGTCTTTTGTCCAATAGATACATTTGAAATCATTTGTCTAAACAGTCATTGTTGTCTTTACCTTGTAATGTCAGTTTCAAGTCCCTAACTGTTCCAAAATTAGAATGTGAAGACTGCACTGTAAGACAGGAATCCTCCAATTATATTGAATTATATGCAGACTTAACCCTAATGCCCTTTTCCTAAGCCAAGAATCCATCAAAATAAGATTAGTTCCTTCTAGTTCCTATTTATCCTATTTATCTTGTAACTATGTTACAAGACCCGAGAATATTTGATATCAAGGAAAATATAGTAGTTTACTTCCTGTGTTAGATTGCTGTTTTCCTTGTTCTTCTGATAGGTGTCTTTTCAATCTCATTTTTACAATCTCCAGGTATTGTCTCTTCTCTTTTATTTTCTTGTATATTTCCCCTTTCATATATGAAGCATATAATGGGCAGAGAGTCATAGATATAGCTGCAAGGTAGACTCGCCCAGTTGCATTTCAATAGTTCATCTGCAGCCTGCAAAGTTTCTGGGAGAGAGTATAGGAAAGGAAAAGAGTGAAAGTATGGATATTTTACTGCCACATGGTTTTAGCATTTTTGTCTCTTCTTCCTGTGATGCCACCATCCTCAATAATGTGGTCTCACAATTAAGAGCCCCTGGAGGTCTCAGAGTTTAATGATGCCCTTTCTTGTTCCCTGGTTTAGAACAATGAATAATTATTGAGCAACTGTGTGCCAAGTAGTGTTCTTGATTGGAAAATCTGGCAAGATCCCTTAGGTCCCCTCACAGTGTCGTTTTCTTATAAGTAGATTTAAAAAAAAAACTCTCAAAAATAATTATTTTCTTTGATCTCAAAGGCTTTCAATTAACAGCAGGATATTACAGGGTTAAGAGTTGTAGAGTGACGAAGTTTTTGATTATGTTTTTGGTATTTCTGATGTTGTTTTATTTTTATTCTTAAACCAGTCTGAGACCAAGAGATTTTGTTGGGGGTTTTTTTGTCCAATATTTACCTTTTCTTCTCAAGACTGCTGTAATTTCTTACAATCCTTACAGTCATGAGTGAAAATGATAATTGTTCAATGCAAATGAGTAGCCATTCACCCTAAAACCTGTTCTAGGAAGCAAAGCATTATTTACTGGAGGTTGAAGTCAGCAGTGCTTCACACAGTTTGTGTTAGATACTCTCCAAAGTCTTTTTCTGATTAATGGAGACCTGAATATAAATAACTAATGTAGAATGAATATCCCTGGCCATTAGAGTTTCTTTAAGTTCCCAGTAGGATAATGGGTGTTGTGTTAAGATTGCTGGCATTTTTTTTTTAAATCAGAAATTCGTGGCACATTCACACAACTAAATTGAAACAAACCCTTTTCCAAAAGTACTCAATGTTTGGAGGCACTGCAATAAAATGCCTTTTCTAGTATTTTTCACATTATATGTCAAGTGAGTGTTCTGTTCAAAAAAAGTCAAACAAGTTTAGAGAATGCTGGTTGCTTAATTCCCCCCTTAGAAATTTACAATACACATTTCTATATCAAAAGAATCTTAGAGTAGGGGCACCTGTGTGGCTCAGCAGTTGAGCATCTACCTTTGGCTTAGGTTGTGATCCTGGGGTCCTGGATCTGAGTTCGCATTGGGTTCCCTGCAGGGAGCCTGCTTCTTTCTCTGCCTATGTCTCCGGCTCTCTCTGTGTGTCTTATGAATAAATAAATAAAATCTTAATAAAAGAATCTTAGACTAATGGGTCTTGGTTATCTTTATCTGACTCCTTTCAGAAAATGAAAACTATTTAAAACTTTTTTCATTAGTATTTAGAGAAGACTACTAAGAAGTATTTTATATAATCTTTAGATTTTTACAAAATAATAATATATTTCAGCTGTATGCATATGTAACTACCTCTTCTTTAGTTGCTTGAGATTAACATATCAAAACACCAAACTAAAACAAAACAGAAAGGTAGTAGACGCATGAGTTTAGGGAAAATTTGAAAAGGAAACTATGAAATACAATTGACTTGCCCAAGTTGAAAACGTGTTTGAGACTTACTGCTCATAAGATGAGAGAATGGGGAGGAATATCTCCTGAGGCACCTTCTAGACCACATAGGGACCTGCACTGAGTTTTGTGAAAGTTACCTGTTCAAAACATGTGTTTTTTTTCTTTTTATTACTTCATTCTCCCATCCCTGGCATTACTCTGTAAAAGTGATCCACGTAAAAAATACCATTTGGGGAATTGTATTTATGACCGTGGATGTGTTAATAAAACCTGTGTTGTAAGAGAAAGTGACTTATGGCTAACTTTGCTGTCCTAGAAAACAGGTAAGATGGTTATGTGTCAACTGTTTTACTAGGGAAAATGCTGTCTGATGGGTAAAATGCATCTGGACTTGGAAGAACCATGGATAGATACATGAGCTAAGATCATAGTTTTCAGCTTTCTGGTATACAGGGACTCTTGATATGGGGTGTGTTCCTTGGAGGACTTTGGAAGCTATGCCAGGAGAGTTGTTCCAAGTGATATTGGTGTCTGTGAGGAATGAGATGTATTTCAATTCAAGTCAATTACCCAGCCACCTGATGTGGAACAGTCTCCCTGAATTTTGTGTCACTTGAGGAGGAGATAGCTCCCAGAGCTGTGTGAACTGTCCTGTACATAAACTGCTGCACAGATTGTCTTGGAAAGGACCTCTATCCTCTAGCCCATATGTCTGTGTAGACTCATGGCACATGTGAACTGTCATAGTTTTGCCAAGTCTATATATTCAGTTGAACCTAAGAGAAACCCCTGAAAGGTAGTATAAAGGTTTTTCTCTACTCTCCAAATATGCAGTTTCATCTTCACCCTCCCATGTCATCATTTATAAAATGCAAAAAAAGACAAGAAGTGTTTTTCCAAGTGTGAACCTCAGAAAACTCTCAACAGAATCACTCAGAGTACAGATTCCCAGGTCCCAACATAGAACAGTTAAACCAGAATCTTTCAGGTTGAGGCCATGGAATCTTTATTCAAATCCTCCTATCCATAATGTGTGGATGCATAGCTGGATAAGACGCTTGACATTATTTCTAATTCCAGCCTTATATGACCTTACAATTTGAATGGTCATTCCTCTCATTATACAGGGTTTTTTTTATTTTTTTGATTTTTTTAACTAATTTTTATTGGTGTTCAATTTACCAACATACAGAAAAACACCCAGTGCTCACCCGTCAAGTGTCCGCCTCAGTGCCCGTCAAGGAAGGGAAAAGAAATGCTGGGAAATATCAGGAAGGGAGACAGAATATACAGGGTTTTTAATGCAATTAAAAATTTCGATTCCTCAGAAGACTGACAAGGGACTAAGTAACTAAAAGTTTCAGAAACGGCAATAGATTAAAAGGGAGATCTTTTCTAGTTCATTCAGGTTTTGAGGAAGCTCTCAAGTTTGTAGTAACTGTCCACCTTTTTCAAGTTCTTGGTCCTCTATGATCCTTATGATTATTAAGACATATAGCTTCTTTATTTTGTATGATAATTCTTTTCTAACTGTTCATTTGTCTCTTTTTCAACATCACCATCATCACTGCTGCCTTGATTGTAAGGTAGTGACTCTTGCTAGAAGGTCAAAGATTATATTTGGTCTCAGCAAACAAGCAAAAATCAATAATTTCACTCTCTTTAGGAGAATTAGTTTCATATATACTTGAGATGAAAGAAAAAATCCCTTTGTTCTGCTGAAGTTGTCAAGCCCTCCATTAGTCTAGGTTAAGTTTCTGGAGTTTGAATTTAATTTTGGTCTCTAATATTGATTTATATTTTTTTAAGATTTTATTTATTTATTCATGAGACACACACACACACACACACACACACACACAGAGGCAGAGACACAGGCAGAGGGAGAAGCAGGCTCCATGCAGGGAGCCCGATGCAGGACTAGATCCCCGGTCTCCAGGATCAGGCCCTGGACTGAAGGCGGCACCAAACCGCTGAACCACCAGGGCTGCCCTTGATTTATATTTCATAAAGGTTTTGTTGGTTATAAAAAAAAGCCTTCAGTAAATTCTTCCACTTCCAGGGCCCTGCTTTAGTTCAAAATGAGAAATGTTTCTTGGTGATTTAGTTTCTGTTTCAGGACTTAAAATTTTCAGTCAAAAGGAAAATTACTGCGAATTACAAAAGATTATTAGACAATGATGCAGGCCACCCAAAGTCATGCATTTATTTTAGGCTCTTGAATTTAAGAAAACTGAATGAGATTCAATCTTATTTTCTCTGTTTTA
The DNA here is from genome assembly GCF_018345385.1 of Vulpes lagopus. NCBI lineage: Eukaryota > Metazoa > Chordata > Mammalia > Carnivora > Canidae > Vulpes > Vulpes lagopus. The sequence continues at coordinate 24,760,928 of NC_054848.1, forward strand.
TCACAATGTTATTGGAAGCTGTTTAAGATTTTATAGCCTGGGTGGCTCAGTGGTGGAGCATCTGCTTTTGGCTCAAGTTGTGATCCCGGGGTCCTGGTATCAAATTCTGCATCAGGCTCCCCAGAGAAAGCCTGCTCCTCCCTCTGCCTATGTCTCTGCCTCTCTTTCTCTGTGTCTCTCATGAATAAATAAATAAAATCTTTTAAAATTTTTTTAAATTTAAAAAAATATTTGATACTCCTGAAAAGCATATATCTTTAACATCTTTGTATCTTCAATTATATGTTTTACACTGCAGATACTTTATGCACATTTCATAAATGAGTGAACAAATAGATGTTATGTGAAAAAGAAAAAAAGAACAAATACTGTCTTCAGACTCCAGTCTCAAGTAAAAGCAATGCTTCACAGTCCTCCATATATTACTGCACCTCACCCCAGCCTGCTAGTTCCAGTCATCCCCTTCTCTCTCACACACATTGTCAGCAGTCCTCTGCTTTCTCTCCTCTCTTCCCTAGCTTGGCCAAAACTCCCAAGATAGTGACTCGTGATCCAAAAGAAAATTTCTTTCTCTAACAATCGAACTTCCCACTCCCTTGGTACCTCAATCTGAACTTGCTATCCTAAGAGTGATCTGGGAAATGAACAGACATGGCTGTAAGAATTACATGGGCAAGTTATCTGCACTGTGAGGATTTTGTATTTTAAAAGATGATGGTGAAAAAATACAGTGATTTAAGCTTTAACTCTTCCCCCATGGTAGAATTTCAGTTACTATGATATAGAGAAAGGCATTTTTGGCCAGGCTCATAAAATCATGTCAGAGAGGTGGCCTCCTTTTCTACCTCCAAGTTTTGCTGGTTCTACCGTAACTCGATTTGATTTTTGATCTATAAGGTACTTCTAATAAATACCCTTCTTCAGAAGAGGTAAGAGGGTGAGGGGGGTGAATAATCTCTCATCCCTCTGTACCATTTATTCTCAACCTTGGCTTTTACATTAGAAAACTGTGGGGAAGATTTTTAAAATGCTGATTTCCAGGACATAAACCAATAAAATTGGATTCTTTGGAGGTGAAAAACAGGCATTAGTGTCTTTCCAGCCCCCAGAACCACTACTCTAAACAAGGATGATGAGTGCAGAGAATGTCAGATGCCTGTAAAGGGCAAATAGTTCCATTAAGCCACATAAGAAAAATTGGGAATAGTCGGGACTGTGAGGCCTGAAAACTAAAGATAGTGGCTCCTGAGTGCCAAACAATTGTTGAAGGAAGGAAGCAGGTTGACTAAGAGGGTGGCCTGAAGTGACCCATCTCCGGGGGTTAAAGCACTTTTATGCCATCTACTGTGTGAGCTAGAGCGAGTGACTTCTTTGTGCTCCCATCTTCCTATTAGTAAAATGAAGGTGATAATTATGCTATCTCTTAAGGTGTTATGAAGATTAAATGAGGTCATCAGCCCAAAGCATATAGTCTTCTGTTGGGCACGTAACGAACATATTCTACACACTTATGCCAATTATGATGATGAGCTCAGAAATACCAGACTAATATGTTGCCTTCTTTTCAATAAACAGTTGGGTTTGGGGGCACCTGGGTGGCTCAGTGGTTGAGCATCTGCCTTTGGCTCAAGTCGTGATCCCAGGGTCCTGAGATCAAGTCCTGCATTGGGCTCCCTACAGGGAGCCTGCTTCTGTCTCTGCCTCTCTCTGTGTGTGTATCTCATGAATAAATAAATAAAATCCTAAAAACAAAAAGCAGTTGGGTTTCCATTTTAGGGAGGGGAAAAGAAGAACATGCAAGAGCTCGGGAGATGGAAATCAAAAGTTTCTGAGAATAGTCTTGGTATTTTTAACTATTTTTCTTATTTTTATATGACCTTGTTTTCACTCTCAGCCCCCAAGGATTTTTTGCTATCTTTATATCCTGCTATTTGTTGCTTTTTAAGATTCTTATACCTTTAGTTCATGATACTTTGAACAGATTGGAAATAATGTGCTAATACGAGTGGATGAATTAGTAGCTCTATCAGTTTAGAGCTTGCTGTGTAGCAAACTACTTCAGAACAAACTGTAACTATTTTGTGGCTAAAAACCATTTTGTTTTGCCTCATTATACTTTGAGTTGGCAGGTGGGCCTGTGGTGTGCTAGATGATTGTTTTGCTGGGCTGTCTCATGCACCTGTGTCAGCTGTTGGTCATAAGGGCAGTTCTTTCTTGGGGGTTGGCTGGCTGTGGTTAGGGTGATAGCGATGACAGAGCCATGTGTCTCTCAGGACATAACACATTAACCTGGGCATTTTTACATGATGTGGGAGTTTGAAGTAGTGGAAAAATGGAAGGTCTTGACGTCAAGGCTCAAACCAATACTACACCATTTCTGCCACATTGTTTTGGTCAAAGGAGATCACATAGCTAGCACATATTCAAGGGGTAGGGAAACGACCTCCACCTTTGATAGGAGTTACTGCCAAGTATTGTGGCCATTTTTTGTAATCTTTCTCAATAGCCTGTTGTGATAGAGCCAATGGGAAGAAATGTGGTCAGAATGAGGGTGCTGGCATGGGGCATATAAATGGCCTATCAGAATTTGGCAGATGATTGGGCACGTATGGTGAGGGACAGAGGATTTGAGTTAAAGCTGAGACCTCAGTTATTTTAAGAATTGAACTTTGATTAACTGTAATAACAAAGGCAGGAGGTAACAAAGGAGCACAGGGTGTTAGCTATGTATTCTCTTACAGCAGACCCTAGACTGTGTTCCCTTTCTGAAATTGCTTTTTTTCCCCCTTATAACCATTTTCTCCCAGGGGAAGGGCATATTTTAAAACTCATTAAGGACTGAAATGACCAGTTACATATTCTATTTCTCAGTTGATTCCTTCATGAGCTTTTAGAATGCTAATAAAATGTATAAATAATATATGTTCAAAAGCCTGTTCCTCTAATATCAACTCTAAAGCAGGTTATTCAGTTTTTAAACCAAAATATCTAAGTCTGGGCTGAGACCAAAGTCTATGTAACATCTTAAGAAAATCTGGGAGAAACTTAAGAGAATAAGAAAGATACAGTGGCACTTAGCCATTTTCTTTATTTGTGTATTGAATCTATATAGGAAAAAAAAGAATTCTTCCTCTCCAAAAGTTTATAGACTTTTTTGTTATATATTTTCTCTCATGAATATAATTTTAAATTGCTTTGCTCTCATATAACCATTTTATATGGGCCACTAGACTCTGAAGTAAAATCAGACAAAGGTAGATGTTGTTCTTTCACTCCTCTGTTTTAGTATTCACAATGATTTTGCCAAAGCAAAATGCTCTCTCTTTTTTCCTTTGTGGTGCTTTGCCCCAGAAAGTCTTTCTTTTCATCTTGATATGCCTTCCTTCAAGCACTTTTAAAATAGCAATTTTTTCCCTGAATTAAAATCACTTAATATTAGCTTAGAAATATCCAATACCACTTACACCAGTGCTTTTTAAAAATAATTTTATTGGAGTTCAATTTGCCAACATTTAGCATAACACCTAGTACTCATCACGCCAAGTGCCCACCTCAGTGCCCATCACCCAATCACCCCAACCCCCCACCTGCCTCCCTTTCCACTACCCCTTGTTTGTTTCCCAGAGTTAGGTGTCTCTCATGTTTTGTCATCCTCACTGATATTTTCACTCATTTTCTTTCCTTTCCCTTTATTTCCTTTCACTAATTTTTATATTCCACAAATGAATGAGACCATATAATGTTTGTCCTTCTCCGATTGACTTATTTCACTCAGCATAATACCCTCCAGTTCCATCCACGTCGAAGCAAATAGTGGGTATTTGTCATTTCTAATGGCTGAGTAATATTCCATTGTATACATAGACCACATCTTCTTTATCCATTCATCTTTTGATGGACACTGAGGCTCCTTCCACAGTTTGGCTATTGTGGACATTGCTGCTATAAACATTGGGGTGCAGGTGTTCCAGCGTTTCACTGCATCTGTATCTTTGGGGTAAATCCCCAGCAATGCAATTGCTGGGTCGTAGGGCAGATCTATTTTTAACTCTTTGAGGAACCTCCACACTGTTTTCCAGAGTGGCTGCACCAGTTCACATTCCCACCAACAGTGTAAGAGGGTTCCCCTTTCTCCACATCCTCTCCAACATTTGTTGTTTCCTGTCTTGTTAATTTTCCCCATTCTCACTGGTGTGAGGTGGGATCTCATTGTGGTTTTGATTTGTATTTCCCTGATGGCCAGTGATGCGGAGCATTTTCTCATGTGCTTGTTGGCCATGTCTATGTCTTCCTCTATGAGATTTCTGTTCATGTCTTTTGCCCATTTCATGATTGGATTGTTTGTTTCTTTGCTGTTGAGTTTAATAAGTCCTTTATAGATCTTGGAAACTAGCCCTTTATCTGATAGATCATTTGCAAATATCTTCTTCCATTCTGTAGGTTGTCTTTTAGTTTTGTTGACTGTTTCTTTTGCTGTGCAGAAGCTTCTTATCTTGATGAAGTCCCAATAATTCATTTTTGCTTTTGTTTCTCTTGCCTTCATGGATGTATCTTGCAAGAAGTTGCTGTGGCCAAGTTCAAAAAGGGTGTTGCCTGTGTTCTCCTCTAGGATTTTGATGGACTCTTGTCTCACATTTAGATCTTTCTTCCATTTTGAGTTTATCTTTGTGTATGGTATAAGAATGGTCTAGTTTCTTTTTTTTATATATATATTTTTTAATTTTTCATTTATTTACGATAGTCACACAGAGAGAGAGAGAGAGAGAGAGGCAGAGACACAGGCAGAGGGAGAAACAGGCTCCATGCACCGGGAGCCCGACGTGGGATTCGATCCCGGGTCTCCAGGATCGCGCCCTGGGCCAAAGGCAGGCGCCAAACCGCTACGCCACCCAGGGATCCCCAGAATGGTCTAGTTTCATTCTTCTGCATGTGGATGTCCAATTTTCCCAGCACCATTTACACCAGTGCTTTTTTTGATTTGTTATTATTGCTATTATTTACCATCATAACCTAAAAAGTCATTTTAAATAATTAAGTAAAGGAATTACTTTTTCCTCTCTCCCACCCTCAAACTTGGGTACATTTTACTAGCCCTGTTTGTATGTATGTATGTATGTTTCCACATGGAGAGTTAGGTCTGCAGGATGGAAATAGTCTGTGTTACAGGCTCAAGCAGAAGAACTATTTATTTTTATTCCCTTATAGTCTCCTTCACCTGTTACTTAGCCACTTCCCCATTACTCCAAACCATCTGAAAACTTGGTGGCTTTAAACAACAATCTCCCCCTAATCCTCATCCAAGCGTTTGTGGATCTGTGGTCATTGGCTCATATGGACTGGGCACAGCTGCAGTTAAACTCCAAGATATAGGCTAGGTCTAGGTCTGCCATGTGTCTCTTCTCCCCTTGGACCCATTCTAGGTTTTTGAGCATGGTAAGTTTTAGGTGGGTGGCTCTGACATCACAGTTCCTCTCTTGGCCAGCGTGAATGCAGACAACTAGATGTCTCAATATAAAAGATGTGAAGACAGGAAACAACATGCAAGTATGCCTTATTGATTTAGACAAGCAATTCTATTTTTGTTTACTACTGAATTCTCCATTCTATTTGTGATTTTGAGGTTTCTTCATCAATTTATGAAGTTCACATATGACTCATTCCATCTTAATCTAAGTCTGAAATAACTTCGTACTATGGAAATAAAATATCTTCCATTTAAGTATGGTCCAAAATAGCTTAAATGAGATGGCTTCCCCTGAGCAAGCAGAGCAGGTCTGCAGTATAGCTTTTTGTACATACATTATGACATGTATTCTTCTAGTATTTATATGCTTCATCTACATCACACAGTATGCATCTATAAATGCAAACAGAGCAAAGTTACTGATACAATAAACACTTTCAAACTGCTTTATTGTTTTTGGATTTTGCTGATTTGAAAAGCAATCTACAAATATTTTTCATATACATAAGGGATGTGAACTATAATTCTAAACCATTGACACTGAAAGTGATTTTAGAGATTATATAACCCAACTCCCACATTTATCAGATTAAGTACAACTGAGATGTGTCAAGTGGCATCTCAGAGGTTAGATTGTGAGTTAGTGGAAGAGCTGGAAATGAAATCCCGCTCTCCTGACTACTCAGTATGCTTTCTTCGACCTTGTTTCCACACCTCCCAGGGACAAAATGCCAACAGAGTTTGCAGAGAGAAAAATGAGACACAGTTGTGTCCTGGACTCTATTATTGTGGAGGCTTTGAAAAATGTGTCTTAAATCCTAAATTTAAAAAAATAAATCCTAAATTGGCCTTGAAGGTACCTCAATGCATAATGCAGAGCATGTCCTTCTGAAACCATCCCTGGAATCCTGCAGTTGACCCCAGTGTTCCTAATATTTGAATTCTTGTAGCATTTATATATTTTGTCATGGGGATAAAGTTCTTAAGGATAGGAAATACATCTTTTCCTCCTTTATATACTGTCACAGAGATTACAGCAGTTCTGGCTATTTAATACTATTGTCTGTTGACTCTCCTGAACATAATCAGAATAGCCTGTTGGTTGAACAAAGCTAAATTTATTAGATCTATAGTATAGTGAGAACATCATCTGGATGAAGTCTTCATAGTGTAGCATAAGGGAATATTTTAAGGATTTTGACCCCAGGCTGGATCATTGTATGGTGGGTCTTGTGAAGTGGGGAGATGGTTGAGATTGGGCTGAATTTATGTCATAATACTTTTGGATGAGTGGACACACATTATAAGGATCTTTATGTGATTATTAATGAGTAAGGTTGTTGGTCTTGTTTTTGCTTGGTTCACAGTTTTTTTCAAGAGGAAATATTTCTTGGAACAAGTAGTTAATTTATAGTTATCTGATTCCAGAATTTTTAGTATAAAACAAGGAGAGTATACATCTTACCATAATTGCTTAGCAAGGGAAAATATGTCAATATCAATTTTCAGGATTTACTTATTAACAGATCATCATTTTTAAATTTTTTACTTATTTTTATTTTTTATTAGTTTCAGCAGTAGGATTTAGTGATTCATCAGGTACACATAACACCCAGTGCTCATTGCAACTGATCATCATTTTATCATCCTAAAAATGATATTGGGCCAACCCCAAGTTACCTGTGAGGGGCATTTCTGAACACTCTGAAATTTGGAACCATATGATTAAGTCTGCAGATATAATTAGCTGTGCACTAAAATGGAGGTAGGTCTTATGTAGAGCTGGTGCTGGCAAGATGTACCATTTGAATTTGAAAGAGCAAAGGAGAGTTTACTCAGTTGTTCTTTCATGTGTTATTGAAACTCGTATCTTGAGTGCCAGTCTCATAACTAATGGAACAAAAGGAATGTGGGAGAGTTCTGTCTAGACCCAGTTCCAATTTTCCCTCCTTCCTGAAAAATGATATTTGGCAAAACCTTCATTTTTATAAACTGCTCCAAAAGAAGGAAGCCAGTGGGCTCCCCCTGTTGCTCTTGTTCTTCTCTGGAGAAACTGATACCAAAGGCAAAATAAGATGCCATATGTTCCAAATGGGTAAATGATAGCAATGGGCCTCTGCTCAAATATTTCTTCTGATCACATCTGCCAATTGCAACAGAATTATTGTGTCCTGAATGTTACACCACTGAAGGCCAAATTACAACATTGTCCCTCTGCTTCTGTCTATTCAGACTACTGCAGAAACCTCACTTGCAGATTTTTGTTTTGTTTCACCCCCTCAGTGCTACTATTTGGCTCTGATTCAACCATACACAGAGATACCTCTCCAGCACTGTAATCTTATAGAAATTCTTCCTTATGCAGTAATTAATCTTTTTGAATTACCTCTAAAATAAAAATACAGTATTTTTGAAGTTCTCTCATGGCCTCTTAAAACTCAGTTTATACTGCCCGAAAGATTAGCACAAGCATATAGATCTTATATTTTAATATGCAGACATTCATTCAATAAATATTTACTGAGCACATATTATATGTCAGACACTGCTTGGCATTGGGGAGCCAGTAGTAAGCAACAATAGATAAGGCTTCTGTTCCTATGAATTTACTGTATAATGGATATGGCTTTTTTCTTGAATGAACCAAAATTACAGTGAACCAGGCAACTAGGAGCATGGTCATATTTGTATGTAGTATGGGGAGATGTAGTACTGAGAGTAGATGGCAGCCTTAAGTCATAGGCAACTTAGAGTGAAGCATTGTAACTACTGAAACAGCCTAAATTCTGGTTTAGGTGTTTAGCATCATCATCACCTCATCATCATCAGGAGTATGGGGAGGGTATGTTTAATTAGAAGAGGGAATGTAATTTTGGAGCATATGATTTCTCAGCAGAGAACATGTCCTGAGGGGTGGTCACACCAAGATGAGAGTACAAAGAAATAGAAGAAAAGAATAAGGAGGGAAATGGTAAAGCAATAAATATAGACTTGGGCTCTGACTTTTTTCTAATGGTGGGAGCCTGGAGATCATCTGTGGGAAGCTCTGGCAGTGGGTCAAAAGTTGCTGATGTTTGGTGAATTATCTTTAAGTAAAACCAGCCACCAGCTGAGTTAAAACAAATAATTCAGTAGAGTGCTTGCATATGTTAATCGATAACTGCATTCAGTGTTGTTCTGAGCAAGCCAGGGTGCCTGTGCTCCAGATCCTAAGGGAGAAATACCCTGAGAATAATGTATGCCATCCAGAAGAGTCTGTCCTTGCTACTCAAAGGATGATCCTTGAATCTGCAGTATGGACTTGCTAAGGATGCGGAATTCTATGCCCCACTCATACTGAATCAAAACCTGCATTATGGACAAGTTTGCCAGGTGATTTGGAAAAATAAGTTTGAGAAGCACAGATCTAGCAAATTGGCTCTCTCTTAGCTCTCCTTATACTGATTGCATTTTCCAAGCCATTGGTTCTATATCAAATAGTACCTTTCTACTTAACTCAATGTATAGAGTTCTCCGGATTTATTGTGTTTTCTTGGTCCACAGTGAGTCTTTAAGTTGATTCACTTTAAAAAAAAAAGCTGATTCACTTATTCATTCATTCATTCATTCATTCATTCATTCATTCATTGTACTCAAATACTGATACTATTCAGTATCATCTGTGTCAGTCACTGCTCCAGGTGCTGGGGACAGAAGAGAGACCCCAACAAGCCATGTCCCTGACTTCATGAAGCTTTTAGGTTTAGTGTATTTTCCATGGAAGTCCTATTTTCAGATACTCTTTTTGGTTTCAGACCATTGATCCTAATTATTGGTATAAAATATTATGCAGCATGACAGTACAAAGTTTATTAAAGTGAGGTTAAAAAAGGAGAATGTTTTGAGTCTGACAGACCTCTGTTACAGTCCTAGATGTACTATGGCTTACTAGGTATGTGGTTTGGGGAAAGTTACCTGGTCTCTTTGATTCACTTTCCTCAATTGTAGTATTAAGGGTTGTAGGATGAAAGAAAATTACATATATTAAATGTCTCATAGAGTACTTGGCCTAAGAAACTCAGTAAATTGGAGGAAGAGTAACTCTAGCTGTTACTATTAGAGTTTATATGAGAAACAGCATGAAGTTCTTAGAGGCTAGCTCATTAAAGCCAATGAAGCCTCTATTACATATAATGAAATTACACGCCTTTTAGAAATGCACAAAAAGGTCTTGAGTGGATGGGTGCTTTCCCAAGGGTAGTGATTCCCAGGTTCTACACTCTCCTCCCCTGAGTGTAAGATTCCTGTGCCCATGTAGGAGGCGGACTTGGAAGGGTGCTGCATCTACACCCATGCTATGCTTTCTGCGGCCCCCATGTTGCCTGTGAAACCCATAAGCATGGCTGAAAGGTGATTCTTAAAGGAATGGCAAGATTACTCTCCCCAATTGTCCCATGCCCCTGTGACTGCAGAGGGCTCGCCAACATGAGGTTATTAAGGCTCAACCTCCAAACTCTACCTCAGACCTCAGACAGTCTGAAGGGGCCCAGGAAGATTGTCTCCCTACAGTTGTCACAGTGACCATTATTTCATGGTTCCTGCATGGACTGTAGGATCTGATGACTGAACCATAGATACCTACTAACCTGACATGGCTTACCCACCTATTATGCCTTCTCTTACCTTTAATTAATTCCCCTGATGTGCTTTCCTGTGAAATATCCAGGAGACTATGTTTTGTGCTACAACAGTCAGAACCATAGCCAAAATAAAGATTTTAAAAATCAGATGGCTATTTAACTAACATATCAAGATCTTAGCATGATGATCTGTTTTCTGGCATTACATAGCCTAGGGCTTCACCATAGGCCAGAGGACACTGGAATACGAGAAACTCATAGCCTAGACAAGCAGATACTTTTACTTTGTGGCAGGGGAGAGGAAAGGAGGTGATAATGTTGCTATCCTGTGATTAGGTAAAGGTAACTCTCTACCTGCAGCTGCTGGAGAGAGGCCTGCTTGGTACTCAGATGAACAGAAGAATAAGAGCTGAGCTAGGCTAAGGCAAGGAGGGTGTCCTGGCTCTCCATAACAGATCTCAAGTGTGTAGGGTGAACATCTTGACAGTGAGGTAACTGTAAATATGAGGTTTAATGGGCATTACATGGTAAGAAAGTTTTCTTGGATTTATACAAGCACACACTCCACTGAGCTCTAAGTACAACCCCAGTAGTATTTCCTTCACTCCTTCACTCTTAGGGCACTCCTGTGAATTAGCTGAAGGCCAAATTATGCCCTTCTGCTTACACAGGTGGTGAGGGAGGCAGAGTGAGGGTGAGTGACCACACAGAGAGGAGCAGAGAGGACACCAGGTTGAGGTCTGATTCCTGGGCATACCTCCGGCTTCTTCCTCTGTGTGGCACTCCTCTGGGTGTCCATGGGCTTCAGTGGACTGTGGCTTCACAGCCAGAGGCCCAGGCACCCAGCAGTCATGGGAGAACCAGGCCCAGGGGCACTTGGAGAAGCACACCTAAGCATCTGGTTTACCGAAAGGGAGAGACATGCAGCTATTCATTAAGGGCACACTCTGTGTGGGGCACCATGTTATGCAGCAGTTTATAGCCATATGTTGATTTAATCTGTGGGAAAAGCCAAAGATGGAGGAACTCTTGCTATCCCCATTTCACACATGAGGAAAGTGCTGCTCAGAGGGAACAGATGAATGTCTACTACCACATGGCCAGAAAGCCATGAACTGGGATGGTGAACGCAGGTCATTTGAATCCATCGTCCCAGCTGGCTAGGCAACCTCTAAGCAGCCCTCTCTGACAGGCCAGGGGGCTGCAGAAAGGGGTAGGGGTGTGCTTTGAGAATACGACAAACAGGAGAAAATGTAAAATGTTGACAGTCACAGGGGAGAGGTTAGTATTCTACAGTGTCTCAAGTGACACCTTTTTTTCTTCTAACTTAACACAGTATGTAAGACTATCAGAATTACATGTTCTTCTGAGTCCATCGTTTGGGACAAGTTACATAGAATATACTACACCTCTCAAAACTTATATTTAGCCATTGATAATTCTATAGTGCTTTATCAAATATGTGATTTTTAGATAGATTAGGTGTCTCATCTGGGAATGAGATTGATAATTGTGTTTGCAATGATGTACCTTTATAAATAAGTCCATTCATTGGTGATTATTATTACAACTAAGAACTGCTTGAATGGCAAGTCTTAGGCCAGATAATCCTTATATATAATATTACTATTTAATTTACTAGAGTCTATGGAGAAAGCAGAACAATATATTCCACAGGAAGAATCAGAACATTAGCCAATAATCCCTGCCTCAAGCGCTTTTTTTTTGGAATGAGGCAGAGAATAAATAAATAATACATCAAACTAACTTAACTGTAATTCCTGTTTTTGTCTATTTCTTTATGGTTTCCCCCATCACTCTTCAGTCTTCCTGTAAAAGGTCCTGTTCCACTAAGTTCATGTCAAATGCTAAGCCATCCTCTCCTCCCCTACCCTCATTACCATCACCTTCTGACCTTTAGATGTTCCCCATCATAAATAAAGCCTTTGGCACTTTAGTCATGGTCTTTAGCTCTACCCCAACTACCATCATCATTTTGAGGTTTCAACAGCCCAAGAGGATGTCACACCAACATCCTGGCCTCACAAGGACTTCAGTTCCTCAGAGCCAATGAGAGAAACTTCTCTCTCTGCCACCCAAGCTTGCTCCTTACACTGGGACCATTCCCTACACTGTCACCATTAGAAACTGCTCCTCTCTGAAATTAGTAAATCACAGCCCCCACAGTGGCCATACCCTCTTGTCTTTCATGGATACTGGACATAGTATTCTTCCTGTAGAAGGTGATCCACACAACTTCCAGGGATCTGCAGCTTGCTTCCTGAAGAGTGGAAGCAAGTCACTTCCCTTTGACTAGAAGAACTCTCATTTTTCCTTTCCCAGGCATAGCGTCTGTTAGATTTTGCTCTTATGGGTGCCACTTGGTTTTCCTGTTAGCCTGGGCATCTAAAGATACCAGTGCTCATTCCCACCCACTTAGCCCCATTCTTTAGCTCTTCAGAGTGCTGCTTTTTTGACTCTTGAACTTAGTGATATGACTGGGATCATTGAGCCCTTGGCATATAAGTATTTGATATAGGAACAGGGTCGCCCCAATAACTGGACCCTCTTTGTGAGGGAACTGTAAATTTCTATTTGACATATACATTACAGAAAAATTAACATGAGTTTCAGTAGAAAACTTTACCTTGTCCTAGAGGACACTGTCCTAGAGGACAGTGCCCTAGGTTCTCTGATTCTAGCTTTATTTTCTTTGAGCTCTTTTACATAACTTTGTTAGTTGTAGGTCACCGGTAGGCATGTTCAATGTCCAGGAGAGGTTCAATTACCCCCTCTCATGTTGTAATAAAACCAGGTTTGCTTCTATTTACATAACCATTTCAGTACTCTTGATCAACATTCCAGTGTATATTCTTCAAATTCTTTTTTGAACCAGTTATGATACCTGTCCAATCACTCATGGGTTCAATTAGAATCCTTCAACAAGTGTTCGTTTCCTATCTGTGTGAGTGTCCTGACTTTATCCTGTTTGAAAAATATCTTTTAACTGTTAGGAAGTTGCAACAAGATGTCCAACAGATTAATTTGATAGAGCCAGGTAAACTTCCATGACAGAGACGTGCACTTCATATGTGGTTGAAGCCCAGATGTGCTCTTCTGGGCTCTCATTAGGTGAATCTAAAGAACCAAGTGAACATTGTTGACTCTGTTTTTCTAGTTTTAATTTTCCTCTCTGCTAATTTTGTGTCTTTGTTTCGTTTTGGTTCATTTACAGCCAATAGGTTATTAGCCATTGTTGGCAGCAGTGGTTGGGGACTTGATTTTAAGGTCTGACAATTTGGATATTCCTCTAAATGGATTGATGGTTTATAGAAATCTAATCTCTGTTGAGTGAGAGACAACAATGAATCTAGCTTATTAGTCTTTTGTCTATTTTTGAACTCAAACCAATGGAGAATTTCATACTGTCCAGGAAGAGAAGATCTCTTTCATTTGGACCAGATAGCTTTTCTGTTTTGGTGTAGACTCTTGCCCATTGTTGAAATTGTAGAATTGAAGCTATAAGCTCTGTTTTTCTGTGCCTGCATGTCTATGTATCTGTAGTTCAGAAAAATCTTCACCTCTGATTGTATGAGTATATATAATCTTTTCTTACTTCCAGGCCATATTAATATACTAGCTTGTAAAGTCTCAGAAGTTAGGAGAGCTAACTCTGGCGTATCAAAATACTTGCTTATATAAATTGGATTTTCCTAAAATTTCATAAAAATAAGGAAGTTGAAGTACTGATCTTTTAGGTGTACTTGTTTTAAAAACATATATTATCAAAAAAACAACCCAGAACCATTTTAAGAATTCAAATTAATGTAATTTAGATAAAATAGTTGGCAGATAAGTTTAATCTTTAGTATTTAATAAAAGCAGCTATATCTTCTTGGATTTGATGGTGTTATCATAGTATCATGTATCATACAAGCATACTTTTTTTTCCTACTTGGGTATGTTTTTCCTAAAAGTATACAGGTTAACTGGTCACATAAACTAGTATTACTTCTAGGTATTATTTAACATTATGAAAAACGTAAGTCTTTGGCCAAATTTAGTCATTTTTCTGATGCTCTTTTATCTCCATGATAATTGTGTTTAGGAATATGTCAACTTGAAGAGAATTTTCAAGGTGTTTAGATAACCCTTGGACAGATAAAATATTGATTTAATTTATGGACATTCTTTGGATACCTAGATTGTTTATATGTAAGATATAATAGTGTTTAGCAAAATTTTAAGATTATATACTTTTGCTCCTTACTTGTGTATGCTACAGAATGCTACATCTTTGAGTTTGTCATTGAGCATGTTCATCTCTGCCATGTTCAGAATTGCATAAGGGAACTGTGCTACTGTATAGAGCTGGAGTATGTGTATTCTGAGCTGTGTTAGTCCAGCAGAAATGAGACTACTCGCAATTATCATCATCTTCTTTTCCTTGTAAATTAGAAGTGACTTGGCATAAAAGTTATAATTAATACATGACCATGAGACTACCCATAGAAGACTACTAGGAGTCTCAAGATAACAAGGCATGTTTTGGTTAAGGAAAAAAGGAGAGAATGTTTCTGTCTTGAGGTAAAATGACTTTGTTCCAAAACAAGAGAGAGCACGGTGAAGGACAACACTGAGCATATTGATCTGTAGAACATTCATGGAAATAGAACCTGAAAAGGAGAATAAATTTGTGTTATAATCTTGCCAAACTTGGCTCAGTTTCTGTGGATCGATCTATCCACAAGATTTTTTAAAAAAGAGCTGTGGCTCCTTTAGAATCAAATATTTTAGTCATGCACACCTTGAATTTGATTTCCTCTCTGTGGAAATGACAGTTTCCTTATTTTTTTTTTTTGCTTTTAATAAGAGGTTGTAAAAATTTGCTCTTCACTTTCAAGGCCAATTTGCCCAATAACAGAGTTTCTATATCCCACCAGAACAACTTTCTATACTGTCTTTCTGACTTTGCCATGCCCTTGATTATTCTCCTTAAAATAAAAGGAACAACAAATGTTCTTCATTTCTGAAAGTGTTACAGGTTTTTGTTTATATAAATATTATGTTGTCACTTCAACAGGTAGCCAAGTCACAGCCATTCATGTTCTCAGGTACCCATAATCCCATTTGGGGTGCTTAAATCTCCTGGCAAACTTTGATTTTTGCCTTCCTCAAATCAAATTCTCACTGAAAAAAAATGGAATAAAAATATGAAACTTTCACAATATCTTCTGCACCTAAGATTTCCCAGTGAGTTCCTGGAAAGTCCAAAAATTTGTTCTTTTGCCTTATGGAAAGAGATATTATGGAAATAACTAGGTTTATTTGTTATGTTACTATTGATGGGCCTCATAACAAATCAAAAGAGGCTCTACTTAGTACTTTTAAGGACAAGTCTGACTTGACATCTGTCATGTAATCATCCTTTGTGAATGAATGAGAAAGATTGTTAAGGTTTCTGATAATTTAATACAATGATTATAATCAAATTCAGGTATTATAGTTAATAAGTTATTTAAGATTGTTTATGAAACCTATATAAGTAGTATGTAAAATTGTTATTTCGAGAGACTTTTTTTTACTCAGAACTTTGGGAGTTCAGAATTCCAAATAAATGTCTTTAGCTGGTAAGTGCATTGTTAGCTGGACTTGAGAAACCATGATACGTATTTCAAGCACGTTTTCTAACATGTAAATCTTTTTATTGAAATTTGACTAGTCAATTTCCATTTTTCCTGAAGTCAACCAATTATTCTTGCAATCTAATCAGTTGTTTGGTTTTTAGATTTGCACAAAACCTTGAAATCTTTTGTAGGGGAATTAAGTTTAGAGTTTAAGAGTTGCTTTCAAATTTTAATATGTGCATATATGGGAGTTTTAAGAGATGACACTGATTATTTTTGGCACAAAATCACATAAAGAAAATGTTTCCAACATGGCATTTTCAAAATTTTCTCTCTATAGTAAAGTTTACTTTTTGAAAGTTACAGTCTCATTCTTAGAGTGAAACCTCTACTTTGAATAGATAGACTGTATGCCGCTTATTGATTAAATATCTTCTAGGTAGTAGATTACTGACAGACAGGTGGCAAGTTTTGAATACTCATCTTTTTTCATTAAAAGAAAAATACATAATTTATGTGTAAATTTGACAACTCTTTGAAGTACCTTGCCGTGAAATAACCAGTAAACTTCCATGTGGCCTAAGGGAGTTTCATGATCACTCTTCATTTCATTGCGGAGTATTGTAAAGATTTTACTAGTTAGAATAATAAAATCCATAAATCCCCTTACCTGGGCAATATCTAAAAATATACTAAAGATATACGAATGATTGAGGGTAGTACTGTTAACCCCTTCCCTCTATCAGACTACTACTTTCTTCTTTGGGTAGTTAATACGATGTGAGTGTCTTAAAAGTATCTGACATGGACTGAATTGAGTGAGGATCAAAGTCAAACTATATATGAAATATCATTAAGGCTTTAAATATTTTTTAAAGATTTATTTATTCATTCTAAAGATAGAGCAAGGGGAGGGGCAAAAGGAGAGGGAGAGAAAGAATCTACACCAGACTCCTTGCTGAACACAGAGGACTCCAGCTCAGCACCCCGAGATCCCAACCTGAGCCAAAATCAAGAGTCAGACGCTTAACTGACTAAACCACTCAGCCACCCCAAGACTTTAAGTGTATTAAATAAAAATGAATAAAGATAAAAAGAATATGGCTAATACTTTTTTGTCATAGTCCAATAGATTGGCTTGTGTGCCTCATTTTCAGAAATCAGTGGAATAAATCATTATTTTTGTATACTCATTTGTCACGTTGTGGTGGCAAATTAATAAGTAATTTTCCACTGCAGTAGAAATGTACAGCATTTAAGTAATTTTTTTAATATTCTAGCAATGTAAACACTCCAGACCATAAACCCAAACAGAATGAAAATGGAAAGTGGCTTTTGTATTACAAGCTGGCCAATAAGTTGAGAGACGTAGACTTTTTGGGTGGGGTGCATCTGTCAAAACCTTATTAAGTCTTGGAAAACATGCACGTACAAGGGAGAGAAAGGTCTATTTTACACTTTTGTATGTTGTCTAAAGAACATGATACTCAGAAATTTGGTAGCCATCCTGCATCTGGGAGGCAAGCTAACAGATGAATAAGGCCAGAGATAGCAGACTGAACTAATAATTATGTGTGTTAATAACTTCCCTTTACCTCTTAAGTAGATGAATTGAAGTTTTCTTTTTCTACCAGATAACAGACAAGCTTTCTTGTCTGGTTTTCCCACATATAGAACTTTCAAACCAGGAAATGTTAAGATTAATGTCAGGTAAGAGACTATTAAAGACAAGCAGGTGACAGCAGGAGATGTCAAAGCTGACAGGCTACCTGTAAAGGAAGGTGAGACTAAAAAGGCAAAGAGCTGGGAGTCACAGAATTATACCAAAATACACAAAATGGATGCTTATTATGAGGACTTCGAGACATCGAGAAAAGTTAAATTATCCTTTCTATATACAGACTGGGAAGTTTATATGTTACAAAGACTTTCATCCAAAAAATCTTAAAATGTGTTAAATGTTACTTGAAACGAAAAGTTATGTAGAATGTTGATTGACAAGATATTCTTTATTCTCTAACACCTACCACAGAAAAAGGCATGGAAGAGGTAGTTAAAAGTTTGTTAAATGAATAAATAAATGGATTTATAGGACAGATGACATATAAATTATAACACAATTCCATTTTGTATATTTCCATAAGTCATCCAACATCTAAATGATCACCACTTTCCCTCTCTTAATTTTCCACAAAATCTATCCACCAATCTATCTTTTTTGAGTATTTAAGAAAAAAAAATTTGCAAAAAAATTTTTGAAAGTTTCCCACAATGCATTATGCATAAAAATGCACCTGTAAAATTTTGAATTTCTTGTCAAATTTCATCCATGTAGCAATATGGGATTTCAGGGTCAAGGCTAACAATGAAAAAAATGGTAATTCAATTCATATCAGTGATGCATAGAGTGTGAAGTGATAGGGAGCAGTTCTCTTAATGGGCAGTCAATAAGGGGGTGAAATGTCTGTAGAATAATTTTAAAACAATAAGAAAGCTGACTAGAATTTGGTTTGCTTTTTATTGTCACTGTGCATCAGCAATTTCAAACAATCCTGTGATAAAATATTCCCCACCCAAAAATATTTTATCAGTCTAATTTCTAAACAATTGATGTGCCTACTTTTGAGTTTCATATTTATGTAAGCTTCAAAAAACCACATTTTTATTATTTATCCTTGAATAAATATTTACTTCGGCATAGCTGTTAACTCAAAGACCCCCAATTATACATTAATTCCTCAACATACAGTCTCACTGCAAATGCATTTATTTCTAGAGTAAATTCATAATAGTTTGGAATCATCTGAGCTGACTTTGGAAAAAGTTACTGCCTCCAACTGAGTGGTGCCTGATATTCCTTTATTTAAACAGGCAATTTGATATAAGCGATGATGGCACAGCAATTGTAAAGATGAATAAATGGAAGTTGAATTACTTCAATATTGACATTGTATGTGACCCCTTAGAGTTTTTTGTGTTTAAAACAATGAAGCAGAGGGTGAACTACAGGGAATAATATTTTTGTTGGGAAAGGGTGCATCTCTTATATGTGAAATATGTTACTGAATTTGAAAAATAACTTTAAAATTGTAATATCATTTTTAATTATTTTGAAAATAAGGAACAAATCCAGAAAATGACTCTTACTAATTATTATGTTATTTTTACTGAGACTAATTTTATCAAAATGAAGGAAATGTTAAAATATGATCCACTTCGAGAATCAAATACCCTACTGACTCTCTCTTCCATGTAACATACACACTGTTATGACATGAGTTATTCTTAATTATCATGGAAGTCATGATAATTAAACAGCAAATAAACCAGTACTACAATTTCCCAGTCTCTACAGATTAGTTTGGTAACCAGCAAAGGGATCACAATGAGCCTCACAATATATAGAAAATCTTTCAATTAGCCATACCCCTGCAATTAAATTGAAACTATAAGTCTCTCTGCTTGTTCATTTTCTGTCTTTTTTAAAGATTTTAGTTATTTATTCATGAGAGACACAGAGAGAGAGGCAAAGGGAAAAGCAGAAGGAGGAGCAGGCTCCCCAAAGGGAGGCTGATGCGGGACTTGATCCCAGGACCCCGGGATTATGATCTGAATCAAAGGCAGATGCTCAACCACTGAGCCACCCAGGTGCCCCCATTTTCTGTCTTGAAATGATTGTATTCAAGATCAAATATTAATAAGCATTTACTTGGTAGAAGATGACATGGATTGATAAATGAAATGACATCAAATATGTCTTCCCTAAAGAAATTAATTCTCCAGCTGATGTTATGCTTCTTGGAGGGATTTTTTTTATTCTGCTTGTAAGCTATACCCTGTCATCATACTTCTTGGCAACATCCATCACAGGGGTCCATGTTGATGGGACACTTCTCTCGGCTTTAGTGAATCCACACTTTATCTGTTTTTCTGTTCTTTTCTCTGTCTTCTTAGATGCCTCATATTTGTCTCATTATTCTTTCCATGTGAAAGTTTGTCGTGACCAGCCTAGACTCCTTCTTTATCTCATTTTATATTTTTGTCATAGATATTCCCACACATGTTCTTGACTTCAACCACCATTGATGAGTAAATAGCTTCAAGATCTGTGTCTCCAGTTTTTCTGTGAGCTCTGCATAGCCCCTAACCGCTGGAGATCTCTGCCTGACTTTCTCAGAGCACCTCAAACTCAACTTTTCTATTTCAGTTTTCTATTGCTTCATAAATACAGTACCTAAAACAGTGGAGATCTATAATGTTTTAGAATTCTATGCATTGACAGGGTGGTTTTTCTGTTCCACTTGGTATGGGCTCTAGGATCATACAGCCTTTTAAAAGCTGGAGACTGATCTGGAGTAAAAGGCCAAAGATGGCTTCACTTCCTACATGATGTCCCTTCCTCTCTCTTCAATAGGAAGCTTCAGCTTCCTTATAGCATGGCTTATGGGTTCCAAAAAGGTAAGGGAGAAGCTTCCAGGCCTCTTGAGGGCTAGGCCCAGAATCAGCACAAATCAGGAAAATCTATTGCTTTAGCCAAATGCATGTACCTATAAAAAATATTTTTAGGAAGTTTTAGAGGTAGAGTAGCTATTGCCACCATCAAAGGACATTTTGAAAGGAAGGAAGGAAGGAAGGAAGGAAGGAAGGAAGGAAGGAAGGAAGGAAGGAAGGAAGGAAGGAAGGAAAAAAATAATCTTCAGTCAACTTCTCAAAATAAGATGAATAATCAACAACAGGAATCACTGATCACCACAATGTATTAGTTTTATTAGTGTTTGAAGTGAGAGCTGCCTTTCAGCACTCCCACTTCTACCTATCAAAAAGGACACAGAGAAAGAAGAAATTACATGCACATTATAACTACCAAAACATCTTCCTCGGACTACCAAGTTCAAAGTATTATTGCTTTTCCATAATTTATGCTCATACCCTTGGAAACATGCTTCGGTTGATTTAACTGTCTCCCTCCATATCAATTTAGTCATTTGTCAGGGCTTTGTGTGATTTCTCCCATCAAGTAGTCAGTTTCTATTTTCTTCACCATTATCCTACTCCCATCTTCTTTCTACCACAAATCTTAGGTATTATAGAAATCTTATAACTGCCCACCCTGGACCTGGTCTTGCTCTGAGTCAAGCTATTTTACACATTGAAGTAATTATGTGGATCCCCTTGCCTTCCTGATACAGTACAAACATTTTAGCATGGTAATGAGTGCCATCTTCCGACTAGTGCTGCAACATTATTCCTAGCTCTTTCATATACAAACTCACTCTAGTAGCCAACTGGATAGGTTTCTTTCTTGTAAGTGGTCAAGCAATTTCCCCACCCGAATTATTCTTCCTTCCTATCAATTTTCTCCAAGTCTACTCTTTTTCTGAGCTTTGGCTTAAGTCCCACCTTGTATCTCTATGGACTACTCCAGCCCTTGATGATCCTCCCAGTCATCAGTGTTCCTCTTAATCAATTTAGTCTAAATTAACTTACTAGTTTGTACTTTCATATATCTCAAATTAGATAATAATGTCTTCTGAGACAGAAAAATATATGGAGCCTCAGCCCTCCTTGATGGAGAATAGATGTTCAACTGTGTTGTTGTTGTTGTTGTTTAATTCTTGAGGAGTAAACAAATTACCCACCTCAGATTATCTATCCACTTTATAAAGATCTATCATCTGCCACTGAATTTATTGTAAACCAAAGAAAAAGCCTAAGAACTTGGTTTAAGGAAGATTCAGATATAGAGCAGGCCTAAAGATCCAGGCACCAAGAATCCCTAGTCTTCTCAGGGACTGACCATCCGGATGAATGAAATCCCATCACCTTTCATTTTTCTGTTACACTTTGTTTATAAGAGTTAAATTTGAAGAAAGAATCTGATTGTCACAGAATAAGCCATGTACTCTCTTGTCTTGAAGTATATGGGGGGGGGGTCGCAAATCTGAAGTGAACTTGATTAATTTCACATTAAGAATTTATGTAGTGAGTAAGAGTTAATTCTCCAAAATAGACTCGGGGAACTGTTACCAGAAAAGCGGGGAGCAAATGCTGGGCGAGCATCTAATTCCTCCTTTGTATCAAATCACCTGAGGTTTCTGTATGAAATATATTCAGAGCTGACAGTGATAGAGCTGACCTTAGAAAGCAAGGGAGTTTCATGCCAGTAAGAAAACTGATATTGATTTGGTTAGGATGGTTGGAGGTGGGAGCAGAGGGAATAATTTGGAAGATGTTTGGGATCTCTTTTTAAAATTTTTCTCATGGCCAGAATTAATTCCCTAAATACCTTCTTTCCAGTAAACAATAAATTGGCATTTCAAACATTTTTATAAGGGTTAAATTATTTTTCTCTTTATTAGACTATTTTGTTATTTTATTTGTAAAATGCTAGCTATACTATCTGAGATGTGTAAGAAGAGTTCTCAGAAATCAAACCTCTTGGTAAATGTGTGAAAAACAGAAAGGGATCCAGTGCTTTTAAGCCAAAGGAGAGCTCTCCATAATGTTGAAACCAGAGCAAGAGGTCATTCATTATTTTACTGTCACTCCAATTCTATTTAATGCTGCAGCAGAGCAGTGGCTAAGTACTATGTTTTAGTCAAATGGGCCCCTTTGAGATACTGATGGCAGGCATGGCATTCTTTCCCTAAAACATACATTTGCAAAGATATATACAATTTTAGAGTATTTATGTGTCCCTGAAGCCCACCTATGGATGCCAGATTTAGGACCTTTAAAAAAAAAGAAAAGAAAAAAAACTATAAAAAGTATATTAGAACTACAATAAAAGGGCACAAGAGAAGTGATAACTATCTTTCATGGGATTATGCACTTTTTACTTTTAGTCATATTTCTCTAAGTTATCTCCTAGCCAATACTTGGTTCCATCCTTATGTTATATGGCAGCAAATGCCACTAAATGGAACCAAAATGCAGATCCCAGACTCTGTCACTTCTCCACTCATCTCCCTTCTGTAGTATGTGTTAAATAAGTCTCTAGTAAGTTTCTGATACTTGTTCATAATTTAGTTGTGCACTTTACCAATAGTGATCCTTAATTTTTACCGAAGAATTTATTTTTGAATCAGAAATATTTAGGGACCTTAGTAAAATTACACCTCAGTATAATTGACACACATTACACTAGTTTCAGGTTTATAACATCATGATTTGACATTTGTATATATTGTGAAATAATCACAATAAGTCTATTTCCCGCCATTAAACAAAGTTACATATTTTTTTATTTTTGCTTTCTTAGCAACTTTCAAATTTACAATACAGTATTATTGACTGTAATCCCTGTGCTGTACATTATATCCTCATGACTTCTTTATTTTATAACCGGAATTTTGTACATCTTGATTCCCTTAACTCAACCTCAACACCCCTCCCCTCTTGGTCCCCTTAATCCAACCCCGACACCCTTCCCCTCTATGTGTTTGTTTTTGTTTTATGTTTATTTTTTGTTTTACATCATACATATAAGCAAAACCATACAATATTTGTCTTTCTCTGACTTATTTCACTTAGCATAATATATTATCAAAGTCCATCTTTGTTGCAAATTGCAAGGTTTCATTCTTATTATGGGTGGGTAGCATGCCATTATATATGTACCACATCTTCATCCATTCATCTACTGATGGACATTTAGATTGTTTCCTTAACTTGGCTGTTGTCAATAATGCTACCATGAACATAGAGATGCACATATGTTTCTGAATAAGTGTTTTTGTTTCTTTAGATAAATACCCAGAAGTGGCATTGCTGGGTCATATGGTAGTTCTGTTTTGAAATGTTTGAGGAACCTCCCTATTGTTTTCCATAGTGGCTGCACCCATTTACAATCCCACCAACAATGAACAAGGGTTCCCTTTTTTCTACCCCTTCACCAACATTGGTCATTTGTTGTCTTTTTGTTAGTAGTCATTCTGATAGGTATGAGATGGTATCTCATTGTGGTTTTGATTCGCATTTCCCTGATGATTAGTGATATTGAGCATTTTTCATATGCCTCTTGGCCATCTGTATGTCTTCTTTGGAAAAATGTCTATTTAGATATCCTGCAGGGAGCCCGATGTGGGACTCAATCCCAGGACTCCAGGATCATGCCCTGGGCCAACGGCAGGCACTAAACTACTGAGCCACTCAGGG
This sequence comes from Vulpes lagopus, assembly GCF_018345385.1. NCBI lineage: Eukaryota > Metazoa > Chordata > Mammalia > Carnivora > Canidae > Vulpes > Vulpes lagopus. The sequence continues at coordinate 24,784,795 of NC_054848.1, forward strand.
ATCCCCTAACTTGACTATTTTAAACCTCTAGCTAACTGGCTTAAAGTTTCTGTTATTCATTCCTCTGTAGTGGATCTTCTAGATTAGCACTTAGAAAATAGAAATATACTGCCAGGGACGCCTGGGTGGCTCAGTGGTTGAGCGTCTGCCTTTGGTTCAGGTCATGGTCCCAGGGTCTGGGATCGAGCCCTGCACCGGGTTCCCTATGAGGAGCCTGCTTCTCCCTCTACCTATGTCTCTGCCTCTCTCTGTGTGTCTCTAATGAATAAATAAAATCTTTAAAAAAATATACTGCCAGCCATAATATGTGATTTTAAATATACTTGTAGTCCAATTAAAATAAAAGTAAAAATAAATGGGTGAAAATAATTTAATATATTTTGTCCAACCAAGTGGCTCCAAAATATTGCCATTTCAACATGTAATCATTATGAAAATTTATGGATGAACTATTTTATAGTCTTTTTTTTGTACCAAATCTTCCAAATCAGTACAACATTTAAAGGACTTGGAAGCCATGTGAGGGTAATAACTACCCTATTGGACAAATCATGCCACAGTGTTCAACTAGACCTATTTGTTCTGCCTTTCAACATTTCTTATGTAAGGCTGTTTGGTTCCTTGCATTATGCCTTAAAATTTCATTACCTATTCTCTCTTTTCTCTCCCTCTCCAAACTACTTAATCACATCCTTATCTGAAACAACAACAACAAAAAATCACAAAAAGAGAAAAAAAGATTCCATGAACTATCTGCTAAGGAAGGCAATGAAGGTTCATAAATTCAACAATGAAGACAAAAAAGTTTCGTACACATGATAGAGCTGAAAGGAATGATGGGCTTGTGTCAGTGAGTTTGAATGTGGAAGGACATGACAGTCAGGAGAGATTGATTTTTAAAGTACTGTGTTAGGGTGTTACTGAACACTTACCGTCATATGCTATACTCAAAATTAGGGCCAAGGATCTTCTAAGAGATTTAACTCCCCCAGAATAGTTACACCAGCTGACAAATTCACACATACAGTGCCAATGGTCTACTTACATTATTAACTGAAACTTCCAATTATTGGGCAGAGTGTCAGATTCTCAAGGTAATATCTGTGAACCAGTTAAGACTCTGGTGTGCACAAATCCCTATTGTGACAGCTCCCTTTGGTGCTTCTATGGCCCAATGAAGTAGAAATAAGGATGAAAGATTTTAAGATTTTGGATAAGTAGTTTTGACTATCTAAAAAGTCATTATTCTAAAATGATTTGTTTTATAGTATTTAGAGTTTAAAGAACTGAATAAAATTCTGGAAACTATTTAATTCACTTAGAATTCTTCTGCAGATTCTGAATAGGAAATACTAATTGACTGAGATAAAGAAAGTGAGTCACATTTTCTTTCTTTAGTAAAAAAAAAAGGTAAACATAAAATAGACTCACCTTCTCCTTTTGTTTATACATGGAGTTAATATTAGCGTATGGTAAAGTTTTCCACACAACTAGGAAAGGAACAAAAAAAAAATGCATTCTTTCCTTTGAAAGCTATCTGAAAAAATATGTGGTATTTTTCTGAGCAAATAATGTTGTCTGCACAGCAGAAATAGTTATTCTAAGCAAGAATAAACCTGAATAGGTTATGTCTATTATTTAAGTCAATGGAAATTTTTTTAGAAAACAAAGGAAATATTTTCTCAAGAATATCCTGCATAATAATATCATTTTCAAAATTACTAGAATTCTAAAGTACTCATTGGAATATGCACATATAGATGAACAAATACAAAAGTGCTGTGGACTGAGTTAATCACTACCTCCAAATATCTGAAGACTAAATCTAATGGTTAATTTTTTTAATGATTGGTTAAAAAATGTGTGTTTACTAAAGCACATATTACATAGCTGCTCTAAGTGTGAATATCTGCAAAAGGGAGAAAATATGACAAGCAATGTCAATGTAAACTTAATTCTCCTGCCAGAGTGGGAAAACAAATGTAGTGTGGCCTTGCTTGATCTTATGACTTTTCCAAGGAGTTACTCTATATGATTTAACAATCCACCATTTACAAAAATACATGCTACTTATGAATCTTAGGAATCAGAAAGTTTTCCAATCCAAATGAAGTTGATGGAAAACAAATGAATAAACATAAATACTATAGATATTTTAATTATACAAAAATGACATGCATCTACTTTAATTTCTCCCTCATAGTCAAAGCACTGCTTGGGGCTGAAAATGTGGAGAGGGAGGTTCTGGAAGGGTTCTTGAGGTAAATGTGGGATGTGGAATATATTGTTCCAACATCCTATCTCTGCACTTGTTCTCCCCGCTAGGTCATGGGCTTGAGTGATACACCTTGAATGGATGGGTATTAAAGGGGTCCCTCCAGTGAGTGAGGCTTATTAGAGTTTGCAGAGAGCGTTAAATGCTGGAGACCACATGTTCAGTTATAGTAGGAATGGGAAACGAGGTCCCTCCAAAAGAATTGCTGTGGATACTACAGAAAGTGAGAAAACTCATCTTTGTAAATAAGGCCATAGTGGTCAGGGTGTCATCATTGCTCTCAGATAGAGGCAAGACAGAAATATATTTTCAGAGGTATTTCTTTTGGAAGTTTATGATAGGGGCAAGAGGAACAAAGAGTCTTCAAACTTTCTGGTTTAAAATAATTTCTGGTTTATTTCTAAACTCTCCAATAGCTAACAATGTTAGTGGTGCATTGTGTTGTGTCTTGCTAATTGAGGGTCACTAGAGGCCCATCAGAGCCCTGATTTGGAGGAACACATGAGCACAACTAGAGGATCTAGGAGAGATTTTTCAGGAAAGCCTGGCAAAAGGAGTGGCTATGCACTAGGAAAATCCAATCGAGAGCCCCCGACAGGTGTGCTTGCCTAGGGAGGCAATGCTGGGGAGGGTGGCAAAGTCCAAACCAGATATTAGGTGGAAAATTACTTGAAAGGATAAGAGACCCATTGCTTTTGTCACTTATACCTGGACGGTTGTAAGGGCTTCTTTTCTGACTTCTTTATCGTTTGTCTCTCCATTTGCAACTCTGTCCTCTAAGATTACTTATTCATTGGATAGCCATTAATTGATCACCTAAATATCAGGCACTTTTCTGTATTCTCTTAGTACAACAGTAAGAACAAGTACCTTGGGATGCCTGGGTGGCTCAGCGGTTAAGGGTCTGCCTTCGGCTCAGGGCATGATCTTAGAGTTCCGGGATCGAGTCCCACATCGGGCTCCCTGCATGGAGCCTGCTTCTCTCTCTGCCTGTGTCTCTGCCTCTCTCTATGTGTCTCTCATCACTAAATAAATAAAATCTTTAAAAAAAAAACAAGTATCTGTCCTCCTATAGCTGCCAGTTTAAGCAATTCTGATGAAGTGGGAGAACTGCCATAGGGTAGATAGTGTTTACTTATCACGTTTTTAGTGATGCCAAGATTGATCAGTAGGCTCAGATGGTGAGAACCTGATCCTTGCATTGGGAAATCCCTCATCAGCTTAAAGATTCCTAGGATTTAAAGGTTCTGGATAATGGTTGCTTAAGAAGTCTTACTCAGAGTTTCCTTCCATTCATTCATAGAACAAACATTTATTCAGTTTATGCTGAATGCCAGGCACTATGTGGGTGCTAGAGGCATAAACATAAATGAGTCAAAATACATGGAGAAAAGACAAATAAATGCATAACTTCACTGCAGTATGAGAAATATGCAGGGCTGGATGCAGAGTCCTCTGGGAACACAGGGGAAGCAAGGTCCCTAATGATGGAAATCTCTAGCAGTCAATGGGGCAGTTCCTTTAGGTCAGGAGCTATTAGTTATTATGCATTAGCAAGCAGTCAACATCCACCTACGAAACCCAACTGGGCAACTTGAATTCCTGCATTTCAAAGCCACCCACCAAAGAAACTTTCACTAGAACCTTTCTGGGTTCATCTTGCTGACTCTGTCATTATTTGTTTTATTTTTTAATAAATTAATTTTTATTGGTGTTCAATTTACCAACATACAGAATAACACCCAGTGCTCACCCCGTCAAGTGTCCCCCTCAGTGCCCATCATTATTTGTTTTAACTAAAGCTCACGTGTCCACCTTGGAGAACTCTGCTTTAGCCTCTTGAAAAACAAGCCAGGATGTTCCATCATTATGCACTAGAGGGTTTATTTTTAGAGAGTTCCTAGAATTGTTTGCATCAGTAATTTAAGGGAGAATATTCCAAGTTGTCCACTTCACCCCTCAGTTCCCATAATATAGTATTTTCAGTTAAAGAACTGGTGTTTCTTGACACCAGTCCCAACATTGAGGTTTGACCAAAGGAAATGAGCTTTCATAGAAGAATGGTGCTGCCTGCTATTGGTTCAGCTGCACTGCACAGCACAGATTATGCAAATTACAAATAAAATCCATTCTTTCAACCCAAAAAAGACCCTATTTTCCCATTGAGTCTCATATTTTAGAGTCAGCCTTTTAATTTTCCAAAAAAATACTACAAGAGAATACTGAAAGTGTTACCAGAAATACAATAATAGTGCAAATGTTATATAAATATAATAAGAAAAGCCAAAAGATTTCTTTTTTTAAAGATTTTATTTATTTATTCATGAGAGATACAGAGACACAGGCAGAAGGAGAAGCAGGCTCCATGCAGGGAGCCTGATATGGGACTCGATCCCAGGACTCCAGGATCATGCCCTGGGCAGAAGGCAGACGCTAAACTGCTGAGCCACCCAGGGATCCCCAACATTAGAATTTTTAAATGCTAATTATCCTTTAAGTTTTCCACTCTCCCCCAATACCCCGACCCAAGAAATCAGCAATTGATTTTCTTGCATACTGGGTTTGAAAATACCATGGACTGGATAGATTATAAACAACAGAAATTTACTTCTCACAGTTCTGGAGGCTGGAGGTCCTAGATCAGGGCATCAGCCTGAGGGCCCTCTCCTGCACTGCAGACCTCTTGCTGTGTCCTCACCTGGTGTAAGGGATAGGGAAATTCTCTTGAGCCTTTTTTTCAATAAAGGCATTAATCTCATTCATGAAGTTTCCGCCCTCATGACCAGATCACCACCCAAAATCCCATCCTCCTACTACCATCATACTAGGCATTAAGATTTCAACATACAAATTATTACAGGACACAAACATTCAGACCATAGTACTGGGTAAGTATCCTATAGCACATAATACTTTAAAATATTTTACGTTTGGTAAAGATAATATTTTTTCCAAATGTCTGAGGTGGGTTAGTTTCTTGTGACTACTGTAACGAATTACCACAAACTTGGTGGCTTAAAACAATACACACGTATTCGCTTTCAGTTCTAGAGGTCAGAAGTCTAGAATCAATTTCACTGGACCAAAGTCGAAGTGTCAGCAGGGCTGTCCTTCATCTGGAGTCTCTAGGGGAGAATGGGTTTCTTGCTTTTTCCAAGTCTAGAGCAGCATTCCTTGCATTCCATAGCCCTTTTTCTCATGTTCTAAAACAGCACCATAGCATCTTGCTTCTGTAATCCCATTGGTTTCTGTCTCTGTTGTCATAGCTCTGTTAGCTTCCCTCTTTGAAGATTTGTGATTAAATTTAGGGCCTCCTGGATAATCCAGGATAACCTCCCCATCTCCCAACCCTTAATTCATTCATATCTGCAAAGTTCCTTTTACCATATGGAGTAAGATTCAAGGTACGGGGATTAGAACCTGGATATTTTTGAGGGCCGTTATTCAGTTTACCACATTAAGTAAGAGATTAGATCTAGTCTGAAGTCCATCTTTTCATAAAATCCAGCCCTTTGTTCTGCCACGGTTCCTTCAAATAATTTCTTTTCTCAAGATAGCTACCAAATTTTGCAGATGGAGTCATTGTAAATCTGTAATATACAGATTGAACTACAACAAAGAGAATCCTTGTTAGCTTTTAATCGTGGTTTGACAAAAGTTGTCAACTGAAAAATGTTTCAATGACTTCTCTAAAATCCAATTGAATATTCAAAAAGCCATCCATTATATTGTTGAGTGTTCCTTACAGAAAAACTCATGATTTTTAAAAATCTGTATCCCTTAGATTTAGAACTTGAATGTCTATCCTAAGAAACTAATGTGTAACTAGAGCTCTACAACTTATCCTGATTTTTAAAAATTTGTCTTGGCTTCCAGGAAGTACAGGCTAAATTCAGTATATAATTAACTATTCTTAGCTAGTATTTCTACTAATTATATGTTCTTTAACCCACTCCCAATAACCATTTTTTCTACTCCTTCTATGATACTTTTGACAATTTATCTTCATTTTAACAAGCCTATTGCATGGGCCTTTTATTATAATCTACCTCAAAATTCTTTTTGAAAGCAGCAGACATAAATAAAGCCAACAAAACAAACAAACTTGGAAGATATATAGACCCTATGAATTATGGCCTGTCTGCATCTTTTTTGAGTGCCAAAGGCATAAATTCAGCTACAAATACATTTTGTTACTACAAAAGCATTTCAAAAGTGTGTTTCTGTGCATTACATAGCTTATTAGAATAGATAGATAACTTTAGATGCCAAGGATATGCTAATTAATGCCACTATAGCCTGTAGCTTTCTTGATTTCATTAAATACCTTCCAATTTTAATAATTTACAATTGGTATGAACAGCACTAATAAAATTTAAAATTGAAATGTGTATGAGCTGTTTTTGTTAATACTTCCTGAATTAAAGAGACCTAAATATAGTTTTGAAATAAGTATATTTTCTTCATATATTACATATATGAAGAAAAAGGGCTTCATTTTGAACCTATTTGTATACAAGTTCCCCTCGCTACCCACCCGCTAGCTCACATTTATCTTATTAGAACTGAACATGATATGTGAATAAATGATACATATATGAACTAAATAATTTGTGTATATCAGAGGCCAAGCATATTGGTTATTATGGAAGCTTTGAAACCTTGACCTAGTAGAAATTTTTTTTTAATTTAAATTTAAGGGTTAAAAATCAGCAGTCGTTTTCCTCATTTATTCTGTTTATCTAGTTTCTGATAGTTATCATGTCAGGATTTCTCATTACATCTCCAACAAACCTAAATGATGACTAACTTAAAAAACATGGTATATAGTAAGCTTTAATTCAAATATGGCAACATAAATGTGATTGAATAGGTCTAAGATTTTCTCAGAAAAAAACTTTGATGTCGTGAAAAGCAATTTGGCTCAGAGAAATAAGCATTAACTTGTAATTCAGAGACTGAATTTGGATTCTATGTTCATTGACTCATCTGTCCTTTTGAGATATAATATTTTGAAAAATACATTTAACATTATAACTGTTACATAGACCTAATTCTTTGTGATTTTAAAGTTATAGCTATCTAAAAAAACTAATTTAATGATTCCCTGTATTTTCAACTATCTTCTTTTTAACTTTAAAAATATGAAATATTCAAGCAGATAAAAATAGCACAGAATAATATAATGCAGTATCTTTAAAACATTTTTACCCAAAATTAAGAGTAAGCAAATCATTTTACATCACATTCACATACATATATAAATATACAAATAACTGAAGCAAACTATCTACAAAACACTGCTTAAATGTACTGCAACTTCCACTGATTATTCCTGTTTTGTTCTACTTTATTCTATTCTTAATAAAAATATTAGCCACAGCCATTAGCCACATTTGATTTCACATGCATACTTCGGGTATCATTACAAAGTTTGAAAAACACCAATATACTATGAACATTTATGTATCCACCATTCATTCAACATTATAAGATGTTAACATTTTGTCATATTTGCTTCAAATAAAAAGAAAACATTAAATAAATTCCAAGTCCCCCATGCACTCTTTTCCCTTTTCCTACTTTTGCTTCAAAAGTAACTGTTATTTTAAGTTTGATGTTTGTTTTCATGCATGTTTAACAGTTATAGCTTCTTATAGATGTATCCATAAAAATGGACAGCATAATTTTGCATATTTTAAAGTTTATATAAATATAATATGCTCATCTATTTTTCTTCAACTTGTCTCTTTTTTTTTTTTGGTCCATCATTATGTCTTGTTATTAACCAAGCTTGCCACCTGTAACTTGTTTTTCCATTTTAAGTGCTCTATAGAAGCCCAGTTTTTATTAATTAATCTACTGTGATTGGGATTAGATTTTGTTGTTATTGTTGTGGCCATTATGATTAACACTAATGGACATTCATGTACATGCATCCTTTTGCTCAAGAATAAGTGCTGCACTAGGGTCTGTAATTAAAAGTGGAAACGTGAAATAATAAAACTTGCACATCTTTGACTTTATATTTCTTTCCAGATTACTATCCAAAACAGTACTGATTTATATATGCAACATCACTGTATAAGAGTTACTATTTCTCCATATCTGTGTCAATCCTAAGTATGGTGAAAAAGTAATGTCAGTGAAATCTTGTTTTATTTTAATTTGTATTTTATTAATTAGTAGTGAGGTTGAAATTTTTCATGTTTTGTGGCATTTGAATCCCCTTTTATATAAATATTTTTCATCTTCCAATGAGATTCATATTGTATATATGAATGCATTGACTATTTTTCCTCATTTTTCCATATTTGAGAGTGAGGTCAAGACTATACTATCAATATGGTAGTTAAAATTAATTATCCAAAAGAACAAAAGGAAGGTCTCAGACCTTCTGTTCGTGCTCGTGATTGAAGTGTATTCTGGTTTGTTTTGTTTTTGATAGTTGGTTCTTCTAAAAGAACAGCATTAAAAGTGGGATTTGAGGACTACTAAATTGACCTGAATTAAGATCATAATAAATAGCTCTTCCCTTAGGGGTAATATAATGGACAGACCTCAATGTGTTCTTATATTTCTCAGTTTTCAGTACTGCACCCATGGATCAAATCTCTGTGATTTGGATGATTTACCTTTGGCAATTCATTGCTTCCTCTAAATTTAAGTGATTTATTCTTTTATTATTTCTCCCAGCTTTATTGAGATATAATTCACATATAACATGGTGTAAGTTTAAGGTATACAACATGATGATTTGCAAAATGGTATTATAATAAGGTTTAGTTCACATATCCAGCACTTCACATTATTACAATGTTTTGTGTGTGTGGTGAGAATGTTTATGATTACTCTCTTAACAACATTTAAATATGTAATACATTGTTGTTAACAATAGTCACCATACTGATTATTAGATACCCAGACCTTATTCATCTTATAACTGTAAATTTGTATTTTTTTTAACATCTCCCCATCCCCCCCCCCCAATCCCTGGCAACCAGTTTACTGTTTCTGTGAGTTTGATTCATCCTTAATTTGTTCTCATTCCAAATTAATGTGAATGTCAATTATAAATGAAGAAAACACACACCTTGTGTTTTGAACTAGAGGTATGGATGTGTATAGATATATGATATAATATCTTACTTCAGCCAGAGTATGATTTCATTTGAGTTCTAAGACCAATATGCAAAAACTCAGGGACTGAGAGCTAGATTGGATCTGGATCTGGGGTTTCACTTCCAGCCCTTCTCCTTCATGGCCATGTTACCATAGCATGTCACTTCCTCTATGGCTCCCTAACACTTAGGTAACCCAAAACCATTTCTCTTTTTTAAAATTTTTTTTAGAATATAAGGAAAAATAGTGATATACCAAATCAGGATTGTGAATATCTTTTTTTTCCAGTTCTATCAATAGCTCTTTTAGTAACTACATAAATTCAGTTTTAAGTGATATTATGTCTAAATTTAAATTACTAAATCTGAGGCGTAAGCCAAGGAGCATATTGCCCCTTGTCCTTCCCGAGAAGCCATGAATTGGCTCTGACCTCACCTCAGTTGACTTACTCCCTTTATGCTGTAAAATGACTTGTAAGATCTCATCCATATCTAGCATCCCGTGGTTTTAAAAATGTTCATTCTCTTGTTGGTTATATGCAATGTTATACACATAGGATCAGTTTCAAAAACAGTCTTATTTGACCTTGATGGGCCATTTGACACATTTGAAAATACAGCAACTCTTCTGCTCTGTTGTTTCTTGACAGTAAAGTTTCAGAGAAAACAGATTACCACACTATCCCAAACTCTCCAGTATAGGGCTATCAATATTTTTAATTCTTCAAGAAGTTAAGATTTTATATGTTTTGGTGCCAGGAAATAATTTTGTGATAAAATAAACATCTGGTTTGCTAGAAAATATTGGCATCCTACAAACATGAATTCATTAGAGAAGAATTCAACATGCATTTCATCTGAGCTACAGCTTCTGGGAACTAAAAGAACTGTGCTGCTTAATGTCTCAGAAGTTTTTTAGGAAATGTGAGATATAAGAATTGTCAATGCTGGGCAGCCTTGGTGGCTCAGAGGTTTAGCACTGCCTTCAGCCCAGGGTGTGATCCTGGAGACCTGGGATCAAGTCCCAGTCAGGCTCCCTGCATGGAGCCTGCTTCTCCCCCTGCCTGTGTCTCTACTTCTCTCTCTCTCTCTCTCTCTCTCTCTCTCTCATGAATAAATAAATAAAGTCTTAAAAAAAAACAATTGTCAATGCTTCGAAAGCAGAGATAATGTCTTGTCTTTTTGTAGCCCCTATGGTTAGCTGGAGCTTGCCTCATAGTAGAAGATCAAGAAAAGTACTCATAGATTGGGGTGTAAGTCATTAACTTTCAAACCTGCATCCTTTGAATAACAAAAGATTTTATCCAAGTATTTTTTAACTAGATGGATATATGGCCCTTTACCCTTGCTTTATGTCCCTTTAAAGTTATGGTATAAACTAAAGCATTTTTTTTAGGGGGAAGTGACTTCTAAAATATTTTTGTTAATATTTCAAATGCTCAGTTATAGTCCTGAAGATCATCAGGACATTGGTAACTGCCAGTGGCATCCATAGTTTACAATGGCAGCCATTGTTTACATGTTTCAAGTGCTGCCTGCCGGATTTTTTTATTGTGTGAGAAATATAAGTAAATCAGCATTTAAAAATGTATAGGAGTGGGAGGGGAAGTGGGCGGGGATTGGGCTGACTGGGTGATGGGCACTGAGGGGGGCACTTGGCGGGATGAGCACTGGGTGTTATGCAATATGTTGGCAAATTGAACTCCAATAAAAATTTTAGAAAAGAAAAATTAAACCAAACTTAATAGAATAAACTTCAAAAATATAAAATAAAATAAAAATAAATAAATAACATTTGATTCAGAAAAAATTAAAAATAAAAATGTATAGGAAATTGGAATCTTATTTATGTCTAGAAAAGCTTGACTATTTTTATTACCAGATACGTATAATCATGTCACATGTAATATCACATTCGATTAGGGAAGAATTTTTTTTTCAATTAGGGAAGAATTTTAGAAGAATTAAGATGTGTTAATTGATGTTTACAAAATAGCCATGAATGATACAAGATGGCTCTGACCATTTGGAAACATGTCCTAAAGCAGGGATCCACAAATTGTTTTGGAAGGGACCAGATAGTATGCATTTTAATCTTGTGGGGTATACAGTTTGAGTTCCAACTACTCAACTTTGCCTTCATAGCACAAAAGCAGCCATATACAGTGCATAAAAGAACAGGAATGGCTATGTTCCAATAAAACTGTATTTACAAATACAAGCACAAGCCATAAATTGCTGGCCTCTGCCATAAAACTACACTAATCTAGTCCAATTTTTTAAAATATTTTATTTATTTATTCATGAGCGAGAGAGAGAGAGAGAGAGAGAGAGAGAGAGAGAGAGAGAGGCAGAGACACAGGTGGAGGGAGAAGCAGGCTCCATGCAGGGAGCCTGATGTGGGACTCAATCCGGGGTCTCCAGGATCGCACCCTGGGTTGAAGGCAGCGCTAAACCGCTGAGCCACCCGGGCTGCCCTAATCTAGTCCAATTTTAAATAAGATAATTTTAGTAAAAATCTGTTGTATTTTTTCATGTTTTCATATATATTTTAAAGGCAGTAATTTTTAAAAGAAAACCTATAAATTAAACTGAAAAATTTTGATTTTAAATGCATTGATCTAAATTTCCTTGCTCTTGTCATTAAACTAGTTGTTATTAAAGATATTTAGATAGTAATTTTTTATATTATTTTCTCTGCAATGTACTTGAGCTTTGGACAAGTGTATCATCATTGAACTTTAGGTTTCATATCCATAAAATAAAGGATTGGTCATGATTTCGTAATGGATCTTCAAGCTATGTAATCCTGTATTTCTCTAAGTGTCATGTCGTTTGTCAGTAGGAACAATGTCTTAGTTTATAGAGTTCTTTTTAAATTTTTATTGAGAATGTCATTTCTCCAAGAGATCTTGCTCTCTTTGAAAGTCACTTCTAGTTACTGCATGAAAAAAGTATTTTAAAATCAATACCAGTGAAAGTTAATCAGTGATAGAATGATTACTGGATGCCTTGCTTATCATTGTAAGGCTGAGATTGTTATCTCTGTGATTTTCCTCATATCTGATTTGAAAGGACAGAGGGGCAACTTTTTCTGGCCATACCACTCCTAATTTGTGAGATGTCCCCTTTATAACCCTTATGTAAGAAGGCAACCTGCCTTTATTGCCATATTCTAAAAAGATTAGTCAATATTATGCCCAAGTGCCCAGAATATCACCAGCCCTACTCCCATCATAAATTTATCAGAGTCGACATAGTCATAAAGGGAATAATCAGAAAGTCCTCTCACATCCTATCTCATTATATTATTGTGAATAAGGAAAAAATAGGGTTTTTTTAAATAAATTTATTTTTATTGGTGTTCAATTTGTCAACATACAGAATAACACCCAGTGCTCATCCCATCAAGTGCCCACCTCAGTGCCCGTCACCCAGTCACCCCCACCCCCCGCCCACCTCCCCTTCCCCCACCCCTAGTTTGTTTCCCAGAGTTAGGAGTCTTTCATGTTCTGTCTCCCTTTCTGATACTTCCCACTTATTTGGAAAAAAATAGTGTTGAAGTATAGAGGAGAGTGAATTGGGTCATGCAGCTGCTTCCCAAACACTAAATTTCCGTTTCCAATGCCTCCATTATTCTTCCGCACTGAGATGCAGAAATTACTCATATTGAGATACAACTATTTTCCTCCTAACTAACTCTTCAATGCCTGCTATTATATTAGCTCATAATAAGAGGTCATTGAAATGGTGTCAATGCAAGTAGCAGGCAAAAATCACCAGGTCCATTCTTCATAAACCCCTCTGCATGGTTTTGCCCTCTGAGCACACCTGTATCTCTGGTAACTGGCTCTTCTTCCTGCCTCCTCCTTTTGAATGGTTACGGTGGAAGCAGCCAGTTTTACAAGATGACTCCACCTCATTTAGAGGTAGAGGTGAAGCCGGAGGCTGGCTCCTGGCCAATGCTGAGCTAGTCTGAGTCCATTCTCAGATTTTTAGCATTGGTACTGGGAAATGATCACTCTGAGCTCTTAAGTGGAAATGATGCAAACTCACAAGCACTTGGGCAGCAGCTATTTTTTGATGTGCGGTTTTAGAAATAGAAAAGCCACGGGCTGGGGACTGGCGGACAAGGAAAAATGAAGCAAATATATGGAGAGAAGTAGAAGCCACTTCTGGTTTCTCTCCAGTTTTTGTATCAGGTGCCAGTTCACCCCATCACCTGGCTGAACCTCTGCCCCTGAGTTGTGTGAGATAGCCACATATGTGTTTCATGAACTCCTTTTTGCTAAAACCAGTTCAAATAGGTTTCCATAACTTAGGGCCAAAAGAACTAATTGTGAAGTTTCTTTCATACTCTACCTTCTATGAAATATAGAATTAAATATAATGCCTACATAAATGATCTTATGGTTCTTGATTATTAAACAGAATTAATTACCTGAGATACTACCTAGAGAAAGAGACCGCAAATTTTGTGTGTGTGTAATTATATATGTAATATTTTTTTCAAAAAATAAATTTTGAGTCACTCCTATGAACCAGGCAACAGTGCTAGGTAGGCAACAATAAACAAGTACAAAAGTGAATGCCTAGTCTAGTGGGAGAGAGATATATTAACCAAATAATCACAAAAATTAGACTTTGGAAAAAAATACTATGAAGGATAAAGCCCAGGGAGCCAGGTACAGAAAACTACACATATGAAGGTCCCATGGCTGATTCAACAAATTCCAGTGTTATTAATCAGAGAGATTTTTTTCACAAAGCCATTTATTATTTAGGGCCTAAAATCATCATTTCTGTTTTTCTGATAACTATATTTAGCTCTTATGTAGGATGAGCATTTTCATTTGTGTTTCAAATTTATTTCTCAAATAATTCAAAACCCTTATTTCCATAACATTATTCAAGAAAGACATGTAGTATACAATGTTATTTGCACCATCAATTTGTTCAGTAGACCCTCTGGTCAAGGCAAAAAAAAATCATCTCAGACATATTCATGGTTTCAGCAGGGATTAGTGAATGGATTAGTGAGTTATACTTAGGGCAGTGTGAGTGTGTTAATGTCCTAGCACATCATCCCAGGCTATTCTCAGCTCTGTCTCACTCAGGTAGGATTGGACAAAGGCATGTGAACCCAGAGCCATGGGAATGTCCATTTTCCTCAAGAATGGAGAAGACACTATTTTTGGTAAGATACACATGGGAGAGCAGCATGAAGTACTCTCTTGGGCTAGCATCCCTCTGTTCTTAAACCACAGCCAATGCTGCTGTAACTATTCAGTAATATTCTAACAAAAGGTGACAAAGATATAAGAGAAAAAAATCTTACTTTGTGACTTCTCCAAGTTACTGACTGATGCATGAACTATTTAACTGTGTACACAAAGAACTGTATTTTTAGTTGCCATGGTGTTGCTTATCTGTTGTCTTTACAGGAAACAAAATGGTACTTGGACTAACTACTGTGCCTCATCCCTTGAGATAAAACTAATAATGCTGCCTTTCTTAACTGAGCCAGAATGCTTCAGTTGGCACAGATCTTTTTTTTTTTTTTTTTTTTTTGCTTTTGTTGTTGTTAAAGAAAAGAAACCCAGGTTTAATCACTGTTCTTAATAATTGATAGCTTTGAGCAAAGATCAAATTTACTGAATCTAATTGTTCATGTATAGTATATGGACATGAAATCAAATGGCTATGAGGGAGACAGTGTCTTCCTAACATGTTCTCTTGATGTACATCTAAGCATCGATGAGTGCGTGGGTGGCAGTCATGACTCCTAGCATTATCGATGAGGCTACCAAAAATCTGATGCACAGTCTGCCCCTGAGAAGAAATCTTGAGTGTGCCTCAGTGTATGGTCAGGGGAGAGTCCAATGAGTGCGAAGTGTGTGAGGTTAAGGATTCTCCAATCACTGTGCACCTTATTGATGATAAGGGAAAGTGATTTTAGGACATATGTGAGAATCCATGCGTATACTTATAGGTATGGCACCCTAACAGAATTATTAAGACCCTTTTTTGTGCCCTCAGAGCACTGTGTCCATACTTCCATTATGACACTTTTCACTTGGCTTTTTATGTTGTTGTTACTATTATTATTATTATTATTATTATTATTATTACCATTCTTGATTATCAAGTGCCTAAGAAGGAAGGGCTCAATACATATTTGCTGTATTATTCTCAGACTCTCAAAGCTGTGTTCATTATGGTTTAACATTCTACAAGAGATAGAAAGAGAAAGAAATAGGGCAGCCCGGGTGGCTCCGCAGTTTAGCGCTACCTTCAGCCCAGGGCCTGATCCTGGAGACCCTGGATTGAGTCCCATGTCAGGCTCCCTGCGTGGAGCCTGCTTCTCGCTCTGCCTGTGTCTCTGCCTCTCTCTCTGTGTCTCTCATGAATAAATAAATAAAATCTTTAAAAAAAAAGAAAAATTAGGAATAAGTCTGAGAACCTTTGGATTACTGAATGTCCAAGATTGATTTTCTTCTAGAGAAGTGCTCTGGGTTGAGGTTGGCCTGGTAAAATAATTGATTTTACCTTATTCAGAGAAACTTAGGAGAAAACATCCTGGGACTAAGGAAACTCTTTTTCATTTTTTATTAAATAATTGATGCCTTTAAGTAGGCCCCAGAAGTTATACTTTTGGAAGTCCTTAGGAACAAAGACAAGTTATTTCCTGGACCTAGCACATATTTCTGAGTAAAACAAGTGGAATATCCTACGTTCTAACAAACTATCTTGAATCAGATAACTCCTTGATAGGAGTGAGGCAAAATTTTAATTACTAATTTTACCTCTGCCATGAAATTTCTAAGAAAGAAGTTAATTTGGCAATGGCAAGACAAAATTCTGCAGGATCGACATTGGAGATACAGAGGGTAGTGAATGTAGTAAATTTGAGAAGTATGCATCTGTTATCTTTAGAAGTATTTTTCTAATTAACAAAAATTCACCAAACTGTACTAAAATCATAGGCTATATCAAAGGTTTTGTGAGATATGAGTGTGATAATGTAGAAGGGACTTCAAATTATATATTCTGTGAGATTTTACAATTGATTCTTCTACACTGATGTCAAATATTGAAATATCAAAAGTATTGAAATATCAAAATTACTCCAGGGAGTAATACTATAAATACTATAATATATTGTATTTAGAATATACAACAATACTCAACACTACAGCACAAAAGTGTTATTTTAGTTTAGAAAAGTAAGTATGGAGTCATATGTTACATGGTTTATCAGTTAGCCTTTTGAAGAAATGCATTTAGTTTCTGTTCTTCCATGATAACCTCTATGTTATCCTATTTAATTCTTTGTGAACAAATGTTCTCTGTTTTAGCTCCCTAACCACTACTAGTTTTTATTTCATTTTAAAAAAAGGAGATCAGGGATCCCTGGGTGGCGCAGTGGTTTGGCGCCTGCCTTTGGCCCAGGGCGTGATCCTGGAGACCCGGGATCGAGTCCCACGTCGGGCTCCTGGTGCATGGAGCCTGCTTCTCCTTCTGCCTGTGTCTCTGCCTCTCTCTCTCTCTCTCTCTCTCTGTGTGACTATCATAAACAAATAAAAATTTTAAAAAAATCTAAAAAAAAAAAAAAGGAGATCAAATCCCTTCTTAACCTGATGGCCATTGCAGTCATTTCTGCATCTCCTTTTCGCAGTGGCTTTGGATATTCAACCGATACACATTCAACCCTCTTGGCATTCATCAACACTGAATGTATTGAGATTTTCTACCTTCATTCTTTTAAAAAAAATCTAAATATACCTAAGTGATTGTGCAGAAAAACTCTATTAATTCAGGTTAATTGGGGGAAATGGTGATGTCATTTTATTCAGAAGGTATTATAATTGTCTGGTTATTCTATAATTTAACTCTAGTGCTTTTTACTTGGAGTCGTATCTGACTGAAATTAAGAGCTATAGAATTATTATCTGTTAGAGAGCCTTTCTGTTTAGTTGATACCATGGTATTTGAATGCAAAGAGGGATCTGTCATAAGGTTTAAAAGTTTGTTGCCCTTAGTAGGTTGAACAATCTCTTAAATCTTGTTTACATTGTCTAAAGGCATGTTAAATGTATTGGAAAAACACACCATAAATAACCTCCCTACTTTCATGACTCACATTAATTTTCTGACTTGATCTTATGAAAAACTCCAAACGAAATAATATTGGTTGGGAAACTTAGATAAGTTTATGCTATTTTACTCAGAAGCCCTAATCACTAATATACCTAACTACTGGTATCATATTCAAAATGAACAATTTAATACTACATAGAAAGTCGTTTCTCCAGTTATCATTTAAATGGATGCCAGATTGATTGATTGATTGATTGATTTTGAAGATTTTATTTACTTACTCATGAGAGACACAGAGAAGAGAGAGAGAGAGAGAGGCAGAGACACAGGCAGAGGGAGAAGCAGGCTCCATGCAGGGAGCCAGACGTGGGACTCGATCCCGGGTCTCCAGGATCACGCCCTGGGCTGAAGGTGGCACTAAACCACTGAGCCACCCAGGCTGCCCTGGATACCAAATTTAAATATTTAACCTGTGTCATTTGTCTTGTTATTCAGTTTACATTTTGACTTTTTAAAATGTTAGGAGTGCATTGGAATTATACATTGTAGTTTTAAATAGTTGAATCATGGGTGGCCAACTATTAAACATATGTTCCTATGCTAAGAATTTGTATAGTGGCAAGAATAATACAAGTAAATGGAAGCACTACATTGTGGCCTTTAAGTAAACAAGCACTTCTTGTAATTTTAAGTTATCTCGGGGCTAATGTATGTGACTACTAATTTGTTGGCACCACTATTTTATACCTATTTGAAAAGACATGCCATATATCACAGGTATTCAGTTTAAATAGTTCATTGTGATTATCGTTAACTAAATCACACATATGTAATCACAAAATTTTTTTCAAGTAATATTTGGTACAAAATTAAAGCAAAAACAAAAAGGAATAAAATTTAGTGTGAAGAGTCAGATAGAGAGCACTCCCCTGGATCTTCCCGAAACATTCTAATCTTTGTCAATTGAACTTCCAAGTATTAGTTAATGTGACAGAAAAATCAAGCCCTGTCTTACCTTACTTTGCCTAATTATATACTTATATGAGGTTTAAGCTCCTTCCATTTGATTTCAAAATGGTGCCTCAAGCTTATGAAGCCCTTCAGAAACTTAAAGATAAGGCAGATATAGTTTTGGTTGTAATTTTTAATAAATTATCTCATTTACTTTATTGAATGTAATGCTCTAAAGGTATGTATTCTTGGTTTGTGGGCACTTGAAAAAATATGTATTTAAATATTAAGGTTATTCATGTTCATGGGATCATAAGAATGCGGTTACTCTGGGGATAATGAGGTCCAATGGATTTTAAGTAGCATTCTTCAGGTTATGTCTATGATGTCTTATATATTAGTTTTGTCACCTATGTAGGCAAAGAGCTGCCTCATGGCTACTATAACAAATCTGAGCTTTATATGGGTAAGAGTTGCAGGTGTAGAAAGGAAACATGTCATTTTTTAGCCTTTCTCAAACCTCTATAGTGATGAAGTGTTGAATGGATATATAGGTCACTAATGATTTCATTATTGATCAATCCCATGCCACAAATATTTGGCTGCTATATGATGCCCACTCTTAATGATGGCACCAGCAAGATACCTAAACTTTACTGAATAACCCTAATACTCCTAATAGGATTGTATATTAATACAATAATTTTGTACAACTGCTAGTATATACTAAAGCTGAACACTTACAACTTGTCCTTTCTCCTCCTAGGTATATATCCAACAGAAACATGCAAAACATGTACAGGAATGTTCATAGCAGCACTATTGGTAGTGGTCCCAAATTGAAAACTACCTGAAGATCCATGAACAGTAGAAGGAATTTATAACTTGTGATACAGTCACCTAATAATCTACATTAATAAAAGTGAATGAAATTTAATTATAACAATAATATGAATGAATCTCATAAACACAATATTATGTGAAAGACGCCAGACCAAAATAGTACATAACATACAATTTCATTTATCTAAAATTTTAGAAAGAACAAAATTAGTCAACGTTTCTAGAAATGAGAGTAGTGGTTACCTTTGCTAAGGAGAGAAGTGATGGCAAGGGACCATGAGGAAGACTTCTGTGGTGTTAATAAAATGTTCTGTGTCTCTATCTGGTAGCTGGTTACATGGGTATGTTCAGTTTGTGATGATTCATCAAGATAAACACGATTTGTGTACTTAGACATGCACACGCATATATATAATACTTCAGTAAGAAAATTAAATTCTGAAAAAGTTCTGAGGTTAAATATGGTAAATTGAGCCAAGTGCTTATTTGTGCTTGTATTAGTTTCCTAGGGATCCTGTAACAAATTACCACAAACTCGGGGGTGGCTTGAAACAACACAAATTCAATGTCTCACAGTACAGAAAGCCAGAAGTCTCAAATCTAGGTGTTGGCAGAGTTGTTTTCTTTTGGATAATCTAAAAGAGAATATGTTCCATGTGTCCCTCTTAGCTTCTGGTGCCCATTGGCAATCTTTGTCATTCCTTTTTTTTTCCCTTTAATATTTATTTTTTTATTTTTATAAATTTATTTTTTATTGGTGTTCAACTTGCCAACATATAGAATAACACCCAGTGCTCATCCCGTCAAGTGCCCACCTCAGTGCCCATCACCCAGTCACCCCCACCCACCTCCCCTTCCACCACCCCTCGTTTGTTTCCCAGAGTTAGGAGTCTTTCATGTTCTGTCTCCCTTTCTGATATTTCCCACTCATTTTTTCTCCTTTCCCCTTTATTCCCTTTCACTATTTTTTATATTCCCCAAATGAATGATACCATATAATGTTTGTCCTTCTCCGATTGAGTTATTTCACTCAGCATGATACCTGCACCCCAATGGTTATAGCAGCAATGTCCACAATAGCCAAACTGTGGAAGGAGCCTCAGTGTCCATTGAAAGATGAATGGATAAAGAAGATGTGGTTTATGTCATTCCTTTTTTTCTAAGATTTTATTTATTTACGAGAGAGAGAGACAGAGAGACAGAGAGAGAGAGAGAGAGAGAGGCAGAGACACAGGCAGAGGGAGAAGCAGGCCCCATGCATGGAGCCCGACGTGGGACTCGATTCCGAGTCTCCAGGATTACGCCCTGGGCTGAAGGCGGCGCCAAACCGCTGGACCACTGGGGCTGCCCAGTCTTTGTCATTCCTTGATAGAGACACATCACTCCAATCTCTGCTTCCTTCTTCACATGATTTTCCCCCTATATTTCTTCTGTTTCTGACAGGGATACTGGTCATTGAATTTAGGGCCCACCAGGTTAATTGAAATTTTAACTTAGTTACATCTACAAAGATCTTTTTTTCCAAATAAGGTCACATTTATAGGTTCCTGGTGGTCATACATTTGGGGGAGGGGACACCATTCAATCTACTATAGTATTCTTTCCCCAAAACTCTCCAGAAATAATAGTAACATAAATATAAAAATATTGCACAGACAGGAAAATATGACAAAAGTAGAAAACATAAGGGATATTTTTAAGATTTTAGAAGATGGAAAGTGAGTAGTTAGTAGAATTCAAGAAATTTAAAATTGAAGCAACTCCAAGCAGGCTCAGGATTTGGAGATACCAAGTACTTCCAGATGAGAATTAAGGAGTGGGGCTGAAAATAGTAAGTTTGGTTGAAATCTATATAAGGAAGTGAAAGCCTCAGACAGCCTCTCCCACCCTGGGCATCCAACTCACCAATCATCCCATACCTAGGCAGAAAGAAAATGAATAATAAATACAAAAGAAAAGAATCAAAATGGCTCTGGACTTGTGGACATGAGGAATTGCTGAGGGAAGGGGTGAAGCACTGTACTGAAACAAAGGGACTAAGAAATAGTCTATAATTTAAATGGTGCAAATTCCCTCCTATTACCCCTCTAAACTCATCTATGAGGACACTGGCAGTTGGCCTGCTTCTCTAATCAGAAGATTGGAAGACTGTTCTCTGGGAAAAACACTACAGCCCAGGAGAAAAGACCTGCTTTTGTCAGGGTTCTCTTCAAATGAAAAGGCTAATACTTCCCCAATTACATATACTGATGTCTAACTTTCAGTCATCCCACCATGCACACAGAGCTTTCATTCAGCTTTTTAATACCTCATTTTTACATATCAGTGGTCAGCCAAGGGTTACAAGATACTCACGGAAAGCTCATAGTATAAAAGATATTTTTTTAAAAAGAAGTATTCAAATAAAAAGAACTATAATGAAACAAAGACTGTTCAGGGAGATGAGAAGTTCAAAAAATATAATGAATATTCTCAAATACATTAAAGAAGCAATTTATAGCATCCAGGATGCTATAAAAATGGACTCAGAGAACTCATAAGAACTCTTGAGAGATTAAAATATTATAGCACAAATCTTCCAGAACATAGAACAAATTATCAAAAGAGATGAGAAGAATTTCTTCAAAAGGCGATCAATACAGGAGGTATAATTGGAATTTTAAAGAGCTGGAAAAAAATGGAGGAAAAAATAGAGAAGAGGAAATTATCAAGTAATGTAAGAAAGTTTTCCTTAATTGAGGCACTTGATTTTCCATATTTAAAGGGTTCAACAGGTGACCAGCAAAAGGAGTTCAAGAAAATTTATATCAAGGCATGTCAGCCAGAGATTATAGGGCACCAAAGGTAAACATTCTAAAAACTTTTCTAAAGGGGTAGAGGCAGGTCATACACAACATTACAGGAATCAGAATAGCGTCGGATTTCTCAAGGGCAACATTTGAAGCCAGAAGCCAACAAAATCATGTCTTCAAAATGTTGAGTTAAAATTAATAGTTGCTTTCTACCTTCAATTCTATATCCAGACAATTAATCAATCAGTCAACCAGTGAGAATGGATATATAGAATTTTCAGAACTGCAAGGTCTGAAAAATATGTTTATAATATACTCTCTCACAAAAAAGGTCCTAAAGGAAGTATGTTGCCAAAATGAATGAGTAAGCCAACAAAGAATGGTTGAAAATCAGAAAACAGGGTACACATTGATTAGAAAGGGAAGGGGAAAAGATAGCCTCTTCAGAAAACTATATGGCTTATAATTAATAAAAGAGAAAACTGAAAACAGAAGAAAACCACTTTCAGTGAAAGAAGCCAATAGGAAATGTAGATGATATACATATAGATGAAACACTCTCAGAAAAACAAACCATTCACCATCTGGACACCTGCCTTTTCTATTTCCACAATTGATATGCCCTTTCTCCATCTTCATTGTTGATACACTTGTCCTTAAAAGACCCGACTCAAGATATAAACTCCCCCAGAATATAGGAGAATATCTGTATGTCCTTGGTTAAGGAAAGCTTTCTTAACAGGAACAAAATATAGCTATAAAAATAGAAGCTAAAATCTGATCACATTATCATTTTAAACTCTTGTAAAGCAAAAAACATAAATCACAAACAAATTTAGGAGGTAAATGACAGAGTGGAAATTTGTATTTCCAGTAGATATCATGATTGGAGAATTGGCATATAAAAATCTGTAAATAATTCCAAGTCAGTAAGACAGAAAGTACAATAAAATACCAAATTTGTTTATTGAATGTTAGGAAATATGTGGGGAAAAAAGACTGTATCCTTAGTTTTTGATGGAAGTATAAGCTGGAGCAACTATTCTAGGGGGGCAATTTGGCAGTAGCCCATAAAATTAAAAAACTGTATGCCTTATTATTAGGATGAATATATAATCTATTGTTTAATCTGGGACACCTTTGAACATGGAATGGGTGCTATTACATTTCATGCCAGAACAAATGTGTAAACTGGGATTATCTGGTTATAATCTCACCCTGTGTTTGACTCCACTTTGTGTATAGACCCTAGATAACCTCTTATCCATATGTGTTATGTGTGTATAGTTTATAACAGCAAAAATTTAAGAACAATCTGTCAAGAGGGAACTCCATAGCTAAAATGTATAACACAGAATACTAAACAACAAGGAAAAGAGATGAACTGGATTTCTCTATACATCAATGTCAATAGATATCCAGAACATAAACTTCAGGTGTGAATGGAAAATCCCAAAATGCTATACACAGGGATATGTGGATCTCTCAATTTCTATTTATATAATTATATAATTTATATAAATAAATAAAATATATATATAATTATATAATTTATATAAATTGATATAAATTCAGTTATAAAAATGGAATAGAAAAATAAAGCTCAAACTTATAATAGCAGTTGCTTCTGGCAATTGGGAAAGGGAATTCTATTCATGGTTTAAAGGGAATTAAGCTGTCTTAGTAATGTCTTATTGTTTTAAAAATAATTTGAAGCAACTATGATAGATGTTAAGGTTGATAGATCAGGATCAAGAGAGGTATAAGCATATTTAAAAAAGTATTTGGCTTTGTGCTTTTTAGTGGCTTTTATTTCTCAAAATAAAAACAAAAAGATACCTTTTCCACTAATCCTTCCTTGATCTCTTTCAGCCAAACATCTCTGTCACTCCATTGAAAGAATAGCACCCTGTTTTCTTTATGTATCCCTCCACAGCACCTGGCCAGATATCTAATACATAGGCAACACCCGATAAGACTTTATTAGATGAAATACAAAAAGGATAGGATGGTTTACATAGAAACACCTGTCTCTCTTTAGGTGACTGGAAACATCTTAAATTTTCAACTTTTTCGAGCTTTTCTTCACTTAATGGACTTACGCGTTGTGCCAAATGCTATTGACATGTTCTAGAATGAATCTCTAATAAAAGTGAAAATAGAATGGTTTATGTTTATGTGCTATGTAGCCTATTGAAGATTCTCCAGACTTTAATCACCAAAGCAAACCTTGTCTAGCACGGCCATTAAAAGAACCTGCTCCAGCCTCTCCTCCCTCCTAAATATCTGTTCTTTGTCCTAATGCTGAGTTCTGCACTGTGGAATGAAATGCGGCATTTTTCTCTGTATTCCTTTGTGTCGCTTTGGCCCTATTTGCCACTGTAGTAATGTTAACTTCTGCCTGTCAAAACCAATTAATAATTTTTGAACATCTACTGGGTCCACAGCAGAATTTCAGTTACCTATGGCTCATTTCGAGTTGAGTTGTTAAGCAAAGCTTGAATACAATATGGCATTTTTAAAATTTTATTTCAAGTTCTGTGGTTCAGTTTTACCACTCTCATAAATAAAACATATGCTTTTATTTTTTCAAAGTTATCATAGTTTGTTCAGTTGCACAATGCCCAACTCGCAAATGAATACTTTTGAAAATACATATGATGGATCTATAAGTACATATGTGAATTCATTTGGCTCCAATACGAATTTATTAAATGTGCTCTGCTGCTTTATCTTTTATCAAAAGAACTGCTAGTAAGTGAAGACAAGGGCCCATGCTCATACATACATAAAATGCTAAATTTAGGTTTAGTGTTGGCTTTCAAAATGACTTCTTTGCCTGCCACTTATACTAAACGGATGCCTTTATTCTTGAAAATGAGATATGTGTCTTAGGAATACTTTTCTTAATTTCTCTGAGTTTCTTCCTTTGTTTTCAGTTTTCACTCTTGCTTCAGACACAGAACTAGACACGCCCAACTGCAGTTGGTTCCATCCATCATTATCCGGCTTGCCTTTGAGACAGGGCTTTGCATGCAGTGTGTATTCTTAGCCAGTTGATTCCTGTGATTGCCGGGCTCTATGCTCTATATAATGTGTCTCACAATTATATATGCCTAGTTATTCTGGCACTTTGCAAGTCTTGTTTTCAGGTACTCTCACATGTATGCACAAAAGATGTGCTGATGGTAGCAGTGACTTTGCAGAGTGATCTTTGCATCATAATTAGCGTTAAAAGAAATCCCTGAGTTGAAATACACAATCCTGCATGGCTTTGATGCTTCTGTAGTTAAGGGCAGGAACAGCCTTGGGAAACTCTTGCTGACTTAGCAGCATGAAGCACACGGCAAATGCACCTTCAGATGAACAGAAAAGTAAGCTTGATTTCATTCACTTTTACCCCCACTATGGACTGGCTGTTCACTCACTTACTCATGTTGTCAGAGCTGACCCTTAAAGACAGTTCATCTGGCTAAAATTCAATAATCTTATGCCTGAAGGATGAGATAGGTCTCTGAGGTGGCCAGGGTTCTAAGGCAGGAGCTGTATCATAGGTTGCTGGCCTTCTGTGGGCTCTTATTAGCACACTGTTAGGCATTCAGGTATCTGAAGAATTTTGGAAAATCTGCTCAGCCCCTGACATCTTTTCGGCCTGTTCTCAATGTCTGGTCCAGCTGTTCAATGAGAAGAAATGAAGCTGAAGAGGCATTGGTGTGGCTACAGCTGGCACTATGGAGGTTGGTGTTATGCTTCCAGACAGTGTGAGCATTATTTTTACTCCTGTGGAAGGCTGCCTTGCTGTATATTTCTAAGGCTGTCAGAAAGATTGATTCTTGAAATATTTCTGAAAAAATGCTAAGTACTAGTTACTTTGGGTATTTACCCAGGGGCATTCCAGCTGCCTGGTGTTGCTGTGTGGCAGCCAAGCAGTAATGGCTTGCTTTTTCTCTGATTTGTGTCTTTGTCAGCAACCGAGAGGAGGGAGGTTCAAACCCAGAGTGAGGACCTTGCTCCCCACTATTCTCATCTAGCTCATGGTTTTAAATACTGAGTTGCTATTGAATCCCAAATTTATATCTCTGGTCCTGATGTCATCCCCAAATCATAGACCTGCATATCCAGTTCCCTACCCAATAGTTCAGATTTGATATCCAAGAGGCTCCTCGCACTTAAATTGAACAAAACCAAACTCCTGATCTATACCCCCATGTGCAACCCCAACTACTATTCCCACCATCTTCCCAGAGCGGTAAATGGCATTGCCCTGCTTGTGATTGCTTTAGACAAAACCTTGCAGTGCAGTCATCCTTGAACGCTCCCTTTAGCTCGTGTCCCACATCTCAAGGCTCCACCCTGAAAGTAGATTTAGTACACAAACATTTCTCAGCCACTGCCACTGCTGCCTTAATCCAAGCCAATAGCAAATCTCATCCTGGCTGTTGTAATTACCTTCTCAAACTCCAGCTTGCTTCCTTATACCAGTGGTGTATTTTTCCACAGCAGCCAAAGTGAATCCTAAAACACAAATTGGATTCTGTTACTTTCCCTTCAGAAATTGCCAGTGACTTTCAATCCCAAGGTCCAAGCCAAATGTGCAAAGCTTTAAGTGTTCTGGTTCTCTGATATTTCTCAAACTTCATAGCTTTCTACTTTTTCCTTAGCTTACTTCCTCAACTCATTCACCTGTGTATACAATGATCTCTTCACTGCTCCTCAAGTATTCTGAGCTTGGGCCCCCCTAAGTATTTTTGAACTTGCTTTTCTCTTTGCCTGGAATGTTCTTCTCCTAAGTACTGGCATGTCCTATATCCTCACTTCCTTTAGATTTCCCCTGAAATGTCTCATCAGTAAGCTCTCCCCTCACCAGTCTTTATAAAATAGGGCACCATTCTCTTACCTTGCTGTGCTTTCTTATTGGCCTCTATAACCCCACAATGTCATTTCCCTGCACAGGCCGATTTTGTTTTGTTCACTGCCAATTCTCTAGCACTACAAACAGAGCCTGGTAAGTGAGTGCAGAAGGCACACCAACATGATTCTTCTACCTCTATCTCCATCAGTCGTAATGTGGCACTTTTAGAGTACCTGACTCTTCTTTAATTTTCCTGAGAATAGTTCCGTGACATCTTTAGCTCTTCGATAGAAAAGCCCATTAAAATCTCAGACCTCACAGAGCTCACTTATCCATCTCTGACTTGACTAGCCCACGAAACACATTGCTTCTGGAAACCAGGGATGTGAAAAGCAGGTCTTGCATTCCTTGTATGGACTGGCAGTTAGTGCCATAGTGAGACTGCCTGCATAACAAAGAATTTTGCAATTTTAGAAAATCATCACAGAGAAAAAAACACTTCCCATATCTGGGGGCGAAACTTGGAAGTTCATTAATATATTCGTGCTAAGAATTTCCTAGACTTGCCATTTGCTTATCAAATAAGTGCAATGTCTACCTCTTCTGCATCTACCACCACCAAGTCACCTTTTATTTTTTTCCTCGTCTTTTTTTTAAAAAGAGAAAACATCTTATTCTTCTTTTGTCTGAAAAACCTTTCCTAACATTTCTGAAGTTCCATTTTATGATTTAGTTAGATTTCAGAAGTGAGAGGGCAGTTTTCTTCTATGTTGCCAGTGAATTTGCTGGTGCTTTGGGGAGCTGGAACCAAGAAGTTCGTTATCACTGTTTGTCATAACACCCAGCAAAGGCCTTGCCTGTGGTACAAATCAATGATACTTATTAGTGTAGGTTTTAGCCTTCTTCAAATATCTTTGACATTATGATTACCTGTTTTTAATTAAAAATACAAACCTGATTAGTAATTGTTTTTCAGGAGGACAGGCCATTGCATTCCTCTGGTGATACTGGACTTGATTTCAACTAAAGCACAGATTTCTATCAGATATACAGTGACGCATGGCTGTACCCCAAACAGATTGCAGGTGTGCTAAAATAACAATTTCTCTATGCTCTCAAGAGCAGCTGGAGCCCCTAGACCAATCAGTTCTTTTTGTTAATTGATGTACACTTGACATATACTATTACATTAGTTTCAGGTGTACAACACAGTGATTCAACAATTATATGCATCACAAAACGCTTACCGTGGTAAGTGTAGTTACCAATGACTTCTGACCACAAGATTGTTTACCCTAGAGTGGTCTACAAATACAATTTCATAGTGGTCTCATGGCATGAGAAAGGTTGAGGGTAACTCTAGTCCAGCACAGCCTCATAGCACTTTCTGCAAGAATTGAAATGTTCTCGATCTCCCTATCCAATAAGGCAACCCCAAGACATATGTGACTATGAATTCTTGAAGCATAGCTAGCACTACTGAGATTAGTAGCTACCATACTGGATAGTACCACTCGAGAGTAAGCTCTGTACTATATAAAGATGCCTGAATGGCTCAGTCACTTGGACCTCTGACTCTTGGTTTTGGCTCAGGTCATGATCTTGGGGTCATGGGATTGAGCCCTGTGTCGGGCACGCTCAGTGGGGGTCTGCTTGTCTATCTCCCCCCCTTGTCTCATAAATACATTTTTTAATCTTTAAAAATAAAATACCTCTAAACTTTATAATCTATTAGAAAGCAAAGATGAAAAATAAGCACAATATAGCAATTTATCAGGCTCAACAAATATTAATTTGAAGCGTTCACAACTCATGGTGGGACCAGCAGGCCCAAATTAATTAATAGAGCACTAACTTAAGAATACAGGATCAAAGTAGACCTAATCTTTTAATATGGCTAGCATAGTTGGATACTTGCTGGCTGACTTTAGCTGTTGTTCTCTTTCTCTCTTGTCTTCTTTTTGTTTGATAATGTGCAAATGACAGTGCTGTTGCCTGAAAGTGACTTCAAAGTCACACCTGCAGGCCTTATCTTATTGAGTTCAGGTGGATTGTGGTATCTACATTGTTCTTCTAATGGGGCCTGAAGCAATCTACTAATTTGCCTTTGGGTCCTGCAGACCATGTGGTGTTTACTACCCACCTGTCCATCTTAAATGATGTGACAATCAGTGATTGTGATTGAGCACTAAACACAGTGCTCTGTGTTTAGCGATGCTTCTAATGCTAGGTTAATCAGTATGGAAATAGCTGTTGCTTGCAGCCATTGTCTTTGAAGCATTGTTTCATCCAAGCAAGAGCATTCTGGAATATGTAGGTTTGTGAATCAAAATTCATAACCTAATTCCAGTTTATCAGAAGGAGAAGCAGGTTATTCAACCTATTGTTTATTTCTAAATTATTCCTATGAGGTGATGAGTATCTGGTCATCATCTCATGATTCCTACATTTGTTAGTTAATTCAATAAAATGTTCTCAAGATGACTCTGATCCCTCGTGTCCCACTGCCTCATGAACCTCTCTGCTTATATCAAGTCCAGGTCACCTTCTTTATTCACATCATTCCCTCTTTTTGGAATGACTCATTCCCCCTTTCTTCTTAGGGATAGTTTAGTCTTGTTTCTGAAGGCATTTAAATCCTCAATACTGGTATTAAGACACACTAAAGTTTACAGAGCTCATTTTTTGTGCTAGGCATAATACTAGACACCCTTAGGTTCATTTAAACTTCACAACAAGCCTTTAGAAATCTCTTTTATTTTCCAAGAAATATATTTAACCTACTTTACAGATGAAGAAACTGAGTTTCAACCTTGTGAATCAGTTTGCATAAAACAATTCTGTAATGAAGCAGGGTCCAGTTTTGAAATTCAGACTTCCTGACCTTAAAGTTTTTTATTTTTCCATTGCAGATAAAGGAGACAATGAGGTCTATTAAAGGAGTCTACTAAAGGAGTCTGTTAACTAGTAACCTTGTACTCATTTGGAACATACTTCATGGCTTTTTGATTTCCAAGTCTTGTTTTCATTGCGCAGTCATCTTACTTCCTACTTTATGGTGTATCCTCATGCCAACAAAACCAATTATTTGCTAAGTGTGTGAGAGAGAACCTGGTAGACAGGGAAAGTCTTGGTCCTTCCTGAGCAACCTGGTTCTGGAGCAGTTATCTGCTACATCTATTACATGTTCCTCTCTCTTGAATCTCTCCCCAATTCATGTCTTACCTCTTCCATCCCTTAACTTATAACTATGACATCACCCATAGCCAGGACTATGTAGTTCACCTTACTGTTAAATAGTGTTTTTCATTCATTGGTGAATTATTCATCATGTTTTTTCACCTGGAGTGTAAATTACTTGTGCATGACAATCTCGTTTTGTACTTGTCTGGCCTTGCCCTATGGCATCACCCCAAATGCTAGGCTCATCATGGGCAGTTCTTACATGCTGATTGACTGATTGTCTTCAGCTGTATGTTGTAAGTAGACAAAAAGAGAAATGAAAAAATTAAAAGTTATTCCCCAGAGATGAGTAGCAGAGCTGAATGTACTAACTCATGGTCATAAATCACTTAAAGGATGACATATTTCTCATAGAACTATACAAATAGCTGGTGCTTAATATTTTTGAAAGAATATTAATAGTTATTTTCTGGACTTATGTAGGCTATTTTCTAGATGGGTAAGTTTTTTTTTAAAGTAACTGAAGCTTATCTTATTGACCAAAAATGTATTTTAATGAGCAGTTTTTAATGCAAATCTTTAGGAAGAGGGAGCATACAATTAGCGTCTTTTAAAACAGAATCCATGAAATATAATGAAATCTTTCCTTGACTAGTCATTCAAATAATTTTTGAGCATTCACCATGTTCTACCTGTTATAGAAAATACTAAAAACATTAGTGATATGAGGGTTAAATTTTTTTTCTAAACCACCATAATCCCTAATTCTTAGTGAGTCTCTAGTCTCAAGGGGAAGTCAGATGTATAGAAGGAAAAGTTACAACCCAGCCTTGTAAAGGCTGGACAGAGGTGAGGAGGTCATGTTTTGGGGTCCCATCAGGAGTCAGGAAATTTTAAGATAAGAATATATATCTTTGGTATTTATAGAAGGTGAGTTAAGATGTAAAGAGTAATATGGCATTCCAGAAGGATCAGTGAGGACACCTTCCAAAAGAATCCAAGGGAATGATGAACTAGGGAAAGGGTGGACTATTCACTGTGCTTGGTACAGAACATCCTGAGGCTAGTTCTAGTCTTTAAATGAGCATTAAAAAAAATCACACCAGATTGTGTTATTTCCCTGCTTACATTGATTTGATATCGGTTACTGAATCACAGTCTTAGCTTGCTGAAGGGTAAGAAATGTAAGGAAGCCCAGACCAAATGAGCAAAACCACATATTTGACCTATAGTTGACCACAGACAAACCAGCAAAGATCTTTCCGGCTTGGGCCAGATGAGTTGAACCTCCCAGCTCTCTGGTAGACTTAAAGATAACAAATGGCCACTATTTTAAGCTACAGAGATTGAGGGTAATTTCTAAGTCAGTAATATTTAACTGATAAATTGTATTAGTGTTTTTCAATTTTTTTCCTAAAGTAAAATGCCTTTGCTATATTTATTATAAACAGAGAAATGTGAAGATGTAATAGAAACAAATTTTGCTGAGCAAAGAGAGCTGTGGTATTGCTTTGAGCTGGCATGGAAGCAATTTAATTTCATTTCTTGCTACATACTTGGCTCGAAATTTATAATTTATACTTCACTATATGGACATATGCTATATATAACACTCAAAAATTTATGAAATCCTAAAGTTTTCATATACATAACATTTTTAAAAACATTTTTATTTTGGACAATTTCAGGCATAACAGACACAAAAATAGAACAGCATCATGAAATTCCATGCAGCCATCACTCAGCTTGAGTAATTATCGACATTTGGTGTATGTTGCTGTTTGTAGCAGGCTTTTGTTTTGTTTTGCTTTGTTTCCTTTCTTTACTATTCTTTTCTTTTGAGGATGTGAGTGGTGTTCAATGCAACTAAGAACAAATTTGCAGTTTGTTCCTGCTTTGCTGAAACGAAAATTCTTAAAATGACTAACCTCTGTTTGTTGCCAAGTAACTCTTGGCTATGCACTGATAGCAAAAGTAATATAACAGCATTCGCAGCATAATTAGATTTGAATAGCAAGTTTTATTTAAAGAGTGCCGGATCTTATTGCTCACAGGCATGCTTTTCTTTCTTGTTTTTTGTTTTCGGTAGTAATCACGTTTTTAATGACTTGCGATAGACTTTCATTTTATGAAACAATAGAAAACCGCCATAGGAACTTTTTTGTAGGCTTTTAGACATTGTTGAAGCTGCTTAAAATCCGCTTAGGTAGGAGGTTATTATTTGTTAAATAATCATTTTTATAAAATGGTTTTTGCAAAAAAAAGACAATCCCCAACAGTGTTACTTGGATGATGATAAATAATCTAAACAGGAAAACATGGTGATGATGTAGGAAGTCGCAGCTGCTCCATTTGTTGAATGAATGAATGGGAATTTAGGATTCCGTTTTTTTTTCACTCTACCCAGAATAGAGAAAATGAAATGCTTTTTCTTCAGTCTGTCTACCAGATATATTTTGGGGGAAGGAAGGAAGGAAGGAAGTATGAAATGAAAGGAGGGAGGGAGAGGAGAAGGCAGAGAGAAGGGAGGAGGGAAAGGAAGATGGGAGGGAGAGAGGGGAGAGAGCAAGAAGGGAAGGAGGGAGGGAAGGAGAAATACTAATTATATGGAGGTATATTTCTTTAAGCAGTAATTCTGTTAAATATTACAGGCAGCCTGAATTTAACACATAATGTTTATCTTACTATTGAAATTTCAGGGTTCCAACTACATATACAGAAGTTAGCTTAGATTCATGGAACATCCAAGGAACTGTGCTATCTCCTAGGATAGCCTCACTGTTGACAAATGTCGGGTGTGTTAAACCAAGTGCTAAGGTTAAATATATCAATTATTTGACAAATCTATTATTGTCCCATAAGAAGGTGAGCACCTATGAAGTTTAATTAATCTAGAAGAATGCAGTGTGGTAATAGCAGAATTATTTAATTTATATTTCCACATTTTAAGCAAAATGATGTTATTTTTATAGGATTTGGACTGTTATAAAATGTCACTGTAAAGGACATCCCTAATATTTTATGCAATTGCTATAAAAATTTAAATTCGTATTCATAAACCTTGAATTTCAATGGAGAACATGCTTATTAAGATTTATTTTTCTCTTTGGCAGCAGTTTTAATGGGATTTTTAGAATGCTTACTTTTTTTTTTGGTCCACTATCATCATGAGATCCTCAAATTTTATGTCATCATCATGTCCTATAACCATTAAAGGGTTTTGCTTATGATAGCTAATGACAGATGTAATCCTCCCATCCAATCTAAAGAAAGCAGTGTTAGACTTACTCAAAATCTTAAAAGCTTCATGATTGTCCAGTGTGGTTATATCTTAATGAAGTCCGTGAAATTGACTCAGAACTTTTCGTCTCTTTCCAAACACTGTCAAAGTAATGTTTTCTCCCCAGTCTGCTCCATATCATCAGAAACTCCAAGGAATTGTATTTCCCTGATGGCAAGTGATGCAGAGCATTTTCTCATGTGCGTGTTGGCCGTGTCTATGTCTTCCTCTGTGAGATTTCTCTTCATGTCTTTTGCCCATTTCATGATTGGATTGTTTGTTTCTTTGCTGTTGAATTTAATAAGTTCTTTATAGATCTTGGAAACTAGCCCTTTATCTGATACGTCACTTGCAAATATCTTCTCCCATTCTGTAGGTTGTCTTTTAGTTTTGTTGACTGTATCCTTTGCTGTGCAAAAGCTTCTTATCTTGATGAAGTCCCTCCCAATAGTTCATTTTTGCTTTTGTTTCTTTGCCTTCGTGGATGTATCTTGCAAGAAGTTACTGTGGCCGAGTTCAAAAAAAGGTGTTGCCTGTGTTCTCCTCTAGGATTTTGATAGAATCTTGTCTCACATTTAGATCTTTCATCCATTTTGAGTTTATCTTTGTGTATGGTGAAAGAGAGTGGTCAACCACAATGAGATACCACCTCACACCAGTGAGAATGGGGAAAATTAACAAGGCAGGAAACCACAAATGTTGGAGAGGATGCGGAGAAAAGGGAACCCTCTTACACTGTTGGTGGGAATGTGAAATGGTGCAGCCACCCTGGAAAACTGTGTGGAGGTTCCTCAAAGACTTAAAAATAGATGCCCTATGACCCAGCAATTGCACTGCTGGGGATTTACCCCAAAGATTCAGATGCAATGAAATGCCGGGACACCTGCACCCCGATGTTTCTAGCAGCAATGTCCACAATAGCCAAACTGTGGAAGGAGCCTCGGTGTCCATCGAAAGATGAATGGATAAAGAAGCTGTGGTCTATGTATACAATGGAATATTACTCAGCCATTAGAAATGACAAATACCCACCATTTGCTTCGACGTGGATGGAACTGGAGGGTATTATGCTGAGTGAAATAAGTCAATCGGAGAAGGACAAACATTATATGGTCTCATTCATTTGGGGAATATAAGTAATAATGAAAGGGGATAGAAGGGAAGGGAGAAGAAATGGGTAGGAAATATCAGAAAGGGAGCCAGAACATAAAGACTCCTAACTCTGGGAGACGAACTAGGGGTGGTGGAAGGGGAGGAGGGTGGAGAGTGAGGGTGAATGGGTGACGGGTACTGAGGGGGGCACTTGATGGGATGAGCACTGGGTGTTATTCTGTATGTTGGCAAATTGAACACCAATAAAAAATAAATTTATTATTAAAAAATAAATAAATAATTTTTTTAAAAAAGAAAGAAACTCCAAGGGAAACAAGGCATCTAGTAGACACTACATTAAAAGCCAGAAACGTTGAAAAGCAGTGCTTTTCAGGGAAAAGCATTTGACCATTAAAATCAGACAGCATGAGTTCAAATCTTGGCTTCTATTTTTACTGGCTGTTCATTTTGAGAGAAATTTCTAGATCTTTTCATTGCAGCAAAGTGCAGATCAAATGAAATAATGTAACTGCACTCCCCAAAATATAATGTGTGCCAATGTTTTCTATACATATGCTTATTTTCAATCTTATATTTATATTCTTATGTCTTAAAAGCTTTAAATTTATGCTGTGAGTTCCAGCTAACAACAGGCCAACTTAATCACTGGTGACTGAAATTAAACAGAGTATGCTGTGTTAACTTTTAATGATAAATGGAGGTATTACATGGGCTACTTTGTTTTTAATCCTTGGCTAGCTCCTTTGAATACTTATTGCGTTACCAAAAAGATTATTTTTAGATAATTGGTAAACGTGTTCAGTGATTGCAAACAACTTCCATATTAACTGAAATATAATAGTATTAGGAAGCTTTGCTGTGAAATAATTCTGTAATGTTTCAACAGCTAAATGTTTTATAATATGTTAGAATTATTTCTGCACTTCTGGATTGCCTCTGCTATTCTGCATTAAGCGGTTTATTCTCTGTCTTTAGAGAAAAGCCTCTTTTTTAAAAAAAAGATTGATTGATTGATTGATTGATTTAGAGAGAGAGTGTGTGTGTGAGCTATAGGAGGGGCAAAGGGAGAGGTAGAGAAATAATCTCCAGCAGACTCCCTGCCAAGTGCGAGGCCCATGACCCTGAGATTGTGATCCGAGCAGAAACCAAGAGTCAGACACTCAACCAAGTGAGCCACCCAGGCGCTCCTAAAGAACTTCTTAATTTTTAATCATTTGAATGGGGGCAAGAGGCCTTGGTAGTGGTCATTCTTTCTATGAGGGTCTAGGAGGAAGAGAAAGTTATTCATTCTTTACATGGTGTCTTAATTCATTCTCATTTGGCCTATCATCTCTCCCTTTCATCCTGTCATACCTGACCTTTCTGGGTATTAAGCCTATGCAGTTGCATACACTCCCATGGCTTCCTTCTTTACTAGGGTCCACTCTATGATAGCCTGAACTGCAGTGTCCTCCAGTATCATCAATCCTCATGTTTTCAGTAGCTTTCTGTCTACCAGAAAATTGAAATCTCTTGTCTAATTCAGGCTTAAAATATAGATAATAAAACCACTTTTAATATGTGGTTATCGTATAACATGGTTTCTCAACCTTAGTACTCTTGATATCTGGGATGGGATGATTCTTGTGGCATATGTTGTAGGAAGGGTTTTTTTAAGGTTTCGTTTATTTATTCATGAGAGACACACACAGATAAAGGCAGAGACACAGGCAGAAGGAGAAGCAGGCTCCTCACAGGGAGCCTGATATGGAACTTGGTCCTGGGATTCCCGGATCATGACCTGAGCCAAAGGCAGATGCTCAACCTCTGAGCCACCTATGCATCCCTGTAATAGGAAGTTAAGCAGCATTCCTGGTCCAGTGGCATCCCTTCACACCAGCTGTGACAACCCCAGTTGAGAACCACTTTCAGAGAGCCATACCAGTGAGTAAATGTGCAAGATTCTGCATCATGAAGAAAAAAAGAAGAAATGCAAATATCTTCTGAAGTACAATATAAATAAACCAACCTAATATAATCTGGAAGGCCATTAAATTGCATTACACTATTTTATGAAAATGTAATGTCTTATTGTGATAGTCCAGGCCAAGCCGATAAGTAAAAAATTTTCTGACTTTCAGTAGTAACACAATGCCTTTTGTCTATTCCACAACTTTCCTTTAATAAGCATTTCCAAATATCCTGGGATTTATAATTTTCATTTCTTAAAGACCTTTTATACAATAATAGAAAAATAAAAAATAATATGCTATGATGATTTTGTTTACTTTCTCATTGCTAGGGAAGAGATGCTTTCCCTCACAGGACATACAATTTTTTGGAATTGACTGTTGTCCCTAGAAGTGAATTGGTGCCTGTTAATTTTTTCTTTGCTTGTCAACAGAAGTCAAAAGAGTAGTTGACATGCTCACCTCCCTGATTATAGCTATTACATCAATCAACATCCTTTTCCTAGTGTTCATCGTAATTCCTCTAGATAATTATGTATTGTTTCAGTTTTCTCACCATTGTTTTTTGCTTTAACTTCGACTATACACAAATTTATTTAAAATGATTTAAATCAGTCATGTAATCAGTTAGGATTCATCTCACAACATTTTTGCAAAACACACTGCAGACATTGTTTTTAAAATAATACTTAAAGGGATGCCTGGGTGACTCAGTGGTTGAGGGTGTGCCTTCAGCTCAGGGCCTGATCCTAGGTCCAAGGATCCATTCCCACATTGGGCTTCCTGCCAGAAGCCCTCTTCTCCCTCTGTCTATGCCTCTGCCTCTTTTTCCATGCCTCTCATGAATAAATAAATTTTTAAACAATAATAATAATATTTGAAAATATTAAACCATCTTAATTTATTCTATCTACCCATGCTCTCTTTTGCTTGCCCTCCATCTTTTTCTCAGCTCACTTGGTCAGAATGAGAGTGCAGTGAGTTACTGAATGAGTTATGAGGTCAACATAAGTCTGGGTTTGGCAAACAGGGTTGCACACACTGGAAGCTGGAGCTTAAGAGACCATTGCAGACAGTGGCAGTTGAATAAGGAATCTGAGCCCTAACATTAGCTCTATGTTAATTAACTTTTTCTATGCTATTCTTGAGTGATTCTATTTTAAAAAACAATTATTCAATGAATATAATCTCTTCATTGTTTCTGTTACCTGGGAGGTTTATGAAGAGTTTGGAAAAAAGATTGAAAATAAATTCCATCACTCCTATATTAGAATAGTACTTTATAATAAATATTTTTAAATAAGAAAAACTAAATTAAACACGGTGATTTTAAATTTGCCAATTGAATACATTCCACATATCACTGCACCAAGGGAGTACTGGAGAACTGTTCTTAATATCTTGGCTAACATGGCTCGGATTCTATTAATCAAAAACAAATTCAGGGATATACATTTTTTATATTATGCATGATGTTAAAGCAAAAGAGAGTGGAGATAAGCCACAGTTTATCTCATGACAAGTTAATATAGCATTCGCCTGAAATATGAAACTTTTTTAGACCATTTCCTCAGTCTTTTAGGGGGCCAGGAAGAGAAGATGAGTTATCAGTCAGTGGTTTAATGTTTCAAAATATAAATGGATGATCAGTAGTAAAATTTTCCAGCCTCTGTGGATAAAGGGAGGTGACTGAACTGATTTATAAAAACTTGTCTCTTGATTCCTATGAAGAGAATGAAACTGTCCCCCATGAAACTGTATTCTGTATCATTAAATGGCCCTGCCACTCATGTATTTGCTCAAGCCCATAACTGAGGATCCCCTCGATTTTCATTTATGTTCTGCACCAAGTCCATCAGTAATTTTGCTTAGTTCTACCTACCAAATAGGTATTAAAGGAAAAAATCCTACCATTTCTGCCACCAAAATCAATGTTGTATCACCTGTCTGTGGACTGCTTTAATGGTATTCTTACTAGTTTGCTCACCTCCACTCTGCTTTATTGCCTTCACACTACTCCATTCTCCCAGACTTGAACACCAAAGCTCCACAGTGATACTTCTGGCATATAAATATATAACATATAAATAAAAAGAATGGGCTCTCTAAAAGTCTTCAGAGCATTCTCACTATGTTTAGAATAAAACCCAAGTCTTTCCATGTTCTACAAGGCTCCGCCCAGCCCATGGCTGTCTCTGAACTCATTGCAACTCCTTCCATATGTCAATTTAGCTGTAATGACCTGTGCCATCTCTCACACATGACAGGCATACTCCCATCTCAGGGTCTTTGCACCTTCTGCCTGCCACAATCTTCCTCTAGGTTTGCACAGGGCTGATTTCCTCCCTTTGCACAAATCTATTTCAAATGATCTTCAGAGCAAATTTCCCTGACATGCCTCTCTAAAATAGCACCAGGGTTAGTCTCTTTCTCCTCAGCTACTTTATTTTTTTATAAC